>NW_017802824.1:224745-253075 GCF_001625305.1 Branchiostoma belcheri
GCAGGAAAGGCTACCTATGGCACAGAAATTTCCTGTTCATTAACGGCAAATAAACGCACAAATAAAGCAAAATAAACGTCAATATTACGCACACGTTAAGGATACTTTACGACACCTTTAAGCGTACAGCAAAACCCGAAAACCATGACGGAAAGAAGTTTTAAAGACCCCCAATAGACTACGGAAAGGCTACAATAAACGCATGCTTTCCGTGCAGGTTCCGACGTAAAATGTATGACGTAAAGAAATGTTAAAGGTACCCAAAAGATTACGGAAAAGCCAGAATAAACACATGCTTTCCGTGAAGGATTCGCGGTAAAGGGCACGGAATGATTCGCTCAACTACGCCTTTAAGCATCTGAAAGTCGCGGAAAGGCACCGTGAAAGTGGGAAAATAAATGCCCTTTCCGAACTTCCGGAAAGTCCACGTTAAGGCAATCTTTACGTTTGCGTTTAGGGGTCGTAAAGGTGCGGAAAGTGGGAAGAAACGCGGCCTTTACGCTGTGTTTAAGCGTGCTTAAATATCACTTTTCGTGCCACACACACGCACGCATACATACACAGACAGACACTCACACACACAAGCGCATTCTTCCTAGATCACAGTACCGACATATTAGTTGTTCCAGGGGAGTGTTGTTATGTCTCCCGGTTTTGAATTGTAATTTGTGGCAGTGATTGCAACTCTCCCACTGTCTCCTGATCTTCCCAACTCGCTGTTGATACACTCCCACCATTTATGAGGGGCTTCACCTCTGAGCTGCTCAATGCAGTGACAGTAGTGCCAGTTTTTGACTTGGCGTACCACGGTATTCACCTCATTCCTAAGGCTTCTCCACCTCTGCAACTTTCTCTGAAATTCTGTTTGCCTCTTTTCAATGGTCTTTTTCCAGTTGGCACCACCTTTGTATAAAATCAGTTAACAAGGAAGAGCATCTGACAGAAAATTGCCTGCTTTGTTGTCTTTTATTTCATACTTTTCGTTCAATAACACTGCCCGGCCGGGCCCCGGTTTGGAAATGTGATCTTAGCTTAAGCGGAGTTGACCGTCTGCTCGCTGACCGCCCGTCGGTGTTCCAAAATTCCGGACCTGCTGAAAAAATCGGTCCGGGTACCATATATGGAGGGTGGCAAGAGGAAGTGGGCGTGGCTCAAAAAGCTATCAAGTTTATTAATGTTTGTCATTATGGAAGGAGTTTAGGAGAACATGTTACTCCTTAGCCTGACTAAATCTGCGCTCCTAGCGGCCGGCCCGGAATTACACCAGCCGCCGATTCCGGGCCGGCCGCTAGGAGCGCAGATTTAGTCAGGCTAGTTACTCCTTGAAAAGTAACTGTTCAAGTACCGTACAGGTCCGGACCTGTATCTAAACCCATGTACCTGTACCTATTTTTTTTTTTTTTGGTACACAGCTCTACATAGGAGTAATATTTGTATGGCCCTTTCAACTTTTAACTGGCCGCTAGTTGAAAGGGCGATACAAATATTACTCTTATGTAGAGCTGTGCTATTTCCGAACACAGATCGGACCGTGTCTAAATCTGACGCGAAGTCTGCAGGTAACAAGTCCGATTTATTTGGTGTCTGGAAAGGTACGAACTGCATACCCAAGGGGTAACGTCATATTTGAGTGGCGCAGCACAAAGCCCAACATAAAAAAAAAACATTAATATGATTGAAAGTCTTTCTTTTCTAGAATGTTTTCGTAAGTTTGAAGACTTTGGGGGTTGGAAAGAATAAGGGGATTCTGAAGTTTTTCTGTTTGGTCAAGTTAGTAATTTTGGTCATTTTACTAGTTTGATTTGGCATTCAATGCCGTTTGTCCTGCCTTTTACTAGAAACTAGTACTTGTTATTTTTCTCCATTATTTAAATTCCGGTTTCTCACTGAAATGTGTTGTTTCTTTTACAGTATTTCTTTACAGATCGAATTGTTGACATTATCGAGAAGAACCCGCTGAATTTGCCACTGCTAATTCACAGGGTAGGATAACAAAGAGAAACAAAAACAGAGTTAACCATAGTCATAAGGTAAGCAGTTTAATCTTGCCTGAAAGACGGGAAACCGTGTAAATAAGTGCCATTTAGAATGAAACAACATCTAGCCAAAAATACAAGGGGTCGAAACTGTGAACTACAGAGACCTTTCACCGAAAAAATACCTTCTTGGTGATGATAATCAAAAACGTAAACAAGCATTAATTTTAATAAAAGTAAACACTGTTACCTTGAGACTTAATACTCTCTAGATATTGACTATGGTGCAAAATCATTTGCATAGGGTAGCCTTGGTAGTTAAGACATTAACTTAGATATTTCTACACCAAAATGAATCCCGGCTGATTTCGAAATACATGTACTGTGTGTATGAATACGTGGTCTGCATCTATTGTTATTTTTGTTTGTTTGTATGCCCCAACCAAGACTTTACATTAGGTCACAGGGATTTCTTACACAACTGGTAATTCTCACCTTGCTGACGTTTTGGTGTCTGTCAGACACCTTCTTCAGAGCTTCTGACTGGAGTACTGCACCAGATGACTTCCTCGCTGGTGGGTGTCGGTGATGTTGTCAATATCAGGCAATAGATAACAATCTGTCATGTACACTTTTATGATACCTAGTGAACAATGAACAAAGATATGTAAAGGCAAACTTAATTAAAGTCTTGAACAACATGTATTTTATTGTACAGTAGCTCTCATCTCTTTGTTGGCTTTTCAATTTATTGTATAAATGGTGAAAGTAATCATTGAATGATGATGTTCCCGTAATATCCTGACATCACACTTTTTAAAGAAGTATACTATTACTTATAAGCTGACAATTTTTATTGAACATGCTAGTAAACCCAGTAAGACCACTGTAAGTTATATGATAGCACTTTGTATGGATAGTACATGTCTGTCTTCAGTCTTTTGATTAAAGCATGCAGCCAAATGATTGACTTTACTTCTGTCTCCCAGTACTCTTTTGGGAATACCGAAAAATAAAATTTTCTTCAGGACTTGTTTTCCCACGCACACATTTGTACATTGAGCTGTTGCACCCATATGCTTTGCAGTAGCACCCTGCACTGAATATCTTCTTGGATCCATTCTTGGCAGTCATCAATGTGTTTGTCTGCAAAAAAAAAAACGTTACACATACTATAGAACAATAAGAAATCATTTCTAAACCCCTAAAGAAAATATAAGATAATCCGATACCACAAATCCACCCGAAATGAAGGCACAGTATTTGCACAGTAAGTTACACGAAAATACTAGAAAGGCATGCACACCACCGTGACGTAGTATTAAAAAATAATTAAATTTTCGACTCGCAGCCGTCACTTTTGCGGTAAAGTTCGTCCCGCTAGAAACTCAGTTCAACATTTTTACGTTTCTGTGAAAGTTAATCCAGTTAAACTGAAATATTACCGGAGAAAGTAGAAGATAATCTTCGAAAGAACAGAAGTTACGCACGAGCGCCCCCCTCCCCCACTTGACGATTCACGTACGCCGATATCTAACTTGCCTGGCCAATGTCGACTTGCGATCGTGAAATTTCCGGAACAACCGTCAAAATTTCGCTAAATGTTTAACCACAAGGATGTCTACCTGTTATTTTCACGTCTCTATACAGGTTTTGCACGAACGAAGTCAGTATATTACGTATTTTTTCATGCGAGAGCTCTACCGTAGCTAGCGTATAACGTACATGTAGTAAACAATGAGTTCGGTCAAGAAATTCGGAAAATGAGCGGGAATTTGTCATTTCTACCGGCTGAAATTAAACTCAAATGCTCACAACAACCTTATCTATTCGTAACACGTATAAATATTTCGACTTTTCACCATAAAAGAGCGTAATTTACAGAAGAAGATGCAGCACCGCTCGATGCCCCACTGGAATGCAGTGTGTAGGCTAGCTGAAGCATCAGTAGGTGCCTCGTTTTCGTGCAAGATCACGTGATCACGCGCAGCGCCGGGACCGCGTTTCAAAATGGCCGCGGAGATTGGAATTACGTCTATTGAGAAAAACCACACTCGTCTCATCCTGTTGTCCATCACATGTCCTGTTGGTGGGTTGCAGTGAGGACCTGGCAGCTAGCATGGAGAGAGTTCAAAGGCGCGCCCTCCCGGATCATCTCACGCGGCGGCAGGCGTTCCGTTCCGGACCTGCCTTCCCTGAAGGAAAGGAGAGAAGCCACTGCAGTGACCCTCTTCAAGGCCATGCTAAGACCGGATCATCCACTGCATGACCTGGCTCCTGTCCAAAGACACTCAGCCACAGCCACAGGCAGATCCCTGAGGAATAGCCACGACATCACGATTCCTCACGCAAGAACCAAGCGTCTGCAGCAGTCCTTCCTGCATTGCGCTATCAGACTGTACAACGACTCACTGCAGAAATCGGCATGAACTGTGTATATATTGTAAATAATTCTTGTAAGTGTCTTAGTATATATTTTTAGGTAGATGTGTTGTGTAAAATATTTCAATAAGGGCAATGTGAAAATTTGTACCCCATTCAGAGGGGGTGCTTTTTGTACTCCCCCCTGCTGATGAACATTTTTTTGAGTGGAGAATAATAAAGATAATCCCTTATGACAAGATTATGCACTATTCGGCTTATGCTTTAGATAACTAGGTATGCTCAAGTCTCTCCGTAGCAGTGTTTATGACTTGGAATGGTCGAACATGAATTTGCGTGTTTCATCGGTTGTGTGGCCCTGTCCTTGGTGCTGATTGCTATCCACTACAAAGTGGACTGCCGTCTTTCTTTCATGTGGAGATGTTTGTACAAAGTATGGTAATATAATGACGTATGTTACAATTTATATACATCTAAAGATCAACAAATAATAATTGTAAACTTACGGATCCTAAGAATTACACAGTAACAAACCAGTATTCATTCCCCTTTAAATTCGTAATACTTACTTACTTTACTTTACTTTCCGAACATTCCCAACCGTGATTCCCAAATATTATCATTAATTGGTCAATTATCTGTTGTGATCTGTTCCTGACCAATCACCGGCCGTGGCTGATAGGGTGGGTGTGTTCGGGGGTCTGCATATTTGCAGGTGTAGCAGGTTAGTAAGCGGTGACAACATGATTACAGATATCATGCCGTGATTATCTGTATATCGTGCCGACGAGAAATTAACAACATCAAACAAACACGGACATCATCATCGGGCCCGTCAGCCGGGTATTAATTAGCGCTCCAAATAAAATCTCTGGCAAAGTTTACAAACAAAACGATGCCGTACTGAACTGCCCAACCTTTAAAAAATAATCCTTGTGATATACTAAGAAAGTTTATAAAAGAAGGAGAAGTCAAAGTACACAACCAACGACCACCCGTGAGTCTGTTGTTTACCACTACTGATGAGGCAACTACAGATTTGCACGCTGCATATTATTGTTCAGACGCCTGGGCGGCGCCCTTTTTGTTTTAGCCTACCATAATTTTTTCTGACGAAATGTGTCCCCCAGTGGACACCTAAAGTATACCTAGGAATAAGAGGTCACTCACCGTAGTAGTAATTGCTTCACTTATAACTCATATTAATTGCTGAGTCTGTTCAGTATCCGTGTTTCAACCATGATACCAAGGACCATTGGGACACAGTGACTCACAGAGAAGTTGCATGCTCTGCAAAATGTATTTTTATTTAATCATAATGGTTGAAGAAACTGCATTAATTGTAGGTTCTGTCCATTCTCCAGTGTCAGCTTAACAAGCAGTTGTTGACTGTACGGTATTTCCATTTCATTTAACAGATCGAAGCTAACTGGGAAAAGAAAAACACCCCCCCCCCCCAAAAAAAAATCAGCATAATTCCAGACAGTATTCCCGCTAATAACTTTATACACATCTTAGACCATACCTATTTTACTACTTACTTTTGTAACTTTTATATGGTCAGGTCTACAGGCTTGCTATGACGATCAAAACTACATGTATTATATGGCCTGCACAATATGTTTTCTTTCTTCAAACATACCGACGAACAGGTAGGCAAAATTGTAATACCTGTAATTACATGTCCTTTCCAGTGTCCTTCTCTTCTAAACCAGTTTCTGGTCAAGCGGATAAACAAATTGAGAAAATAACTTGAACCAAGGCTAAAACACCGGTACTTAGACCTGTTAATTACCCTTTTTAAAATTTTAAAATTTATTATTTTATTAACATTAGACAATGCACAAGGACTGTATAGCGTTACACTCAAACTACACATAGTTATTCTAACGCCAAACTGAGAAAGAAAAAAAAACACTATTAAGGCTATATGCATAGTGCACACCTTCCCATTATAAACTACAGTTCCCCGATCTCATATCTTCGCTAAATGATGTTAATCTTTGTGACTGACAAATTATAGATTATTCCCCCCTGAGTTAACATATAGGATCCCAATATGTATGAATTACATCAGTTTGTCATATTCTCAAGCAAAAGAGAGTCTTATATTAACAAACAACGCCATTCTATCATTTCCATTAAATTTTGCAAATGGGGTCCTGATTTGAATACATTATATTTAATGATGTTTACCTTCACTGAACTCTCAAATACCACAAGTATGAAATTCCAGGCAGTTATCATTATATAATCATAACATTTTCTCATTTAGGCGCTCAAACTTACGTCACCAGCACAAGAACTATCATCCAAATTTTGTCACCCAGGCAAGTCTAGATCATGAGATAACAAAACCGGAAATTCAGCTGAAGTACGATAGCAAGCCGCTAGGGGGTCTAAAATCTAATAATTTTGAGGTCTTATCAAGACCTACCCACCTGCGAAGTATCAAGAAAATCCGTTTAAGGCTACTCAAGTTATCGTGTCTACGCACACGTACTTTATCTATTGTGTACTTTATCTACATTGTCAGATTAAAATGCTATTACATAACAGATGTTGCGGCCTAACGTTAAAAAGCTATGAAATCTGGCCTAGTAGGACAAATCATAGATATCTTTGATACATGCATGTAGGATTTTTGTCAGTACATCGATAACGATAATATTACCCATATTTAGTATACGTAAAGCCTCTGTCACACATAGCCGAATATGGCCTCCCAAACACTAGGCTAAGCCCAACTCCCCCCCACCATAGTTAGGAGTAGGTCGTGGGTAAGGTCGGCCGTGTCGGCAAACGTTCCGCCAGGTCGGCTACTGTTCGGCTGCGTCAGCTAAATGTTTCAAAATATTTCGAGTGTTTCATCCGAGTGTTGACTGAGGGTTTGGCCATGGTTGGCTGGAGATTGACTAGTGTTCGGAAGTTGGCCGGGGCTTGGTTGCCAGTGAAATGTGACTAAAATTTAACTTTAGTTCGATTCATTTTGTATAGGTAGGTAGGCGCGGCATAAACCTGGCGAGAGAGCTCCCTAATAGTGAAAATGCACAAGTAAAGAATCTTTGAACTATCTCTTGCTCTTTTCGTATTCCTTCTTAATTTTTCTTGAAATTTCTTAATGCAAGGAAATTTTTCCACGAATTAAGAAAAACAAAAAAAAATTCGGTAGTGTAATCAAATGCCCATATTTGGGAAGCGGCACCGGCTACAGTCGGGAAACGTGAGTTCGGCATCCTGGCGCGAAGACGACTTAGATATGGCCAAATAGTCACAGGTAGGAACAGCCAACAAGCTTGAATTGTAATTGTTGTGGGCGTATCCAGCCGGATACAACAAATTAAGAAGCCAAAGAAAATATGACCTTTGGCAAAACCCATATAAACTTAATTGGTCTTAATTGCTTCTTGCGAATGTGAGGGAGAGGATTATATCTTAAAAGCTGCTCTATTCTAAGCTCTCTGCGTCGGCGTCTTTCTTCCCACAAAGATGACGTCTTTTGTATTTTTTTTAACATTAGACCGCAACATCTTTGTAGATATAGGCGTAGAACATAGAAGAGAAAATGGCTTTGGTAGTAAGAACGTCGACGTCCTAAAAACTGTTGGTAAAGTACGATTGTAGGCGAGGTTTCGTGTGTTTTTTTATTGACTTCGAATTCGTTAAGAAGATTTTTTTTGTTCTCTGTGTCTGTGGTGTGTGTGTGTGTGTGTGTGTGTGTGTGTGTGTGTGTGTGTGTGTGTGTGTGGTGTGTGTGTGTGTGTGTGTGTGTGTGGTGTGTGTGTGTGTGTGTGTGTGTGTGGTGTGTGAGTGTGTGTGTGTGTGTGTGGTGTGTGAGTGTGTGTGTGTGTGTGTGTGATTAATTATATTGATATTTCGTAAGTGGGTGGTTTTGGTTGGGAGCCATAAACGATTAAAGTTTATACTCCTGGCGTCTTGTTATGGTACTGCAGCGTAACTTTCGTGTTTGATATCGCGTAATCCTATCATGCTATGAATTTTCAATGTTAGGTAACTCTTTTACACGGAAAGAAGTGACGTACGTTTGAGTCTCCAAGCTTCTTGTTTGGGAATAGCAGGGTCGTTTGTATGAAATTATTTGAAGTGGGTAAATCAACAACCGGTCGATAGATTGGTTTACTCCGTGAAGGAGGTCAGGACCTCCGGACGGAGTGTTGTGAACAGCCGTTTTTTTCGTGTTCGCAGGCAAAACATTGTCTTCGTGTAGTCGGCATGCAATTTTATACGCCGTCTGTGGGCATGCCCTTGATGATGCACGAATGTGTATTTTTGCCGTTGCTGCTTTCGCGGTCATTGTAATATGTCAAAGGCACCCCTACAATTTTGAGACAAATTGGAATGGTCCGCAAAACCCGTTGTTTGGAATAGCGGGTTGGGGGGGGGGTCGTCGTTAGATCCTATTGCTCTCAGGTCGAAAGACCGGAAGTGACGTTTGACAGCTAGTGCGCAGACTCACGTACTTAGTACTTTCAGGATAGCGGACTATGGCGTGGAGATGGGTGTCGTTGGACTTCTGGCCGCCGATTTACTACGTACAACTTACTATAAGCAAGGAGGTTAAACCTCCTTGCTATAAGGTACATCTTCCTATAATTAAGCATAAGGTAGCATTCAGAAGGACTTTACAACACGCTTCGCCACTACACGTGATAAGTTTCACGAAATATGTAACACAGCGCTAGGTTTGGTTGATAATTCGGAAGAAATTATAGCTGCGCGTTGGATTTCTCACCCGAAAAAAATTATGGCTGTCGCCTGAGAAGACATAAGGTACCTTACAGGTGTGTCAGGTGAGTTTGCTTGAACTATAGACTAGGTAAGGTACCTTACAGGTGTGTCAGGTGTGTTTGCTTGAACTATAGACAAGGTAAGGTACCTTACAGGTGTGTCAGGTGTGTTTGATTGGACTAGAGATTAGGTAAGGTACCTTACAGGTGTGGCAGGTGAGTTTACTTGAACTAGGGACTAGGTAAGGTACCTTACATGTGTGTCAGGTGTGTTTGCTTGAACTATAGACTAGGTAAGGTACCTTACAGGTGTGTCAGGTGTGTTTGCTTGAACTATAGACAAGGTAAGGTACCTTACAGGTGTGTCAGGTGTGTTTGATTGGACTAGAGACTAGGTAAGGTACCTTACAGGTGTGTCAGGTGAGTTTACTTGAACTATAGACTAGGTAAAGTACCTTACAGGTGTGTCAGGTTTGTTTGATTGGACTAGAGATTAGGTAAGGTACCTTACAGGTGTGGCAGGTGAGTTTACTTGAACTAGGGACTAGGTAAGGTACCTTACATGTGTGACAGGTGAGTTTACTTGAACTAGAGACTAGGTAAGGTACATTACAGGTGTGACAGGTGAGTTTGCTTGAACTATAGACTAGGTAAGGTACCTTACAGGTGTGTTAGGTGTGTTTGCTTGAACTATAGACTAGGTAAGGTACCTTACAGGTGTGACAGGTGAGTTTGCTTGGACTAGAGACTAGATAAGGTACCTTACAGGTGTCACAGCTACCTCACTTAGCCTCTAGTCCAAGCAAACTTACCTGTCACACCTGTAAGGTACCCCATCTAGTCTATAGTTCAAGTAAACTCACCTGTCACCCCTGTAAGGTACATTACCTAGTCCCTAGTCCAGGCAAACCCACCTGACACACCTGTAAGGTACCTTACCTAGTCCATAGTTCAAGTAAACTCACCTGACACACCTGTAAGGTACCTTACCTAGTCCCTAGTCCAATCAAACACACCTGACACACCTGTAAGGTACCTTACCTTGTCTATAGTTCAAGCAAACACACCTGACACACCTGTAAGGTACCTTACCTAGTCTATAGTACAAGCAAACTCACCTGTCACACCTGTAAGGTACTTTACCTAGTCTCAAGTCCAATCAAACTCACCTGACACACCTGTAAGGTACATCACCTAGTGTCGAGTCAAATCACACTCATAATAGGATGCCTAAGCCTGTTTTTATTATTATTTTTTTTTCGCCCGCCTGCTCCATTATTTTTCTAGAAAAATCTGTTAACCAAGAAAATAAAGTGGTGTGGCCTAAGGCATAACATTTGATAGTAACTAGATTCATCAACTCTAGTACCTGTGGACATTTCCCGTATATTGATAATGCATTGTATATTATTTTTAGCACAATTCAATTATTATTAAAGCTGAAAATACACCTACACTCTTGTTTCAATAGACTTTTATTTTCAGTGTAGTTCAAGTCAGTATACAATACATGAACTGCAAATACACAGCATCAAAATCCTAGCTTTCTGAACACGGGTTCGGAACATAGGTCATGCTCAAGAATCACACTGGAATGTGTGGCAATATAATAATAAGGTAGAGTTAGGATTTATAATTACATTATGAAATAGACACAATATTCTACTTAATTACGTCTGTTAAGGACCTTTCAGTGGTCTCATCGCTTGCTGTTTCAATCGTTATGTAAACTATTATTTTGAGACGTTAAACTTTCCACCAGAAAGTGCGACATTAGCAAATGAGACACACATACACACACAGACACGACCAAAAAAAATACCTCCATTTTTCATGGAGGTAATAATAATAATAATCAAAGGTCCCGAAGACTAAGAGTAACACAAATATTACTTGTGCAGTGACTTACCTAGTTGCTACATAACATAACAGGGCCTCATAAATTACTAATTTTATGGTGTCTAACCTCTTCAGATAAAACGACCACACAAATATCACCTGTATGGTGTCTACATAAAAAGACTGAACAAATATCACATGCACAGTGCCTTGCCTAGTTCCGAGACCTAAGAGCCGTGAATATAATAACCGTACAGTGTCCAAACTGGTCCCAACACTGAAGAGCAGTGAATACATTACCTGCACGGTGCCTTGCAAATACAGCCGTGCAAATATTACCTGTACGGTGCCTCACCAGACCGCAGACCTAAGAACCACGAAAAATTACCTATACAGTGCCTTACCTGGTCCCTAGACGTAAAAACTCTGCATATATTACCTGTCCACAGTGCCTTACCTGAACGCAGACCTAAGAGACGTGCATATATTACCTGTACGGTGTCTCATCTGGTCCCCAGACCTGACAGCCATGCATATATTACCTGTACGGTGCCTTACCTGGTCCCCAGACCTAAGAGCCGCACAATTATTACCTGTACGGTACCTTACCTGGTCCCTAGACATAAGAGCTGGGCAATTATTACCTGTACGGTGCCTTACCTGGTCCCCAGACCTAAGAGCCGCACAATTATTACCTGTACGGTACCTTACCTGATCCCCAGACCTAAGAGCCGTGCAATTATTACCTGTACGGTGCCTTACCTGGTCCACAGACCTAAGAGCCGTGCAATTATTACCTGTACGGTGCCTTACCTGGTCTCCAAACCAAAGAGCCGCGCAGTTATTACCTGTACGGTGCCTTACCTGGTACCCAGACCTAGAGCCACGCATATATTACCTGTAAGGTGCCTTATCAGGTCCCCAGACCTGACAGCCGTGCAATTATTACTTGTACGGTGCAAATGTTTCCTGTATTAGCTGCCTTACCTAGCCCCAGAGCTAAAAAAAGAGCCCAGATGTAAGAGCCACACAAATATAACGTTGACAACCAATTTGGTCCCCATTACCTACATGTAACGTTATATGGAGTGTTACCTGGTCCCAAGAGCTTAGAATCCCCTCAAATATGATCTAAACTGTGCTTTTCCTTGTCCCCAGAGGTAAGAGCCACACAAATGCAGTGAATATAGACGTAAAAGTTGACGTTGTTGCACGTAAATCGAGGGAAAGACGCAGGTAGCCCTCCCCATACTACCGAAACTGAGGTATTGCTACAGCATATCTCCCCATACTACCGAAACTGAGGTATTGCTGCAGCATATGAGTAGCAGTCCAGTGTCCTGACCAATAGCAGCGTGGCTGTTCATCGTCAAAACGTCACTTCCGGTCTTCCGACCTGAGAGCAATAGGATCTAACGACGACCGGTTGGGGGGGGGTCGTCGTTAAAACTTTCAGCAGATGTGGAGACGGGTCGATAAGAGGTACCAGATGTTTTGTCCCAGTACTTAAGATATGCTTAAGATGTTTGCAGCCAAAACGAATTGTTCTGTAGGTAGCATTTCTGTGTAATTTTTTAAATTTATTTCATTGAAGTTGCAACAATGCAATACATGCGGTACAGAAGCAGCTGTTGCTGGTGTTGTGTCCCGCACATACAAACGAATACTGGACAGACAATACTCATTTTCACTTGAGTCTAGTGGGGAAATTCGTGTTAAGTGCCTTTCGCAAGGGCACATGCAAGATCGGTGGCATGTCAGGACTCGAACCCGGGATCTCTTGACTCCGAGTCGCGCACGCTGCCGTTGCGCCACACGACCCCAAATATAGTGTACCGTGATGATGCACGTCTCTTTAATTTCACCGTAGCAGTTTTGATATTGAAGTAAATGCATATTTTAGAAACATCCCTACTTTTACAATCCTGTGGAATAGGCCGTAGGTTTAGGTAGTTGTCTGGTAGCCGAAGTTCTCTAAGCAGATATTAGGTGGCTGTTGTGCATAATGGTTGCGAGTGTCTTTTGGGATTGTGGTTTGCACCTACTGTGATACCTTGTCAAATAAATAATATTTAGTAAATGATATTGTTATCAAAGCTGACTTTGTTCATCAATTTAGATTGTCGTGTTGTTGATTTAATGTAGCCTGTGTTTACACTAGTCAGTCTGCAACTGTTTCCCCAAGGGGGCGGCAAACCTCTGGGCAGGTGGCCACCAGGAGCGCGATTTATTTTTAGTCAGGCTAGATTATTAGACCAGTTATTTATCCATTTTTGCGATACGTTGTTACCAGTTATTAAGTGATCACACACTGTTTACATACACTATTACTGTTCTCAATCTGCGAAATATAAAACGCCACGGAGAATTGTCGCCTATGGACACATGTTATGTTTTGCATGTAGTTAGCTAAAGTGATGCTTGACTTAATTACAATGGTGCAAATCGTGATCTAATTTACATAATTGCTGACGAGATTTTATAAATCTTCTGCATTCCATGATAGCACAATTCGAATTTGTGTCATATTTACTCAAGAGAGAGAAGAACATCGGCAGATATTGATTTTGTAAATTTAGATTGTGCTTACATGTTTCGTTAAAAAAAACTAAAGGGTTAATTCCTTTGTTATCGCATCTAGATTTCACAAACACACATAAAATATCAACCAACCATGCATATCCTGACAACGAACACAGTTATGAACAAAGACATATTGAGCTGGAAGCTTTTGAGTATATTCTTGAATAAGCAAAGTAAATATAAAACTTAACATTTTAAAAATATCTCCAGTCTCAATGATGAACGGCAGATCGAACAGTGTGAGCAAGTATAACATTAGTACAGACTCATTTACCTGCGTTTTGTATTTGGTATATTCCTTCGGGTATGGAAACATCATTATCATATAAGTAATGCATTGCTTTACAGATCTTCTGATTGATGATGCTTTTACATCAGTTGTATCTTCATACGTCTGCCACTGTCCGTATCTGTATCTGTATAGCCGGTATAACCGCCTTTCGGCGTAACACACCAGCTCCGTGCTCATATCAGATCACCTGATAGTAAACATTACTGCTAAAGTGTGTCGACTCGCTATCATATCATTCATCAAAATCCATTAGCCATTAATATTGACGTTAAAATCTGCCGACATCATGGAAGTACAGTAAATGATTTTTACGTTACAGACCGTGTAACTCTTGTAGACTTGAAGTCTTTAACAAATCTATGCTTTACACATAGATGTTACATAAGAACTTCATCCAAGTTCCATAAACATGCCTTTTACCTGATGTTAACTACAGTTTCATAACAACGAAGATGATCGTAAAGAATGTTGTTCTTCTGTAACGCGACATTTAACAGTACAGGACTGGGGTCTAATCTTAACTTAACGTTGCCTATGGATATATGAGTAAATGCTTCAAAAGATTAATGATTAAATCTTTACGTGGGTCACAATGATGAACATAAGATGGTACACACATTGACAGGCAGATGGTGAACAAACATTCTGTCTCTAAATACAGACGTGCCATTGGTCTTTTGCGATTTAAGCTTAAATCTGAAATCTAAGCTTCTATTTAATCTTTTCTACCTTGCTTTAATGTTCAATTTTTCTTTTTGTTCAAGTGTTCCTACTGACTGTGATGACTTACAGACATTTTCGTTTATATTTTGACTTGAACAGGCCATACTGGTCTTCACGTGTTCTCATTATTTTTATTTAGAACAAAAGAAAATGAACATTATGCTCGTATTTGTGTGATGTCATCAATGTTGCAAAGCCAAGTGGTTTTAAACTGCTTTTTAAAACTTTTAACAATAAAAGGTCAATCCTGTCTCTCAACTTTGCAGTTTCAATTAAGCTGCTCTTTAATTTCAATTTCTGTCAGTCTTTTATCTTTAGTACTTTGTTAATACGAAAATTATCCAACGTGCAGTATCCAACGACTTGACCGTGCAGACCCAAATTTTTACAGAGTAAACAATTAAAAAGCAAAACTGCGTTTCGGGAATAAACAAGGAACATACAAAACTTAACGTTTTCATCTCCAGTCTCAATGACAAACGGCAGGCATCTGCCGACATCACAGAAGTACAGTTGATGGTCTTTACATTCTTAATTGTGTAAGTCTTGTAGACTCTGGTCTTTATGCCAATTTTATGTTTACACGCAGGTGTTACATGAGAACTTTCTTTGAGATGTTAATTATAAGACAATGACTGTCGACTACAGTCATGCCGAATGATATCGTATAAACATGTTCGTCTTCAGTAGTGTAAGACATACAACTGTACAGGACTGGGGTCTAATCTTAACTTAACGTTACCTATGGATATATGAGTAAATGTGAAAAAAAAATGAAAGGTAAAATTCTTACATGGGTCATAATGATGAACATCAGGTGATACACACGTTAAATACCAGATGGTAACAAACATTATATCTCAATTAAGACAGGCCTGCCACTTGCCTTAAGGCTAATTCTTCTCTACCGTGCTTTAATGCTCAATTTTTCTTTTTGTTCAAGTATTTCGTACCGACGGTGTTGACTTACAGACATTTTTGTTGATATTTTGACTTTAACAGGCCAAATTGGTCTTCACATGTTCTCATTATTTTCATTTAGAACAGAAGAAAATGAACATTTCGCTGTTATCAGTGTGATGTCATTAATAATAACGTTGCATTGTCAAGTGGTTTTTAACTGCAATTTTCTAAAAGTTGGCAGGTCGATCCTGCTTCTCCATGTTACAGTTAATTTAAGCTGTTTTTCAATTTTAATTTGTCAGTCCGTTATTTTTTGTAAGTGACTTCCGGAATAATTGTGTTTGGTGCAGTATTTAACGATTTGACAGTGCAAACACGAACTTTTTTAGAAAAAACGTTCGAAAAAACGATATTTCTGTAAAATATGTTCTCGAATATGAAAAAGAAAGTTGCTTAACGCTATTCAGACCGGGCGTTTTGGACCTTGGACCAGCCCTGAGTGTTTACAATTTTCATTTAACTCCCAATCTACTCCTTATCTCTAGGCACTGGCACAATGTGCCTAGAGATTAGCCAACCCATCGGTCTGGATAGGATTGAATCTTTTAAGTATCAAAATGGAATGGGTTCTATATAAGGACATTGTGTGCCTGCATGTTACTACTTGGAAATCAAAACTGTTAAAACTGTATTTAAAAAAAAAGTTACGTTCAAAATAAAATGACGTTAGTAAATCTCGCATACACTTATAGAGAAAAAGAAAAATGGGATCTTTCCGTCATTTAATTGAAGTTAGTTGATTTCTCCCCAAGACTAGTACTAGCATAGAAATATCTCAACGGTTCAGCTGCGAAAACGTACAGTTAACTGAACACACCCTCCTGGATATAGAACAGTTTATGTGAGATAATGCAGAGAATGTCCTCACTAACTACGCTAAGTATATTGATTTGTATTATCACCATCTAGATATATCAAGCGTTACATCACAACAATGCTTCATCTCTCTGTCCTGCGATTACAGAACAAGCTGCTGCGGACTCAAAAGTATGCCACTTCTTTTAGAACTACCATGAGAGAAAATGAAATGAAACAAAAAGGAGCATAGTTTGTCCAGAAAACGAGAACCCAAAATGGTAAGTAAGTCAGGGGATATAAATGATGCTTGTCAGTAAGAAATTTCTTTCCACTATTGTGGTGCACCCAGAATAGTTTTGATAAAAGGCAATTATGCTGGCCACAGAATGCTACCTTAACGCAACCGAACAGGTAACAATTTATATACGTTTCTAAATCAGTCGGCGTTGTTTAAAGCAATTTATTGAGGATTCCCATACTGTTAATGCTGGTAACACATCTTCAGTACCAATTTTTCTAGGAAAACAACGAGGCATTTGAGACATGGGAATTGGTGCGTCCACTGATTCTTTGAAAAAATCTTGATGGATACAGAAATTTTTGTTCGCACTGTCTTCAAGTAACTATCTTTTAATTATATTTCATCTTTTCGCTCTTTTAAGGCATTTTAAAGTACATTCAGCACATTTTAGGTGACTCGTATTAAGGAGTTTTAACTTGCTAGGAGACAATGAGAAATGCTTGTCATGGTTTCCTTAGAAGAAGGGGAAGTCTGTCAAGACAAATTAGGCAATGTTAATGTTAGGTTTCTGTTATATCAAGAACATTATGCAGTTTGTAATAGCAAACGTAACAGTGAACGATGCTGTTAGATTTTAGTCACCAGTGCAAAAATGTAGGTGGTTGGAGATCGAAATGTGGAAGGGGGTTAAAAAGTACAGTGTCAGATGGTTGAAATCAATTTTTTCTAGATAGATATCACAAAATCAGCCTTATCTGACTGTGTGCCTCAATGTCTGTCTGAATGTCTCAATGGGTTACTACCCGGTACTACTCAGCTAGAATTTTGATAAAAGTGCAAATTGAATGTAGATTGGTTTTAAGATTTCTATTTTGTTTCGGTTACTTCATATCTATTCGAAAACTACATAATCATATTCTCTTTATTCCCACACTACCCCTTAATAAGGCCCAAACGTAAATCAGCCCTCTAAAATTAAAACCTAAAGGTGATTTCTAGAGTTCTTGCATTCAACTGGCTCCATTATTACTCACGGTATATATTCAAACCTAAAAAAAGATTATATCAAATATGGAGTTTCTGCTGTGTGATCGATCAAGCAATCTTTAATTTTTGGTCGGCATTTCCTAGCCCCCCTCTAAATTTCTTTTGGAAAAGGAAACGTTGTAGGCTCTAAAGAAGGACTATAGTTAGCCCAACTACGGTAACAATTCGATGAAGCGTCCTTTGCAGAGGTCAATTCCACCATCCCGAGGACCTAAAACAGATAGAACAGCACTCTATAAAAAACACGTACAGTTATCATTGGAAATAACTTTTGACCCAAGTCTTATCCTAACGGAGAGCTATTGACCAATCAGGGCTTTAAACAGCTGGAAATTGTTTACCGTCAACGCCAGGTCAACCCAATTCGCGAAAAAATTACCGTAAACGTGAAAAACAAATCCGTAAATGATTAAAGAATGTCTGTCTTTCACGATCCGGTGATCGACATCACTTCCTCCCCCATACTTCATGCATTCAGTGTTCTAAATACCCGTCAAACTTGCAGAATAAAAAAAAAATACACAATCTGCAACTTTGCAGAATGAAAAAAAATTATAGTTCTCACAAGGAGACAACACGCAATGAACAATCCGCTATCCCCTTTGTTTTGACCCGCTCAAATCCCGACCAATATGTAAAAAAATTAATACCGGTCACCTTACGAATAGTAACAGTAGTGAAGTTTATGGTCACGGTTTCCGCCGTCATCGTACGGATGCGCCCCCTGGCGGCGGTCTTTGTTATTTTTATCTTCATCATCCCAACGAAAGAACTCCTCTCGGACAGTCATCCCAGAGACCTGTAAACAACACATCATACTATGCTTTATTCTCTGAAACTTTTACTGTAAGTATTCAATTATCTTAAAAGCCAAGTAAGTTGAATATTTGGTAAAACTAGCTGCATTTCAGTTTGTAAATAAACTACCTTCGGAACTAGAAGAGGATGAATTTTAATATCATATAATCCCATATATCCTGAATGCATGGCTGGTTTAATGTACACGTTCGTCTTCTTCTGCAATAGAATTTTTCTGAAATTGAGATATCAAATCTAACAACATATGATAATTCCGCACTGTCAATAAAAACACAACATAAGGAACTGTCTAGGCATTTCTCATAAAAGTAGCAAGTATTCTATCTCAATTGAATACTACGATAATCTTTTGTAGAGCATATTGCTTTCCCATAGGCGATGTACAAGTTGCCACATGCTTCATCGTATACAAGTGGTAAACAGTAAAATTATTACTATCATCATCATTATGATACTCACCTTCTGACAGCCCTGTCTGTAGCGGAAGAGGTAGAAGGGACTGCGGGTAGGTAGAGTGATGGGAGTGTAGGCGCTTCCGTCATTACGGCAGCAGAATCTGATCAGGGTGTTCCTGTCGTAACTCCCATCAGGCACGTCGCCACTGCGACGGTTGGCGTTACCGCTGTCTTCATCGTCCCAGTAGATCTCACCCGATTGGAAACCTAACAAAAAACGGAACATTATGAATCGCTAGGTATCCTTTGTTGCACAATAGGCCTGAATTAGATTGCTATTGAATTCTGTACATTGTTAGGTCTTGTTAGGTCACTGCATCAAAACAGTTTTGCGTCATGCTCTTTTCATGTCGTGTTCTGGACATGATATAGTCACGATTTTTGAGTGGTTGCCTTTGTGATAAAAAATATGTTTCTGGATATTTTAAAATACTTATCGCTTTAAAACCATTCTGGCCATATAGAATAAGGATCTAGTGTTAACAATATTCCAGTCGGCTGACTATATATTACTTACTTTATATCTCACATGGTAATCAGAGTTGGCAGACTATTGCCAATTGATATATCCTAGGGTCCGTTAAAAAATGCGGACCTTTACTACACAAAATAGTTTTGAGTACATGTATTTTGTGTGTTTTGACAGTACTTACCTCCCGGACACCAGCCCTTCTTAAAGACACAGTAACTACCTCGTGGCCAGTTGCCATGTCCATCTCCTGGGGTAGTCTGCAGAGAAAAATGCACATTGCAAAATTAAGATTTTTAAAAGACTAAATGATTTTAAAAACAAGAATACAGGTTACATCATTTGTCAGTACTCCCAAAAAGTTGTAGTCAGCACCTACCTTCATGCAGAATTTTTGTTTCATATTGTTTTTCCAAAAGTCACGGTCAAAATGCAGACCGCTTGTCCATTGGTTGTTAGCGCCGCTGTCCTCGGTGTCGTGATAACGGTCACCCGTGCGCCAGCTAACGCCTGCAGCTACAGGACATCCTGTATTTGTCCGGGGTAGACCGTAGGTTCCAGTCGGCCACTCTGTGTGAGAAAATTAAAGATTTATATACAACACGAAAATACATGTAAAGGACTACTAGAGGCGTCGTGTAGTCACCATTTATTTGCATATACATGTATTATTTAAGCATATGTACACTGGCTCGTGTCTTTGTAACTCATCTAATAATAACCGTATGAAAACAGTCGACCGCTGTGCATAGACTAATCTGTTCAACGATGGAGACAGACGTACGATTGGTAAACGGTTGCAGGAACCGTCGTTGAGAATCCAACCTGCCTCGTCCCCTGGCGCGGATGCCAGCAACTTCACTTTGGCGTCGTTTGAGGTTGAGAGCAGTGGCCCAGGAGGCGTACCCAGCCGTCTGAATGCAGAACATGAAATCCAGAAACTGTTTGACCTAGAATAAGAAAAGAGCGTTGTTAACATCTGTTAGTCGTCAGTCTCTCGCAGTGCTATAATAAGATAGCTGCAATGGCAACAGTTGCAGGTTTTATGCAATTGGCATGATTATGTAAAGAAATATAAAGTTCTTTATTGCAAATTCATACCTGGCAGCCAATTACAAACAGGCATTGGTAAGAACAATTAGTACAGAATATAGTGATGTAAAACTATATGCTAACATGAAGTTTTACATATTCGATCTACTATCTCTACTTACATCTAATAACGTTGTTTATTAGATGTAAGTAGGGTTAGCAGTGAATATGTAATACATAAACAGGTAAAGGAAACATGGTAACTGCTATTCTATTCTATTATACTATTCTTGTCATACTATTAGGGGGTTTGATTTTTTATAAGGAGGCGGCAGTGGGAGATAAAATTGTCCGAATCTTTGGAAAATAAATTGGTTGGGAGACTTTAGCAAGTTTTTCTTGTCTTTAACAACAAAAGACAAGAAAAACCTGCGGAAATATTGGACACTTCTTTGAATGACTTTTTTGTTTCAAAATCGTAATGAGAACACTGACAGATACCAGAAAGGCCGACATTTGCTTTGGAGCAAATTCAGCATGGCTTCACCACATTTTACAACATGGCAGGAAAAGAAGGAGAATACAGAAAGGCCGACATTTGCTTTGGAGCAAATGTAGCGGATGGCTACACCACATCTTACGACATGGCAGGGAAAGAAGGAGAAACACAAGGGAAAACTATTCTTTACATTAACATAATTATAGTATAAAGTGACAACAGTTGGATAGCTATCCCCTACACTATTGGTTAGGATTTTTAATTGTATAAGGCAAACTGTTGATTTTCAAGATAAAAAGAAGCGTTTATGTCTCGCATTCCGATTCTAGAGGCTTTAGTGAAGGCAGTTCCAAAAAAGCCAAGGCCTCACTTCCCGACCGAATATCGCCAGATTTCATTGGTCAGTTGCATCGGTTAAGTGCACGAAGGTATGCTTAGGGGTGCTCTTCTACAGGATACTGACAAAAGTCTTCTTCCATTTCAACACGGCTTCCTATCCAGACGGTCAACTGTCTCTGCACTGACCTACGTTCTTCAATCCTGGCACGAAGCATTGAACTCTAAACAAAAGATGGATGTCCACGCAGTCTTTGTCGACTTTACACGTGCTTTTGACACGATTTGTCACGGTCAACTGCTAAGAACTCTGGCGGACATGGGCATCAGACGGCCCTTATGGATGTGCATTGACAGTTACTTGGAAGGCAGGACGCAGAAAGTCAGTTGGGGCCAGTGTTTCTCCAAGTCACACGAGGTCCGAGCAGGTGTTCCTCAGGGCGGTCTACTGTCTCCGACACTGTTTGTTATCTGCATCAATTCCCTGGATGCGACGTTGCCCAAGTCCATCATTCCCGTTAAGTATGCGGACGATTTGACAATATCTGAACTACCAATGGCCTGTCTTCCTGGGGAAACTCAGAAAGCACTAGATTCCATTGTGGAATGGGGTGAGTCTTACACCCTCGGAGAGAACGGCAAGCAGACCATGGATATGGTTATTAGCGCGCGAAAGGAGGCTAACGTCCCAGTTCCTCCACACCCAACGATAGCAGGCTGTGAGATACAAAAGACTACTTCCTTCAAACTCTTAGGAGTGCATATCACTGCCACTCTCACCTGGGATGTACATGTACACTACATGGTGAAAAAGTCCCGTTCGTGGTGAAGCCATAAAAACACATTTTATCTTCTACTGCTCCTTCTGTACATTACTACAGAATTTTCGCTAACAGGCAGTTTCTTGTATCTCCCTTTCTCTATCTCTAATGTTTGAGCGCTTAGTCTCATTTTACATAGAGATGATCTTAGCTCAACATCAGGGTGATGAAGATAGTTTTTCTCATTTATTTATGAAGATTTACCACATTTTGTGGAAGGATTGACATAACAGGTGACTATCACCTTTTCAAAGCTGTCAACCTCGAGACCAGACTGTAAGGTCCCCTACTCTTTTCGATAAGTGAGGTGGGTTCTTTACCGTGCGTGGGGTATGGCTCTCCCAAACACGGGAGTATGGCTCGCCCAAACACGGGATTCCATACTGTTATCAGATTTAGTTTTCTATACAATCATTTGCAGCTTTTGATAGATAAACTGTCCAAGGCAATACACATACAAATCTATTGTTTACATCTAGATTGCTATTTGGCCAAATGAATAAGCTATAGTTACCGGCAGTACCCCTATTATTAAGCATCTCTTTCACGTGGCATGGCCATTTTTGCCGTTTACCATACCATGCTGTTGAGACAATAGAGCATCCACTTCTAGAGGATGTGTGCAGATATCTAGTTGTCTTAGCCGTAACCAGTACATTACAACCCCTCTTGTGAGCTAAGGCATGTCCGGCCTAAACAAAGCCCCAATCAGTGTGAATAGAAGTGCCGAAGTAAATCAGCTATATCTTCGGTTTGGTAAGGAATAAAGACGTGGAATTTGGGATACACTTGAACAATATGTTTTGCCTCATACTGTTGCATTACATATTGCCAAATCTTATATAATAATCATACCATTTAGTAATACCTAAGCTATGTCATTTAACAGTTATTGGCAAATTCGGAAGTCTTGCGGGCAGCTTGGAACAGTGGAATTTTTAGGAGGTGTGGCGACAAGGGAATACTACAGGAATCGGTTTTGAAAAAATCAAGAAAGAGTTTAGATCTTAAGAAAAATTTAATTTTCATAAATTTCTGTGCTTTTTCTGGGGTTGCACAGACTTATATGGCGAATATCTTTAAACTTGTATGCAAAGTCAAATTTGTCCGAACCGATTCATATAGACAAGCTTATTGAGCCTTGCATACAAATATTTGCAACTCAGTAACTCGTTAGGAAGACTTTGGAATATGGCTTTAAAGTTAAAAATCCAGATTCTGTACATTTCCCCTCAAATTTCCCATCAATCATTGTCAATCAAGCTGACAGCTGAATATCCATCAATGGATTTGTGTGTTTAGCACCTCCACTCAAAGTGAGCATGGGGGATTACTTTTAATTTATGCATAGAGTGTGGACAATGGGGGACGTTGAAAGGCCAGTTAAAATAAACCTTGATTTAACCGTGGTAATTTTGTATTGGGAGGTAAGAGGGAGGGGGGGCAGCTGTGGCAAAGTTGCAGAACATTGAAATTTCTTTTAGCCTAGTTCATTGTCCAAACACATAAAATGAATGTGGTGTGCATCCCTAAAATCGACAGCATTTACTTCCCATTGAAATTTTGTCCCATTCGCATATAAAAACACAAAAACAACAGCACAAAAGAACCTCCTTGGTATAAAAATACATGACAAGGTTAGGGTAATGGCAGCAGTTTTAGGCGTTTGCTAGCCTGGTAACCATACTCAACGGGTCAGCTTTGGGTGTTCCGGTCGGCTGGGGTTTGTTTGTAGCCTTTACCAGGCGCGCGGATCGCTGGAAAAAATAGTAGAAATTGGCCAAAATAAAGGGAATACGGTGGGTCGCAAACTGTATCTCTCTGGACGGCTAACTCCCCTGGCCAATTTCTACTAGTTTTTTTCCAGGGATCCGCGATGTGCCTGGTAGAGGCTAGTTTGTTTGCATTCAATCGTAGCTTTATGCGGGGTGGCCAGCAAAACTACGATCAGTTGCCAAACAGACTCCCCTGACCGGAACACCCAAAGCTAATACATTGAGTATGGTTACCAGGCTATATACTATATAGCTAAGCATTTGCTGACCATACGCATTTATGTTTTCTCTAACTAAAGACAGTATTTTGTAACATGATTCAAATCAAAGATAACGATAATTGTGCATTTTATGCAAGCTCCTTGTTGTATATGCAATACACATTTGGAATTGCTCAGAACCATGCAGGGGCCCACTTCCATACACTTCACACACATGATAAATGCAACATATCGTAGCTTTCTATACATGAAAAAAAGATGACAAAATTACAAGTTTTTGCTTAGTACCAGTACTCAAGAGGCGAAATCTAATCCCCATTTTACTCTTTGTGAAGATAAGAGGACAATATGACCAATTAACTTAATTGTTGACTCGAGTCCCTGACAGCAGGGTACCAGACTACCTGAAGACAACAATAGGCAAATTCACGGCTTGTTTACACCTTCACCTATTATATACTACTATTATATACAACGTAACTCATAACACTTTTTGAATTTATTTTGATCGAGTCTGTTTGATCCACAACTATAGATTGGCTTAAAAGATAAATCTATGACCACAAAATTGTACTTAAACTGTATATGTACAAGAGCTTTAGATATAATGTTATGTATAAACAATACATATTAAATCCTTGATGTGTATTACTTTCACCACTCTAGAAAATGTCCGCCATCTTTGGGCTGTTCCAAAAAGTTAAAAGTGAAGGGGTTGGAAGAGTTTGGATTTGATAGGATATTATTTGTTGATTTGTTGTAGCAAGTCTGGATGGGACAATGAACTTGGGAGGGTTTAAGTTAATCTAGGCAAGGAGGATTTTTAACCTCCTTGATCTAGTTTAGAACTAGGGTAGTTATTTTTGTTTTTACCAGTTCCACAGTCCACGTGCATTTTTTGGAACAGCCTTTTGACTGTGTGGAACTTTTGAAAGATCTGGGGACTGCACATCAGGATGTCATATCAACCCTAAACTAATGCTAATAGCAGGCGGGGAGTGGGAGATGAAGTCAAAGCAATTATCGCCTCACCAAGACGCGCAGTCACACCTTTCTGTCAGCACCTTCTTCATTTAAATGTCATTATAATAGTATAATAAGGGCTTTACTGGGGGCACGGTGGACAGGTCTTAGCTCACTAGAGCCTGACTGAAACATCAATATCTAGGGGAAATCTGCGGAGTTCAGCTTTACATGCAATGTTGTTGGTGTTTCTTTGAATACCGAGAATGTTTTACAGAAACGGTTGTGTATTAGTTCAATTGGATTGGTATCGATTAAGTGGTCTCTGCCCAAGATTTCGCAGCCATATAGCAATCGGGGAACGGATGACGGATTTTATAGCAAAAATGGCTTTGCGTGATTTAACGAACAACTCCTTTTTAGTCAGATGCAGATAACACGCCCAAGTAACAGTATGAAGTAGTGGTCTCTACTTTTTAAGCAAACATAAGATTTACCTACAGTTTCCATTGTTCACAAAAAAGTTTGTTTGATGCAAACTGAAATCCCTTTTTCGGTCTCGGAGAAAATAACTACGTCATCTGTATAAAGTAAGCTAGATATGTCTATAATTGTGAAGGGTGGGTGATGAACATTCTAGGTTGTTTAATTCCTTGAATAAGTCAATTATGAATAGATAATCAATATTATAAATATAAGATCCAGTGAATTAGTTTTGTGTGAACTTGATATCTACACAATGGATAGATGACTGCAGGGGTTGATTTAATGGCTTACCTTGGACCAGTAGCCGTCGGAATCCTGGTCGAGGTTACTCTCGTACAACAGGAAGAGCGAGTGTCTCCCAAAAATTCCCGAAGTACCCATCATCATGTCATGAAGGTTATGGAGTACCTAAAGCATATTGAAGAAGGGGATGGAGTTTTGTAATAAATCTTGTCTTCTTATCGTTGTCTCTGACTTTTATTAAAACATATGAAAAAAAATACAACGCAGCGATGGAGACGTACTCAATTTCATGAAAGTGATATGATCGCTGCCATCAAACATAAAAATAAGTTCCAAAAGCTCATACTTTCACCAAATGATGTTAGCCTTGGTTTTAATCGGTTTTCTGCTGTCGACTTGAGGCCGCGGTGGAGGTGTTGCTACTAGTATTTACGTAAGTCCTAAGTTTTGCTATGCGTCCCTTTATAGACACCCTAATTTGCATTTCTTTAATAAAAAAAATTCGGAGAGTTTGTACCACCATGAAAAATATAAATAAAGTTTGTGTAAATGTTTATAATTAAAAAAATAAGATAAAAAATAATCACCATAAACTAGTTGAATTTATGGTTTTCTAAACTCAAATTATATTATTTTGCTTGTGAAATTCCTATCTTTTGGATATATTTTGAGTCAACATGTCTTCATTAATTATACAAAAAAATCTATTTTAACATAATATGTACGTATTAATGTTAACCTTTAAGTAACTTACACATGCCATAAGGTATAAAATTCCCATCATTAGCCATAAGAAATCACAATTTTCAAATGAATTATGCAAATTAGGTCATTATTTGCATAATTGGTATCTGTTGATGCAAAATAGTGTAATTTTACTCAGTAATTATACAAATTAACTCCTAATTGCCATAATTTCCATTTTATGTACATCTCTCTCTTAGCTACCTACACACCAGAAATGATGAAAATACGTTGTTTCTACCTTGACTTATTGGCTTTTAAAGATTTCACCAGAAACTCCCCTGCAGTTCCAGAGCAAGCTGCTAGGTGGACCAAACCCACCCCACTCATTTCTGACAGGAAAAGCAATCTGTCACTAAAAAGTCAAGACCATAGCATGTTCTGGACAAAAGATACAAAAACTGCTGCTTGGTACTGCTGCAGTACCAAGGTCATCCCCCAGGAGGCCCATATTTGATCTTGACCTTTGTCTTCCTAAGACCTAACAACACACTAAATATCATCAAAAGTTATGCTAATAAGTCCCTGCCATTGTTTTTTGTGGCTGGACCGTCTAGGATGTCTATCAGTTTATGTGGTTATGGGGGTCAATTCACTATACAAGCTGCTGGAGAAGCCATCTTAAAAGAGAATATCGCCAAAGGATTTAAATTCAACACGCAAAATAATGTAATTTGACTTCTAATTACGACTGTATTTCCATAGTCAACGGAAAAACTCTATACATATTTCATGGACCTAAGAGGTCTGCGAATTATCGTTAATATTTGTGTCTGCCTGATATTATATTTCAGCCACTTGTACTATTTACAAATGATTTCAATGTATTTTAGTGTATTGTTATCAATCGATACAAAAAAAAACAATCTTAACCATTATGACTTATGAATGAAAGATTATTCTCCATGACTTATGATTTATGGACTCATTATTTTGCAAATTAAATCATGTTTTGCATAATCTGTATTTCATTATGTTCATCTTCAGGCTAACCTGAAGTGGGAAACAAACGTAACCAAGATGCTCAACAAAGCAAACGGCCGGCTGTTTCTATTAAGGAGACTGAAACACTTCAACCTCCCTGTAAATGACTTACTGCAGGTCTACAAGTCATACGTGAGACCTGTAGTAGAGTACTGTGCCCCGGTATGGCACCCAGGACTCACTAGTTCCCAGTCAGCTCGCCTGGAGAGGATACAGAAGAGGGCACTGCGCACCACCCTGAGGGGTCAGTACGTGGACTACAACTCAGCCTTGCACACTCCAGGCCTACAGTCACTCAGCAGCCGACGCACGGACTTATGCCGGAAATTTGCTTCTAAGATCAACCCTGACCTCCTCCCACCGAGAGGAAGCGAGGAGCATGGCAGGAACACTCGAAATGCTAACAAACTGAGAACTGTGAAGTGTAGGACAAATAGATACCAAAAACTCTACCATACCATACCTAACCCGACTGTTAAACGAATGAATAGCAATATTGTTTTCAACACAACCCTTCAGAGAACTTGAACAAGGAAAAAATTGTGACTTATGTGATGATAGAGTTAGGCCCGCATGTATGTCGTACTGTTCGCGAAATATATCTATGTGTATTATATATCTATTATTTTAATCATCTTTTAATCATCTGTAACGGAGACATGAATGTTTAAGCCATGACAGAACTGATTTAAAATAGGTAAATTTAATTATCGTTTTTATATTATAACTGACTGACACTTTTAAAGTACTTGTAATGGAATCTGCAATTCAGCCAGTAGGCTGCGAGAGTTTCTTTTCTAATAAACCATTCATTACATTATTACTCTGTATAAGCTACCTACCAACCAAAATCATTAATTCAATTGTTCTTGTCTTCAAATATCCTCTTCT
>NW_017802824.1:253095-275844 GCF_001625305.1 Branchiostoma belcheri
GTGCGTCTTTTTTGGATTACAGACCAATCGGTTACATACAGTCATCAAAAATCATCCAAAATTAAGTCAAGCCCCCTTCCATGGGTAATCCTGGTGGCATTTGAGCTCGAAAAGATACGGGGTGACATTATGAGATAGGCAGGATACCGGGGATTTCAACAATGTGAAGTGTAGGACAAATAGATACCAAAACTCTACCATACCATACCTAACCCGACTGTTAAACGAATGAATAGCAATATTGTTTTCAACACAACCCTTCAGAGAACTTGAACAAGGAAAAAATTGTGACTTATGTGATGATAGAGTTAGGCCCGCATGTATGTCGTACTGTTCGCGAAATATATCTATGTGTATTATATATCTATTATTTTAATCATCTTTTAATCATCTGTAACGGAGACATGAATGTTTAAGCCATGACAGAACTGATTTAAAATAGGTAAATTTAATTATCGTTTTTATATTATAACTGACTGACACTTTTAAAGTACTTGTAATGGAATCTGCAATTCAGCCAGTAGGCTGCGAGAGTTTCTTTTCTAATAAACCATTCATTACATTATTACTCTGTATAAGCTACCTACCAACCAAAAATCATTAAATTCAATTGTTCTTGTCTTCAAATATCCTCTTCAAAATTCTTATAATATCCCATGCAGTTGGTGCTAGGTGGCCCAAACGTATGTTTCGTCTGAAACCAATCCACCCAGCATTTCTTAAATTGACAGAAACAATGGCAAACGAACTGGAAATATGAACCTTCTTGGCGAGGTTATTGCCAAAGATATAACACAACATGAAAGTAACAAATAAATATACACAATCTAAACATACAATATAAACAGAAAAGGGTGTAGAATTACACACACACACACACACACATATATATATATATATATATATATATATATATATACATATATATCATAGCTTTAATATGCATGGCGTTATTTTGTAACGTCACTGGTGTTGTTATATCGATGGGCAACATAAGTTATTGTAGACCTGAACTTATATTCTATCAAAACTTATAGGTATACCAATTAAGTTTATAAAAATAACCTAACTAGACGGTTCAGCCAATAAAATCAGATAAATGACGTCATCTGACGTCATAATTACATGAAAACTTTTACAATCATTTTTACTATTACACCCTCCACTAATCAATCGAAAATTTTGTGGCCATGTAACGTTCAGGAGTGCTTTGGGGGGGGGGCGAATGAACCCAATCGCTGTCCAACGAATCCCATAAACCCCAGTCAAGATAGGGTTAAGATAATAATTAACACAATTCAATTGTACCTGTAAACAAATAAAATCAGGAGTACATAGGATGTAAAAGTTGTATCATAGATATCATGACAAGAACTCAAGGAAAAGTCCTCACCTGCCCGACGCCATCAGAGCCCAAGTCGAGGACGGCGTTCGCCCAGTTGGCGGCCTGGTTAGCGGGAACCAGCTGGCCATCACTGCCCAGGTCAAGGTTGTGGTCCAAATAGCTCATAAAGTACTTAAGTCTCTGGATATTGACAAAAAGGGAATGTAGATGTGTTAAACAGTAACTGTGAACGCTAATGGCGGGAGGGACTGACACAAATTTTCATCAGGGAAACACCAGTCATTGGATATTGGGATTTTCTTTTACAAAACTACTGCTTCTCTTACCTTGCTTACGTTACATCTTTTGTTCCATAGGTCTATTACTTCAACCCCCTCCCCAGTAAATTACAAAGTTGTTCCTGACTATGTGGTCCGTCATCACCGGCGATCTTTTCCTTTTGTGCGGGTCGTTTCTGAGATCTTGTGTACCTAACACCATCGATGTTGTCAGCTTTCTTTTTGTGTTCTTTTAGTCTTGTTCAAAACTTTAAGGTTCTTCATCGTTCCTTTTGTCGACTGTTTTTGCTGGGCGCCCTAGTTTGTCTTTGAGGTGCACCAGCAGGGTCCACATTCTGTGTTGTTCAGGGCTTTACTGCAATAGCTTTGTTCTATTTTCTACAGACCCATTTCAATGCTCTGTGGCGTATTTCATGTATATACGTTTAGAGCTTATTCACCACACGCCATCATGACGTCATCACCCCTCATGTTCCGTGCGACGCCATTTTGGGGTCCATCTCTAGAGCGAGTTTCAAAGCGTTGAAATGGCCGACAAACATTAGGTAAACTGTTCTTTATCCGATTACACGAAACGTTTACCACCACTCGTGCCTCTTGTTATCGGAACAAAAAATCTGTTAGGATTGACGCGTTTCTGTTGAGTTTTGATCAGTTTGATTGAGACGGCGTCTACCGACAGCGGAGCTCATTGACTTAGCTTCGTATTTAGTACTGGGCAGAAGTTTTTACATACAGGATCGTTTAAAACCCTAAGAGCATACAATTACGTAGTATCTGGATGTGTAGAGAGTGTTAGGGGAAAGTTGCGTGGTAACAAGTCTTTTGTAGTTCCCACATTGTACATCCCCAGACTCAATGTCTGGATAATCACAAGCAAAGGCGGAGCTGGACAAGGTGAGTGTAACGTTGCAAGCACCCTGTTCCACATGGAAATTTACCACAGGGTAAAGGGACATGTAGCTCCAACAGATTTACCTTGTTCATGGCTACGCCAAGCTAAGACACACCGTTTCCGATCAACAGAATAGATAAAAGCCACATCTTGACATCATGACACAAGAAGAGTGTTAAAAACGTAGATTCTGGCCAAAACTACGCAACTATCCCCAGGGGGTTGCACAGCGTACCATAGCGATAGGCATCATGCTGAACCACAACATTGCGGACAATGTGACAATCTGTGGTGAATAAGCCCTATAGAATAGTCACCAATTTAGTTTCTCACTATTTCCCTCTAGATGGGGAAGTACAGGCTTAGCCATGTTAGGGAATGTGTTTCAGCTGCAAGATCGTTACCTACTTGGGCTACATGTAGCAGCGACAGAAGCTAGATAATAATGGTATCTGATAGACACAGAAACGTAAGCAAGGTAAGAGAATCACTGGTTGTGTATGAAGAAATCCGAATATCCTATGATCTACGAAGCTCGTGTAATTATTTTCGGAAGCACGCCAGTCTTTTTAAAAGAACCCCACCTCATCTATGGTGTGGACAAACATACACATCTAGCTCATGTCATCATCCTTGTCTAAATAGAAGAGAAATATACAATGTTGCATGTGGTTCCGTTATGTGACAGAAATCTTCCTAGTTACTAGGTCATCATGTTTTGTGCTGCATATTGCATTAAGAAGAAATACCTGGATATCACGCCCATACAGAACAGTTCCTTCCAGCCACTGCTGGCCGAATCGCACTTCACCAAGCTGCCATTGCAACTCGTCCAGTCTCCTGTCCAGGAGGTCCAACTTCCGTTTGATTTCCCTGAGTTCAGCCATTTGCTGTTGCCCTCTGACGATCCCGTAAGTCCCATAGGCGAAATTTGCCAGTCCTAACACTACGCTGGCGATAGGCATCGCGACGCCCAGAGCCGTTAAAATTGCGACTCTCTTCTCGTGAGAAATACTATCCGGGACCTTCGTAAAAGAATAAGATAACGATCTAATACCTTCGACAAAGGATGTTAATCTTTATGACTGACAAAGTAAAGATTATTCCTCCTGATGCAAATAGGATCATCATTTACATGCATTATATCAGTTTATCATATTCTCCACCTAAAGACAGCCTTATCATAACAAAGGGAGCGATTCTATAATTTCCTCATAAATTATGCAAATGATGTCCTCATGTTTAATGATGTTCACCTTTACTTAACTTTCAAATACCCCAAGTATGAAATTCCAGGCAGTTACCATTATGGGATTATAACATTTTCTCATTAATTATGCAAATTAAGTGTTTATATACATAATCAATATCTGCCTGCGTTTCTCTTGTTCTCAATTACATATATTTCTCAAGCTTAAATAGTCCTATAATGTAATACAGCTGATTCATACAATTTACTCATAAATTATGCAAATTACACCAGACTTGCATAATTGTCGCATAATTATGTCAAGCGACACTTGATCTACGTACATACTAAAAATCATGACGATCCGTCAACCGGTTCTGGAGTTATCCTCTTTTGAATATTTTTAAAGATACGACCCTGCAGTTTCTGAGAAAGCCGCTAGGGAGCCCAAACGTACGTCACTTCTTCCCCAGCACAAGAGCTACCGACCATTAAAATTTCGTGACCCTGGCACGTCCATTTCACGAGATATCAAAACCGGAAGTTCCGCTGCAGTACCACGACATGCGGCCAGGAGGCCCAAAATCTAATAATTTTGAGGTCTCATCAAGACCTTCCCACCTACTAAGTATGAAGACAATCCATCTATGCCTTCTCGAATTATCGTGTTCACAGACAGACAGATACACACACGAACGCCTCTGGAAACATAACCTTCATAGCAAAGGTAATTACGGTATTGATACATTGAGTTTTAAACACGATTAGATATCTATGTCAAATGTTTATTTTCAAGTGAGAAGGGGCTGCACAAGCATGGAGGTTGCAGGTGCAGCCCCTATTGTTTCAAGTTGATTTTTTTTTTTTAATTTTAGTCTTTTATAGTTCAAAAGAGATCTTACTTTGCTTGAATTGGGCAAAGTCTGCAAGCCGACCTCTGCTGCCAGTATGGTGTCCATATCTGTGTGGGTTAAAGGGGAGGGGGGTATGGGCTAAATCCAAAAATCACTTTTCTGTACTCCTTAACACCAACGACATTTAAAGAGTTCTAATAAATAAAAATGCGCAAATAGCATAATTCGTAACTTGAACACGCTAAAGATAAATGCTTATGACACCAAAGTACAGCATTATATGATTATTATATGTCGCACTATAAAACCAATAATATCTACTTGGCATGCACATACATAAAAAAGTACAGGATTCCCGGGTTAAAAACATCCTTAATTTTCTTTCTTTCAGAACATTGATACTTTACCGGACGCAGTGGGCATCTTGTTCGATAGCTACCATTTTTTGTTACATATTACCATTTCTACTCTTTTTTATTATATTATCTTTTTTATCTTATCTTCATCTTGAAAGGAGTTGGTTGACCCAGTACATAATGCTTGTTCTAGTACGAATCTTTGTGAATTATATCTCAATGTTAACATTTTGCTTGTAGATGATGAAAATGTTAGATGGTTGAGCCTGAGGTATTGTAAAGGTAGATTCTAAAACATAACTGATAGCAAATAGTCATTTCATACTATTACATGCGTTTAATATAATAATGTATAGGGGAAATGATCTTAATCGACGTAATCTTAACCGTGTTTCTAATAGGGATAATATATTTAGAAACGGGGGAGTCGTTACCTTTTGAAGTTGACCCTTGATCTCCAGTGTTTGCCACGTCGTAGTATTGCTCTACATCCGTACATCCTTTTCCCTTCACCCCTGTGTGTGGTAGAACATGCCGATATGCTTTAATCACCATGCAGTGCGGTGTTTGTTCAAAGAAGCAAGCCAATCATTTTCATGTGATGTCTTAGAGGTCTTAAGATAAGATGAAGTAAAACTCTTTTGATCGACAATGATTCCTAAACAGTAAGTGCGCATCGTTAGCTAAGAACGTAAACCATTAGGTGTCAATAAATATTTTATAATAAGGGCAGGATGACCATCGGTACCTTCTGATGTCGGATCTGGATCTCCAAGTCCTTTCATGCCGTAATTTTGCTCTACATCAAGACCCAGTTTACCGCCGTATTCTGTGGTTCCTAAAATTTGTATTTTTGTGTAAATAGCCACGTAACGTAATATCTGATGTACGAAAAAACGCATCACGTCAAGTCTAATCTAATGTGATGCATGATTAACATCAGTGACATCCAAGGTCATTTTCCGCCTTTAAATAGTTCCAATGTAATGATTTTAAAAAGTTAGGTGCCAATAAGTTTTGTATATTAGATAAATGATAGCTGTTACCTGTTGAAGTTGAATATTCTTCTCCAGTTTCTGACTGGTCGTAGTTCTGCTCAGTAACTTCGCCTCCTTCTGCCTCCCCCTCTGTGTGTGGTAGAACATGAAGATATGCTTTCATTATCGTGCAAAATGGTGTTTGTTCTAGGAAACAGCCATTTCATTTTACGTTTAATGGATAGATAATAGATTTATGAGTTAGGATAAGATATATGCTTTTAAAGACAATGCTGAACACAAAAAAGGCCACTGGTCTGGATAGCATTGATAATAGACTACTGAAAGCAGGTGCACAGGTCCTAGCCCCGTCGCTTACAAACCTTTTTAACAAGTCCCTGACCACAGGAGAGTTTCCGGCCAAATGGAAGATGGCCAAAGTCATGCCAATCCATAAGAAAGGTGACAAGACCTCGCCAAGTAATTATCGCCCAGTATCTGTCCTACCTGGCATTTCCAAACTGCTAGAGCGGGCGGTTCACAACCAGTTATATGGTTACCTTAACCAACACCGACTACTCTCCCAATGCCAGTCATGTTTCAGAGAGCGCCATTCTTGCGAGTCTGCCCTGCACTTCGTAACAGAGGACTGGATTGAATCAATCGACATAAAACAGCACACTGGTGTGATCTTTTGCGATTTGTCCAGGGCCTTTGATACTCTTAACAATGAGCCATCATGTTAAGCAAACTCAAAACCTACGGTTCGATGAAATGGCATGTAGATGGTTCAAGTCTTACTTGACCAGTAGGTGCCTTAACTCAGTCCTGTCAAAACCATCTAATGTGACTTGCGGCGTTCCGCAGGGGTCCATTCTTGGACCCCTTCTTTTCATTGTATATATAAATGATCTGCCCAATTGTATTCAGTCATGTAGGGTGGCTATGTATGCAGACGATACCATTCTTTACTTCTCACACCGTAGCATACAGACAATACAAGACACACTCCAGAACGATTCTACCCGGTTAGTACAGTGGTTCCTCGCAAACAGACTTTCTTTGAATCCCTCTAAATGTAAGTCAATGCTGGTTGGTTCACACAGGTCCAGAGTTGTTGACCAGCGCTTACAACTCACGTTAACCGGGACAAAATTGGAGCAAGTGGATACGTTCAAGTACCTGGGTGTTTTGCTTGACATTGCCCTACTCTAGAGGGACCACTTTCTTCATATGTCCAAACTACAAATCACAAAGAAATCACAAATAATTGGAATAATGAAGTGTTTGAGACCATACTTGGACAGACGGGCCCTACTGACAATATAAAACACATTGTTCCTCCCCCACATCTTATACTGCAGCACTTTATGGGACCAGGGAGGTAAGGGGCATGTAGACAAATTACAAAAGCTGCAAAATAGAGCGGGCAGAGTAGTATTAGGGTGTGACCACTACACCTCCAGTGAAACTGTTCTAAACTTGTTAGGCTGGACATCTGCCAGTACCCACACACACAACACCCGACTAAGCACACAGGGGGGACTCCAGCTACCAAAAGCTCGCTTGCAGTACAAAAAGAGATCGCTTTCTTTTTCCGGTGCAGTCCTCTGGAACTCACTTAGTGTCTTTAAGACACACTTTCTTCACTCACCAGTTAATATGATTTCTTTGTTTAATTTTCCATTTTGCTTTTAGACATTGATATGCAAATTCAGTTTCATTATCATTTATATCATTTGTCATATTTATTTAGTATGTTTTCTGTAATTCATTAGTCTGTTTTCGTTTCTTTTATCATAACTACCTTTTGATTGTACTTAAGTTACCTTTTTTTATGTTTGGTTATGTATGTATGACACAGGGAGCTTTGAAAAGCGCCAAAATGGCGATATGCTAACCTTTATAAATAAATAAAAATGAAAATGAAATGAAATGAAGACAACTATTCCTAAACCGTAATGGCACATCGTTAGTAAGGGGATAAAGGTGTTTTTACATGTAATGTATCAGGGACGTGGTGACCATCGTTACCTTCTGAAGTCGGGTTTTGATCTCCAAGTCCTGCCATGTCGTAGTTCTCCTCTACATCCGGATCCTTTTCACCACTGACTTCTGTAGTTAATAGAACATGGAATATGGACATTAATGACCAGGTCACTAGATAATTGTTCTACAAAAATACGAACCTTAAAGAATCGCATTATTTCTTAACAAATGCATTACTTTTGGGAATGATGATGAAAATAACTCATATATGCGGTAGAAGTTAAGTAACTTAATAAAAACATCATTGGGAAAGGCCAGCGGTGACTTAACCGACATCTAATACTAAATCTGTGTCTCCTTCTCCATTTACAATCCCCTTCTGTAGTTACAGAGGATGCAGATATTTTGTTTAATTATTAACTAAACAATATGTTGTTGGTTTTAGAAAACATCAGTTGAAAAGTTAAGTTGCGTGTTATGCTCTTTTAGGATTAAAAATTAAGATTTAGCGAAGTCAAGGGGAATAGCTCAACGGCAAAAACAATACCGGTACTAATCAATAAATTAATAAGGTTATTTAAAACTAAAATCCTCTTGTAGGGTTTGTTGGTATATTGAAAATCACGTTTCATCTTTTTATTTACACCCTTAATTTTTTTTAGATATCGCCTGTACTTCTAACTTTAGAACGATAGCTGGGATATAAAATCATCCAATAAATCTGGCAAGTTTTAGCCTCCGTGGTGTAAGCTATCATTGAATATAGTGTACACCTGGCTACCACGCCGTTAACATGTGATGTCAGTTACTGGGCAAGAAGATACATAATTTCAGTTACATGTAGGTTGCACAGAAAACTAAAGAAGAATTCAGAGGTCTCATACCTCCATGTAATATATGAGATTTCGCAAAAGTTATTTGTCTCATTGAATTTCAAAATAGGGTCAAAATTAGCATAATTTAGTTTAAAAATGAGTTTTTGTAAATGTTACTTTTTTGTCTCATAGACTATTGAAATAAGGTCGTAATTAACATAACCTATATATATAGCTAGTTTAATTTATGGTTTTCTAAATTCAAATGACATTATTTTTGTGTAAAATTCCTCTCCTTTGTCATGCTTAATTGCAACATGTTTTCATTGATTATGCAAACGATACAAATGACCTAAAAATTAACATGATATATGCATAGTGGTGTTAACCTTTAAGTAACGTACACATGTTACATATATAATAGTTATAAAGTTCCCATCATTCACCAAAAAGGAATTACAGAATTTTCACATTTACCATAAACAGTACACCTGGGGTTCACGCGGACCCCAGCACTATATATGCTGTAATATTTTTTTTTTGTTTCTTAGGATATTTTTCTAAAATTTCAGGTAATTGTTACCCATAAAGTTGTCCCTCAATACAGTACAGAAAACCCAGTTTCCTCCACTCTTAAAAATTGTTATATCTGATTTTCTTTTGGGGTCCGCGCGAACCCCAGCCAGCTTTTGATCGTAATGGATACACTGGCGTTCTTATACATTACTTTATTTCCGTTTTTATATGTTTTTAAGCACTTATCGTATTGCCACCAAATTTTTTTAGAGAATGGTGTACTAATAGAATGAAATTCTAACAGCTTTTGTGTCATATGACGTCAAAGCTAATAATATGGTCCGCCATCTTGGATTTTGACCAATGACGTCATCAAATTAGCATATATTATGAATATTAAATAATTTAACTTATCTCTTAAATTATGTAAGATGTTATTAATGTCAGAAAGGAAGTAATATTTAATATAAATAAACCAAAAATGATTAAACCAAAAGTAATAATTTTTTCAAAGAAACTGCCTGTCAGAAACCCGTTGCCATGGTAACACAAAAAATCATTAACTTATTGAACCAATATGAATTTTTTTATAGATACATTTTAGGAAAGCTCACCAAATTTGATGGTTCTAGCTCAAGCCGTTTAGGCGCTATTTGAGATTAAAGTTGGCGCGGGCCTCAAAAGACCACTCGGTCTGAATAGGGTTTAAAAATCGGGTTTTTCATCTTTTTGTCTTTTCTTCACAAAAAAATAGGAAAAGGTCAAAATGTATGATTTTTGTACGTAATGTACTATTATATGAAATGAAATGAAATAAAGTACTATTATATAAACACTGTAATTATAGAATTTCCTTATTAATTATGCAAATTTGTCCTCATTTGATTACATGTATAACAGTACTATAATTATATAAAATACTTAAATTATAGAATTTCCTTATTAATTATGCAATTTAGTCCTCATTAGATTTCGCCAGAAAGTCTCCTGCAGTTCCAGAACAAGCTGCTAGGGAGACCAAACCCACACCGCTTATTGCTGACAGGAAAAGCTTAGCCAATCTGTCACCAAAAAAATCAAGATCATAGCAAGTTCGGGACAAAAGATACAAAAACCGGAAGTTCTGCTGCAATACCAAGGCCATCCACCAGGAGGCCCATATTTGACCTTGACCTTCGTCTTTCTCAGACTTACCACCATACCATATATCAAACACACGCACACGCACACACACACACACACACACACACACACACACACACACACACAAACATACACACACACAGACGCGCCAAAAACAATACCTCCATTTTTCATGGAGGTAATAAGTCAGCCTCCTCCAAACAAGTACATGTAAATACAATGCACGGACCACATTGACCTACTAAGATATGAGCCTGACGACGGAACACGGCTATTCGGCTGGTGTCTCTGATTACAAAATCACCAGAACTACAGTTCTCAATACTTTTAGGCACACATTTGTCAATAGAAATTTGCAACGTCAAAAAATCACAGTTCAATTAAAGTTTCAAAGAGAATAATCTTTCTGTCAATTGAAATTAAAAAAAAAAGATTTAGACCTTTGTTCTGTATGATTATGAAAACAGCAGCTCGTATATAAGAACAACGTATTCAACACAACAAATAGATTTGTCAATGATAGTGACATTTCAGTGACAATGCTGCTAAAAGTTTGTATGTCTACAGCAAATTAAAAAAAAAGGGAGAACAAAAAATTAATGTTTTGACCTTTCAACATTAAGTGTATCTTTTTGCAACAATACTGGAAATTTATTATTTAGTTTCCTTACATTTTGTGGGTTGTTTTGCTCTTGATCTGCTTTACACGTTTTTGTCAAAGTCTAGTTTGGAAACCCCGATAGCAATAAGACGATCTGGTCAGTATTATGCTAAAAACGTTCTTCCATAGTTACTATACTACTATTTTGCGTTCTTTATGCAAACACTTTATAAGCCATACTAACTAATGGTTTGCTACTTGCAAGGTATATAGTATGGAAAAAAATGTAGCTCATCCTACTACAGTCAAATTTACCTCAATTATTATACATCTTTCACGGTTGCCTACTCTGAAGGTCATTGTGTTATCATCATATAGCCAGGTAGCATTGACCAATCAGAGGTCCCCATTTGCTATTGGTTATGACACCATAACTCAACCAGAGGTCATTAAAATCCCATAAACACCGGAAACAATCAGCGTCGACCGATATGGCCGCCGATGAGGTCATAGGTAACACGTTTTGGTCGAATTTCATCAGATCGAGCATGGTTGGACATTATTCAGGTTACAGAAAAAGTTAGTCTAAGAACATTTTTAACTTTGCCTGCATGTCATCTAGCGGAGAGAGAATGACATAATGTACGGGGTAAGTAGGGCACACTAGTAAACAAAGTATCGCCCCGGCGCGTAGACTTCAAAATGTTTTATCAAAGTTCGTAAGACTTGCTTGTGTTGCGCTCAGAATTTAGCAGATGGATGCCGCTTTCTCGTACTTTGTAACTCGTTTGTCAAATTGTAATTATTAGTGGTGTGACGCCATTTTGCTTGATGTTGTCTACACGATCGGTGATTTAATAGTCTCATTGTTTTTGATATTGTCTCCTTGCTGTTTGTTTTTGTAGATTTACGTAGAAACTCCTTTATCGTGATGTAATTTAGTATTGTATACATTTGTAAATACTCTCGTGCAAATAAGCTGCGAAATTTCAAAACGTTACGACGCCACTGTTTCAATATAACTATGAAATAAAATGGCGACACACACTTTCTGTATAATAAATGTTTTATTTTATTTATTAATTACTGTAATGTTTTGCTTGTTCCTGATTGAATCAATAGCACATTATATGCGTGTCCTGGCCAATAAATGAAGCGTGATTGTGAGTGAACCATAACAGGCTTGTTATGGTGGCGGGGCAGAAGTGATCAAATACATGAAATAGTTGCGGTGAATCTTGACCGCAAAAGTCACTAAAATTTGTGGATCATTAAAATTAAGATTTACAGCACTCATTTCCTAGTTTCAATGAACAGCAGCTCGACCACTTGAAGGAAAGGCGGTTGTTTAAAAACAAGTTTGGATAGGCTATATGATAATAACGTTAATGTCCCGCCTTATGCTCGGTGTATGTAGTGAGATAATCCCTGGTCGGGTGCGATAACCACCGAATAAACCACCTCGTTTCGTTCGCACACGACCAGGGATTATCTCACCATATACACCTCGGGACGGTGCATTAAACCTTTTTTCTCAACCTAATATTACAACCAGCCAAATGTAATCAAATCAGGTAATTACAAAAACAGGCTCACGAACACATATATACAAAACAAACCATTTAATAAACAAGTAAAATCTGAGATTTTATACCTCCGGGCTTTTTATTATATATTTTGATATGTTGTTTGATATGTAAAGCTGATGGTATTAAATTTCATATGTTAGATGTAGCGTTCCTTGTCGTGTTAACATAGGACAACATTCTTATCTGCAGCCCATAACATGTACCCAGGAACTTATGAAATTCTTTTCAATCTGCCGGAAGGAACTCGAAATGAAACTCAGAATGACAACTGGAACCGTTAAATCAGACGTTAAAAATAACTTGTAATTAGAGTATATACGGTCACGGTAAGAGAGTTTCATTCCTCCATTTTCCGCCGATTCTTCGTATAAATCGGGGAAGTAAAGGTCTAAATTCTCGGTAAAAATGTATGTCGAGATCTTATACCACAGTATTTGTAAGTTAAGCTACGCCGTACGTGCTTTTTGTCCGTACGTTTTTTGGGAGGTTACGTCTGCTACGTTTTTTTCTGAAAACGTGGGGAAGTAGTGGCGTCGACGCACGTCACTCGCACGTCACTCGCACGGTTGCGCAAAGTGTAAGAGTGTGGTCTTCACGGAAAGTCTGACCGTGAGCGGTTGCGTCCATCGTACGTTGCGCAAGTGGTAAGTGAGTTGTACGTGCTTACAACGTACGATCTCTGTGCGATTGCAACTTTACCGTAAGGAGACCGTACTTACACTTGCTTCTTCCGCACGGCACATACGGGGCACGCGCGTTGCCCGTACTCGCACGCACGGGTGGTGAATCCGCAGACGCGGCACGCAGCTCCCAAATTCGTAGGATTCCGCACGGGGATGGTACTCACCACGCTTGGATTCCCTACGTTTGCCCACGTTTTTGCACGTAGACAGCACGCAGAAGCACCTACGGCGAGTTGTGACCGTACCTTTAGAAGTCGTAATATACGCCGCGCCGTAATATATTTATCTCACAAGGGCTTCTTGCTTGACGTAGGGACGATTGCGCAAGAGTACGTTGACCCCTGACCCATTACCAAATAGCAGCTTTCCACCCGGAAGTACCCATCACGCGTCCTGTGAACACGTACTAAAAATACCCTCCATACAACAATCGAAGATGATACAGAAGATGCATATGCATGTGCAGAAATCAAAAAATCATTTTTCCGTACTCCTTAACACCGACGACATTTGAGGTGTTCTATATGCGCAAATAGCATAATTTCTAACCTGAGCACGCTGAAGCTAAATGCTTATGACACCAAAGTACAGCACTGTATGATTATTATATGTCGCACTATTAAAACATCAATATCCACTTGGTATGCACATACATGATAAAAGTAAGGATTCTCGGGTTAGAAACAACCCTTAATTTTCTTTCTTTCAGAACGGTGCTATTTTACCGGACGTAGTAGGCATATTGTTCGATAGCTACAATTTTCTGTTACATATTACTATTGTTAAAATTACTGACAGTTTACACGAAACTCAAGCAATGTAAAGATCCATTTTGTTTGATCTGCGCCTGTTTCTACACTTTTCTAGTATCGTATCTTCATATTGAAAGGAGTCGGTTGACCCAGTACACAATGCTTTGTGAATCTTTGTGAATTACATCTCAATGTTAACATTTTGCTTGAAGACGATGAAAATGCTAGATGGTTGAGGTATGGTAAAGGTAAATCCTAAAACATAGCTGATAGCAAATAGTCATTTCTTACGATCACATGCGTTTAATATAATTATGTAAAGGGGGAATAATCTTTACCGACGTAATCTTAACCGTGTTTCTAATAGGGATAATATATTTAGAAACGGGGGAGTCGTTACCTTTTGAAGTTGACCCTTGATCTCCAGTGTTTGTCACGTCGTAGTATTGCTCTACATCCGTACATCCTTTTCCCTTCACCCCTGTGTGTGGTAGAACATGCCGATATGCTTTAATCACCATGCAGTGCGGTGTTTGTTCAAAGAAGCAAGCCAATCATTTTCATGTGATGTCTTAGAGGTCTTAAGATAAGATGAAGTAAAACTCTTTTGATCGACAATGATTCCTAAACAGTAAGTGCGCATCGTTAGCTAAGAACGTAAACCATTAGGTGTCAATAAATATTTTATAATAAGGGCAGGATGACCATCGGTACCTTCTGATGTCGGATCTGGATCTCCAAGTCCTTTCATGCCGTAATTTTGCTGTACATCAAGACCCAGTTTACCGCCGTATTCTGTGGTTCCTAAAATTTGTATTTTTTGTGTAAATAGCCACGTAACGTAATATCTGATGTACGAAAAAACGCATCACGTCAAGTCTAATCTAATGTGATGCATGATTAACATCAGTGACATCCAAGGTCATTTTCCGCCTTTAAATATTTCAAATGTAATGATTTTAAAAAGTTAGGTGCCAATAAGTTTTGTGTATTAGATAAATGATAGCTGTTACCTGTTGAAGTTGAATATTCTTCTCCGGTTTCTGACTGGTCGTAGTTCTGCTCAGTAACTTCGCCTCTTCTGCCTCCCCCTCTGTGTGTGGTAGAACATGAAGATATGCTTTCATTATCGTGCAAAATGGTGTTTGTTCTAGGAAACAGCCATTTCATTTTACGTTTATTGGATACATAATAGATTTATGTGTTAGTGTAAGATATATGCTTTTAAAGACAAATATCCCTAAACCGTAATGGCACATCGTTAGTAAGGGGATAAAGATGTTTTTACATGTGATGTATCAGGGACGTGGTGACCATCGTTACCTTCTGAAGTCGGGTTTTGATCTCCAAGTCCTGCCATGTCGTAGTTCTCCTCTACATCCGGATCCTTTTCACCACTGACTTCTGTAGTTAATAGAACATGGAATATGGACATTAATGACCAGGTCACTGAATAATAGTTCTACAAAAAATACGAACCTTAAAGAATCGCTTTATTTCTTAACAAATGCAGTAGTCTCGAGAATGAAAATAACTCATATATGCGGTAGAAGGTAAGTAACTTAATAAAAACATCATTGGGAAAGGCCTCGGAGACTTAACCGACATCTTATTATGGGTTCACCACACCACGAAGTGGTGGTGAACCCATATTGCTTTTTCTGATGTTTCTTCTCCTCCTCCTCCTTCTCCTCCTGCCATTTTTTAAATGGATTCAGCTTCTTCATTTTAGGGCCTAAGGTCCTGAAATTTGGTATGGAGGTACAGTGGGCAAATACCCCTAGGCGTTTTTTAAATTTTTGTGATACAGGCTTTTAGAATGGTTTTATTTGAGTTTTTTGGCTGTGTTATAGCAAATGTATTACTGTGTTAGTGTGCCGTGTTTACCACGTCTGGGCACGAGTCATCACAATGGAATGCAGGGCATCAACCAATAGGCATGCAGCTTTCCTCTATACTTCTTGCTGATTGGCTGTTGGGATTTAACTTGATTAACACCTACACAGAGCATTTCCACCTGCACAGAGCATTTCTTGCTGATTGGCTGTTGGGATTTAACTTGATTAACACCTGCACAGAGCATTTCCATACTGACAGTATGTCTTTATTCAAGTGTTTTGGTAGGTATTTCAAGCTTTTCTGCTCCAGCATTGGAATGCGGGGCATGAACGTTTTTTTATTTATTTTGAAAATCAACAGTTTGCATTATGCAATTAAAAATCCTAACCAATAAAGTAGGGAATAGCTATCCAACTGTTGTTTTAGTTGTATGTTACTTCATATTATAGTTATATCAATGTAAATCACTGTTTTCCCTTGTGTTTCTCATTCTTTCCCTGCCATGTCGTAAAATGTGGTGAACCCATCGCTGTATTTGCTCCAAAGCAAATATTGGCCTTTCTAGTACTAAATCTGTGTCTCCTTCTCCATTTACAATCCCCTTCTGTAGTTACAGAGGATGCAGATATTTTTTAATTGTTAACTAAACAACATGTTGGTTTTAGAAAACACTTTCAAATCAATTGAAATGGTAAGATGCGTGTTATGCTCTTTTAGAATTAGATAATTAAGATTTAGCGAAGTCAAGGGGAATAGCTCAACGGCAAAAAAATACCGGTACTAATCAATAAATTAATAGAGTTATTTAAAACGAAAAACCTCTTGTCGGGTTTGTTAATATACTGAACATTACATTGCATTTTTTTACGCACTTATTTTTTTAGATATCGCCTGAAAATGAAACCATTTAATAAATCTGGCAAGTTTTAGCCTCCGTGGTGTAAGCTATCGTTGACTAGAAAGGCCGACATTTGCTTGGGAGCAAATGCAGCAGATGGCTTCACCACATCCCCCATACCGAAAATGGATCTATCCTACGATGGCTGCCAATAGTCTACACCCCCATGCAGCAATGGAACCTTCCAATGCCGGAAATAGCCAAAAATCCCTATTCTACATAACTTTAAAGTGGTGTATGTCAAAATCGTGAATGACATACTTTGGACATGTGTCCAAGGTATCCCCATACCACATTTCAGGTCATTCGGATTTAATATTAGGGCACAGGAGCCAAAAATGTACATTTTTGGTCCGAAAATAGCCAAAAAGCCTTATTTTTGGCGACGCCTCAGGGGCGGAGGCATTTGTGTAAGTACTGCGATCGCTTTGAAAGAATTTCAAAAATTGCACGAATGCATTCCCTAGGGAATTGGTTTTGAGGTAGCCTCCGGCCTTGTGGTCATCGGAACAAGCAGGAAAGGCTTATGTTACCATGCATGCAAAAGGCACCTTTTCGGGCAAACTGTGGATTTTTGCACACAGAATATTAATGATTGTCTTTATTGATACTTAAAATATGGTTTCTTCTATTAAGAGAGAACAAATTTCCTGCTCAGGAGCAGCATATTCAAGCTTATAATACTTCAAATATGTTTTTAGTTTCAACTATATGATGCTGGTCGTTTTTTTATAACTTTACTGTGTGATACATGTAGTGTAACAGTGATGTTTTGTGTAAGGAATTTTATTCACTTGTGTGTTTTCTATCATGTATGTTTGTGTCAGTCTTGCTTTTTTATTTTTATTTTCTTCGCTTTCATGATGCTGTTGCATTCCATGCTTGTTTTTCAATTTTCTTGGCTGCAAAACATGAATGCACACCCCAATCCTTCCACGACTGGGTTAGCTGTAGTCTGCATCTCAGGGTGGACATGGCGAAGTTTACCTGTGGGTATAAAGAGAGAAAAGAGCATAAATGAATCTATGCCAACTTTGGCCAGCTTTGATTAACTTAAATTAAGATTTGATGTCATGAATGTAAATATGCAAAGCATGTGAGTCTATTCATTTTACAGAATGCAATGAAGCAGACACATATATATATAACACATTTTCTGACAATGAAAATTGCGACATCATGAAGTATACATGCCGTATGAGATTTTTGCTGCCAGGTAATTATGAATAGCCTGCGTGCCAGACCCCAGCACTTAGAACAAGGAGCTTAACTCCTTGCTTGGAATAAAGAAAGTGCTTCTTCTTTCTGAGCCTCTCGACCGGGCCTCTATACTGCCCAACACGCCACAGTTTCGGAGCTGGCTTCCTTCTTCAGTTTATCTAGACGTATAAATTAAATTAGACCCCAGCTGCAAATTCTGTGTTCCAGGCGTGAGATTTCCCTGACTGAATTGAGTATCGTGGCACAGGGGCCTGGCACCTGGCACCGAGGCTACACTGTTTTCCCACCAATGACATCATAGTAAACATGGTACCGTATTTCAAAACACACAGCTTTTCATGAAAGAAGTACTATAGATATGCGAACATTGCCTAATTATCGTGGTTATGTACAATATTGCATGATGATGAAATAAGGATGGTTAGGCACTCACCTGGTATTTTATTCCACTTCTTAATTGTATTCTTGAGTAACTGTTGCGTTTGTCGTCATGTAGAGCTGAAAAAAAAACAGTGTAGAACAGGTTAGCAAAGTAAAGTTTGTTGTATTCGAGGGTTGCGTTATTCAGCATAGTTCGACAGCGTTCAGCGTGACCGCGGATATGAAACTTGGACCTTTTTATGTTGGGATGTCAGCAGGTAAACTACATGTATGTGCAGTAGGGTATCCCTCGCTGCATGTCTGAGGTTTACTGGAAAGACGAGAAAAAACAACGCCCGGGGTTACTGGACAGAAGAGCCTTGACGGAGAGAATTAAGGGTAAGGCCGGAAAACCCTGGCGGAACTTGGCGTCAGGTGGCTCAAACTTTACATAAACCAAAATCCTAACAAGTCGGACGAAAGAAAACCAGCCGCTGATCGTCAATACCTGATAAATACAAGTTAGATCTGTAATGAAATACTGACCAAATTCTGTAAACAAAATGGACGGAATAAACCACGCACACAAAGAACAAGATGAGTGAAGTCAGGAAAACGGGTGTTGGAATCTTCACAATACAAATTTCCAAAAAATATTCATCAGGCATTATACTAACAGAAGAATATAAACTTCAAGACCAAGAGTGCTATTACTTCAGCATAGCCTTGGCAGCCAGACCATCGTATGCTTCCGGTATCTCACGGTCACCGCCCGCCCGACCAGAGGTATTTCATGCAGGGGTATTTTACCGGGTCAGTTACAGGACGACAATGATTAGAAAGGCCAGCTGGAAAGATCTAGCATATCAGCAGAGCATGGCGGGGGCCTGCAAATACTAGTATCCCTAAGCCAATAATCTGAACAGAAAGGTTTTGTCGGAAAGGTTAGTACTAGTCCGAGAATATCATAAGGCCGAAAAACTTGATCCCGGTGGAAGTTGACGTCATGTGGCACACACTTTTAATGCGTATTAAACTAAAATTCCAACTTCTCTCCACTCGTGTGGTAACCAGCTAACAAGCAACTTTAAACTTTCTCTCCCAAATCCTGACACTGGAACTTTGAAGACACAACCAAGTACTTGGCTAACATCACACAAATAAAACGTTCAAGTCACGCTGACTATGATCGATACTCTGTGCGGCTGATATAAATGTATACGGCCATCGAATCCGTAATCAATAATTTGCAATTCTTATCGTAAATGCGAACTCACCAAAATTTCCCCAAACCACTAGCTGCGAGTGATACTAGTAATAGGAACAAATTAGGCAAAAGCTGATAGTCAAGAAAGGGGTAAGTTCTCAGACCAAGCACCCCCATTTCTAAATCCTTGTACCACGCCTCATCGAAGGCGAAAATCTTATTCTAGTTCTCTACTCTGCGGCTCAGTTTTTCCAAGGTTAGTAGAACTGTCCCTCCTTGGCATAATTTATACATGTAGGTCTGAATCTTAAATTGTCGGAAACTGTACGTGATAAATAGCGTCAAACATATGGAAATACCCCAAGAACACCAGAATAACATTCGAAAAAGTCTTCTTGAATATACCAAGAAAATTTATTTCAAACAGAAATAGGGGAAAGTTTACTTCACATACGTATACAGGACACAAAGTAATGCATACTAGTACACAAGAAAATAGCGACAAGTCCACAGTACAACAACTAACAGACATATGGAAAAACACGCCTGTGATTGCAAAATTTAGACTAAATTATGGCACATTACAACAGTAGGAAGTAACATTAAAACATACCTTTTAATAGCTTCAACCTGTCCTTCGTAGGTTTCTCTGGACCTCTACGGCTGGGGTAGTGCCTGCCCGACCGACCGCTCCTCGCTGACCCGCCCGCTCCTCGTCCGCCCGCTGGCCCAGCCGGTCGCCCGCTCGCCCAGCCATTTCCCGTCCAGTCCCCGCTCCCTCACCCGCCGCTAAAAGCGCCCGCCCGCCGATGCACCCGCCGCCCCGCTCGGCGAAACTCCCTTGGACGGCTTCTACGATGTGTTCTCCAGCGTGCCTCACGTAAGAATGTGGCCAGGACCCAGGACCTGGGCATATCAGTTTTCCCTTTTCGCCCCGCCCCATGGACGCGATTCGTCAGCGGCAAACGTCAAATGGTATAACTATTACACATACTATCGGCGGAAACGGGTGACAAGGTGATCAAATGTCATGGTCCGCCCACAGAGGCGGAGTTTTAAAAACCGCTTGCCTTAAGTTGGCTTGCATCGCAGAGCTTTCAGTCCGCATGTGGAAAACACATGTTTGGCACATGATGACGTAACGACAGGAACAATGTTAAAATAATAGGTATCTGGAATTCTAATATAAGAAAGGTGCGTTCAGAGTCATTGGTTAAGAGTCATAGAAAAAGCCAAGGTATTGCTTTATTCATGTTCCTGGCAACGACTTGTTAACACGGAACAAAGAAAACCAACATTGTTAAACAAGAGGGGGGCATTTTACTTTACGGATGGGGCTGTCAGAACAGAACTTGGTGTATGAAGATGCCGGTATAAAAGAAAGGACTTACATTTTTTTTACGAATCACACCACGGATCTTGGTAAAAGCTAGAAGCATTAAATATACATACTGTATCTTATGATTCCATTACAAACACGTTGCTCTAATAATTTCTCGGGAAGATGATTCCAGTCAGTTTCTGACCGTGCCCCAGTGCCGAGGTGCGCCGTTCCGAGGTGAGGCGGACTTTACCTCAGCACCTGCTTACGCCAATCAATACCATGGCAACAATGGAAATGGTTTGTTGAAATGGTGAAATGGACGCAAAAATGGACGCAATAATTAGAACAAAATAATGAATTGGACGCGAAAATTGTTACAGATCTAACATCACAAGTACGTCCCGCACGCACGTCAGCCGAGTTTGATGATGGCTCAAACTACTAGTATCAAAATACACCCGTCGTTTTAATATCAAGCTAAATTGAATACATGTTGAATAGCAATACATGCGACATTGTGTATGTTTGGACGTATATCTGTGGTTTGGCACGTATTGGGTAAGGCATAGGAAAAACCAAGGGCATTCTACAACCATTTAGGTCACTGACCGACCCTAGGGATTATACGATATTTACCGGGGAAGGACTGGTACGTGGAGGGGAGGGGCACAAAAAATCGGGGTCGAGAGGAAGGTCATGGATATTTTTTATGAATCCATTGTTCAATCCCATGTCCCTTTAGCTTTGAAAATGTGCAAGGCTTCCCGGAAATGCGGGCGCACTTTACTCTCCAAGCAGAGGTTGTGGGGAATGATCGTTACCTTTTTATATGTGGCCGTTTTTTTTTTGTCCTGATCCCCACCACCCGTCGTTGGCTAATGGAGCTTCTCTGGCTAATGGATACTGTCTGGCCAATTTGATACTGTCTTTTTGCCACCGAGAGGGATCTGCTTGGAGATTAGGCGCACTTTAATATAAACTGCACCGAATACTAGTATAGTATCAGTCATCACCCCTACAATTCTAGTGGTATCAGCCCAACTCCCCATGTAGTTCCTTTCCACTGTCGAAGCTGTCAACTTGCTCTGAGAAGAGCCTCGAAAACAAAAGGATTTTGCTGAAAAGCAAACAACGTTCGAGTGTAGCCACATGGTAATTATACAGTGATCAGAGACAGAGACTGATAAACAGCGAAGAAGTGCGAACTGCTGTTTTAATCATTAACTACCCGAGCCCTCCCTGCCCATAGCTAAGAACCATCCATCAAAGTGTCAAGACCAGATGAAGACAGGATACTGGTCACAAAATTCACGTTGGAAAACGTAACTTTCTCTATCGAAATTGTTCCAACTGAGTGTGAAACTGCAGGTTTACATACCGTATATCGGCAGAGGACAGATAGCAAAATAAATTCCCGAATAAAGTACGCACTTTTTAAAAACTTTTCAAAATCCCAAAAGTGTCTCGGGTGGAAATAAAGTTAAACATCAATGTATATGTATATTCTGACTATCGTCGATTAACTTCAAGTTTCAGTTAAAGAAGAGGTCAAGTCACGCACGGTATAAGAAAATGTAGGTCACTAGCAATGACGCCTAGCCTGGGTACCAAACCTTTGGTCGGCTTGGCGGTATTTTTTCGGCCCCGGCCTTTACCATTAGCCAAGGCGAGTTATACCACGGCCCTATCTCCAGCTGTTTCCCTGTATCCGCTGACTTCCTGTATTACGCTTGGTCTTCTTTTGCCGCCGACCCAAAGTTGTGAGCGAAGAAACCTAACCCCCCCCGAAGCGCGGTAATTGAGGCCTGGTTGGCGGGCCCAGACGCTCTCTGTGCCGAAGGGATAGCGCTGAGCTCACGGCGGTCTGGTTACCAGGTTAAATGACGCCCGGCTCTCCATATAAATGCCGACGGGTCGT
>NW_017802824.1:275864-280950 GCF_001625305.1 Branchiostoma belcheri
ACAGATAGATTTTTCCGGGATTCACTTGCTGAAACTTATAGAGTCCATTCCAAGTCATAGCGCGTTTTTTAAAATTATATTTGCAATATTTTCTCGTTGTTTTAAAATGATTAAAAAATTTTACAACGTTAAATATTATGAAATTAGTATAAAAATGTACTGAACTGAGATCTTAATTTCATTTTTTTCTGGCGTTTTTGACCAGAGGAAAAACGGGCGGACATTTTGATATGTTTCGGCGTTGTTTAATAGCACTGTGCGACAAAGATCCTTGAGTTTACAGCCATTTTTTGTGAATGGGTACCTATGTTTTCATTTCAGAAATATGGGAGGATTGTACAAAAGAAAGCCCCCTATCCATGGCCGCGGCTCTTCCCTGCAGTCGGCCGAAGTTGGGTAGACGTCACAGGTCGACGTACACATGTGCTTCTGGCACCGAGTTACTGGTACCATGATAAGTTTGAATGAAGTTATGATCTAAACTGACAAACCCGCTTAGGGACGAACCGATGTGCCTTTGTCGGGAAGTGCTTCGTTTATCAAGATATTAAAATTGAATACATGTTGAATATAGTTTGCAAAATATGCGACATTGTGTATGTTTGGACGTATATCTGTGGTTTATCACGTTAGATCACGTATTAAAGGCACTAGGAACCAAGGATTTTCTACAACCATGCTGCGTTTTAGGTCACTGACCGACCCTAGGGATTGTATCGCATATTTACCGGGGGAGGGCTGGTACGTGGAGGGGAGGGGCACAAAAATCGGGGTTGAAAGGAAGGCCATGGAAAACACTTATGAATCCGTTGTACAATCCTATGTTTGAAAATGTGGAAGGCTTCCCGGAAATGCAAACTGCACCGAATACTAGTATAGTATCAGTCATCACCCCTACAATTCTAGTGGTATCAGCCCAACTCCCCATAATTCCGTTCGACACTGTCGAAGCTGTCAACTTGCTTTGAGAAGAGCCTCGAAAACAAAAGGATTTTGCTGAACTAAGGCGAAGCAACGTTCGAGCTGTTAGCTATGGATGTTGTAGAGGACACAATGTGACCGAAAGCCTGTGGGTTGTAGGGATCGTACAAAACCTCAACGTGTAACATGTCGTTTTGATGGAAATTTTCCGCGCACGGGTAACAATGGTCCAATCAGTGTCATCTTTGCTCATCTTTGACGCCCCCAAAAATGGCGTGTAGAGATATAGAAAGAGCTTGGAAGTTTGCACGGATCTCGAGAAAATCAGAGGAAATTTGCCGGCGGAGGCGATTAAATCGTTACGATATTAACACCCGCCCGATGCGCGGGAGACGACGACCCAAGCTGGTGCTCTGGCATGGCAGGACGGGCAGGACATGGCAGGATACAGCTTGATCATGAAAGGTGGCCGACGTGACATAAAAAAGGCACTGGCTACATGTAAGTTTTGTTGACAGTACGATCACGCGTTGTTGGCCGAAAAAACTCTGGAGGCTATCGTAACACATTATTACGTCTACACGTATTTGTTGCATATTTCAAGATGATTGGCAAACAGTAACGTTCGTGTTACAGTAGTAAGGTTACACTCGAGGTAGTGAGTACAAGGACCGCGGCGTACCGTATCAAATGGGTGCTGTTTTAAAGTGTTGACTATTTTATCTGTTCGCCGTATTTGTTTAGATCTTGTAACGTGTTAAAACTGTTACTTTGCAAGAAGTGAGGCTTGCCCGTTCGATCTTGACAGGACATACTAGTATGCTAGTAAAACTAGTAGTGTATGACGCGCCTCCTCAATAAATTGTAACGCTAAAACTCTTGAATGTGTGATTCCTCTTTAAACAGCAATGTCAAACAGCAAAGTGCTCCTCAACATTCAGAAAGTAACGTTCAGTGGGTCAACTACATGTAAATATAATTAAACATAATCTCGACACAATCTGACGGGAAACAAAAATTGAGTTGACGGACGGAAAAAAAATCAAGCTGACTAGAACTCTGATTATGTCGGTTTAAACCGACAGTACATTTTAATACAGTACCGAGAAACGCCACGGCTAAAAATTTTCTCTAGATCACGAAATGATAAAAAATATTACAATCGGCGTCAAGTGTTGGTCTGCGTGGATCTTTGGTCACATTTTCGCCTAGATATGCTACACAAATAACACCGTGAACCAGTGCTTGTAAACTTGCCCCATTTCCAATGTTAACTGAGAAGTTCCATCTGTATTCAACTTATTTTAATGCCCGTATAAACGCAAGAATCCATCCAACATGCTTCAGTGGTCGGTCAAGATGACAAGTGTTAGCCATGTTAGCAGCTGTCTTGAATTCTTTCCGAAGCCTCGCTAGATCTCATAAAATGCACGAGGGCCTAACTGATTTTGGACCCCTGGCGGCTTTCCTCGTACTTTAGCAGAAATTCTGGATTCTTTCTAAATTATATGTGTACGTGTATGAAAAGAACGATTTATCAACAACGGAATAGATAATTACAAAATCGTCGCCTGTGTTTTTTTAAAACATCATACTTGTTAACACTTGTGGATCCTTTGTTGTCGTTAATATGTCTTCCAGGTAATATGTTTGCTTGAGTTTTCTGCTGCCATTGGTCTACCGAGCACATTGCTACAGACTAACCTCAACATATTGAATCAGAAAACTAAAAACATTGTGACCCAGGTAGTAGTAGACTTAGTTGGGGTCAAAGGTCATTGATATGGCTGCCTGTAGGCATCTTCTGTGAGGTCCATGAATTATGATTATGAGTCACACCTAATTAATCATGTCAAATTGTCCCTCATAGATTAATGAAACTATACATATATTAAAGTAACAAAATAGAGTCACAAAAAAATTAAATTCGTGAAAAACATTATAGGGTCAGTTTTGACTCCATACGGTAAGATTCGTCGCAAAAATCTTACGGTGGTTTGAGGGTTATAAGTATTGTGTGTTTGTTTATCAGATCGACCAAGTCTAGACCCCTATTACCACCAGNATTTGACAAGCAGAAGAATCCTAGTAATAGTTAGTTTTACTTCGAGCACTTAGCTTTCCTACACCCCTAGCAAATATCTGGAAATACCTTTCCGCATTCGGAATCGGAAACAACAAATGTCACAAAATCAAGACACTTCTCTACGCACCGTCACACGTGCAGTTTGGACAGAACAACAACAGATGACACTTGTGGAACCGCCTGATCTTCCTTTGCGGGTCGACTTGAGCCCTCTATAAGCTCGTTCTGTGCAGCCTTCTGACTATAATCTCTTAGACCATTGGTAACTCTGTGTGAAAGTGCCTTGTAACCATTAGACCACATCTACCTGTATTAGAGTTAACATACGGATCAATAAACATTGAAACGTTTCTTGTAATCTTCAAGTAGATCATACGGTAGCTAATGGACACTCCTCTGGCCGATGGGTATTACCTTGTATTACGCGTTACCATATTACCTGCTTGGAGATTACGTTTCTCGGTCATTTCAAGTTCCTATTCCATTGGCATCAATGTATATGTACAACAGTAAGTAAATTACGGCAAACTTGTTACATTGCCCTAATTGCAATGTGCATGATAGATAAGGTTTGCACACAGGTTTTTACCAATGTCTTTGTCAATGTCAATGTACAATTTCAAAGATGTACATCACGCAAGTGAGGTCAGTGCCCAGCCAAGCCTGTTTTTGCAGCATTACAGACTTTCATATACGGCTGTCATAAACATTTTTCTGACTAACTACAAAACGCGGTAGTAGATATCAACTTGCATGTTGGAGCAGTAACTGGTCAGGTCATTTATCACCTTCACACACCGACCTGTCTGACATGACAAATTAACTGGTCATTTATCACCCTCACCACAATGTACAGCTGCAGAAACTGTTAAAAAGACCGTACCACTCTTTCCTCAATGCGGTGACCAATTGTTCTACTGTAGTGGCTCTAGCATATGGTAGTCTTACTAGTCTACATGTAAACTATGGTCTGTTTGTTCAAACACCTACCCAGACAAGCCCGTATCTGCGAAACTTGGGTTTGGCAGCCTATCCCTCCCCTTACAGAATATACACACAGCAACAGGCTATTCTATGTACATTATGTATGGTTTTTGCGTATCGATCCAGAGCGCACGTAAACATATGTTTGGTTTAAAAAAAATGTCCTGCTTTCTAAAAGTCAACCACCGCTTGACCGGGCATCTGAAATTTGCAGCGGCGAAGAAAAGGATCTCTTCGATAGATAATGAACACCAGTATCCAGTGATCTTTGTTCCTATTGACTAGTATGTCCTTTTATGTCTTACAGATAGATTTTTCCGGGATTCACTTGCTGAAACTTATAGAGTCCATTCCAAGTCATAGCGCGTTTTTTTTAAATTATATTTGCAATATTTTCTCGTTGTTTTAAAATGATTAAAAAATTTTACAACGTTAAATATTATGAAATTAGTATAAAAATGTACTGAACTGAGATCTTAATTTCTATTTTTTTTCTGGCGTTTTTGACCAGAGGAAAAAACGGGCGGACATTTTGATATGTTTCGGCGTTGTTTAATAGCACTGTGCGACAAAGATCCTTGAGTTTACAGCCATTTTTTGTGAATGGGTACCTATTTTTTCATTTCAGAAATATGGGAGGATTGTACAAAAGAAAGCCCGCTATCCATGGCCGCGGCTCTTCCCTGCAGTCGGCCGAAGTTGGGTAGACGTCACAGGTCGACGTACACATGTGCTTCTGGCACCGAGTTACTGGTACCATGATAAGTTTGAATGAAGTTAGAATATGATCTAAACTGACAAAACCCCGCTTCTTTGCCTGGCGTCTACGGGGACGAACCGATGTGCCTTTGTCGGGAAGTGCTTCGTTTATCAAGATATTAAAATTGAATACATGTTGAATATAGTTTGCAAAATATGCGACATTGTGTATGTTTGGACGTATATCTGTGGTTTATCACGTTAGATCACGTATTAAAGGCACTAGGAACCAAGGATTTTCTACAACCATGCTGCGTTTTAGGTCACTGACCGACCCTAGGGATTGTTTCCCATATTTACCGGAGGAGGGCTGGTACGTGGAGGGGAGGGGCACAA
>NW_017802824.1:280970-347572 GCF_001625305.1 Branchiostoma belcheri
GGCAGGACGGGCGGTAAAATACAGCTTGATCATGAAAGGTGGCCGACGTGACATAAAAAAGGCACTGGCTACATGTAAGTTTTGTTGACAGTACGATCACGCGTTGTTGGCCGAAAAAACTCTGGAGGCTATCGTAACACATTATTACGTCTACACGTATTTGTTGCATATTTCAAGATGATTGGCAAACAGTAACGTTCGTGTTACAGTAGTAAGGTTACACTCGAGGTAGTGAGTACAAGGACCGCGGCGTACCGTATCAAAGTGGGTGCTAGTTTTAAGTGTTGACTATTTTATCTGTTCGCCGTATTTGTTTAGATCTTGTAACGTGTTAAAACTGTTACTTTGCAAGAAGTGAGGCTTGCCCGTTCGATCTTGACAGGACATACTAGTATGCTAGTAAAACTAATAGTGTATGACGCGCCTCCTCAATAAATTGTAACGATAAAACTCTTGAATGTGTAATTCCTCTTTAAAAGAGATGTCAAACAGCAAAGTGCTCCTCAACATTCAGAAAGTAACGTCCAGTGGGTCAACTACATGTAAATATAATTAAACATAATCTCGACACAATCTGACGGGAAACAAAAATTGAGTTGACGGACGGAAAAAAATCAAGCTGACTAGAACTCTGATTATGTCGGTTTAAACCGACAGTACATTTTAATACAGTACCGAGAAACGCCACGGCTAAAAATTTTCTCTAGATCACGAAATGATAAAAAATATTACAATCGGCGTCAAGTGTTGGTCTGCGTGGATCTTTGGTCACATTTTCGCCTAGATATGCTACACAAATAACACCGTGAACCAGTGCTTGTAAACTTGCCCCATTTTCAATGTTAACTGAGAAGTTCCATCTGTATTCAACTTATTTTAATGCCCGTATAAACGCAAGAATCCATCCAACACGCTTCAGTGGTCGGTCGAGATGACAAGTGTTAGCCATGTTAGCAGCTGTCTTGAATTCTTTCCGAAGCCTCGCTAGATCTCATAAAATGCACGAGGGCCTAACTGATTTTGGACCCCTGGCGGCTTTCCTCGTACTGTAGCAGAAATTCTGGATTCTTTCTAAATTATATGTGTACGTGTATGAAAAGAACGATTTATCAACAACGGAATAGATAAACACAAAATCGTCGCCTGTGTTTTTTTAAAACATCATACTTGTTACACTTGGAATGGGTAAATAGGTTTTGTACAAACCTATACAGTTTATTTCCCTCTTTGCTCTTTGTGTACTGCACTGTATCGCAAAGAGAGATGAGGAGTACATTCTATATTAGCCGTGTAAAAATCGAGTATCAGCGCTCAAAAAACTAAAGAAGTAACATTTGCAAAGCAAATGCGTAATGTTTACCTTCGCATATATACGGTCTGCTCTATTAACATTTATATATAGTCAGACAGGAGTCTAAATCCCTCTTGCTATAAAATTGCAACATGATGTAACCCAACACTAGTTACCATGGTAACAGACAGTCTGGTTATTTTTTTCCCTTGGTAAACATATATTTATTTTGTATGTATCTTTTCATGATGTCTTGTTTTGACCTGTACTTAGCCCAGTGTGGCAAAAATGTGCAATAAAGGTCGTCATTCATTCATTATGAATGATAGTTTTATACCATTCATTTTTAAATTAAAACAAACACCGCCGCTCAAAGAAGTATGCGAAGGAGACTAGATTTTTTTTCCAGACCTGATCAGGTGTGAAGGTGAAGTATCCTGAGGCTGTCCATGTCCTTTGTGTTACCGATACAAGACGCCCGAGTACGATAATCTCCAAGCAGATCTTTCGGTGGCTGCAAAGACAGAATCAAATCGACCAGACAGTATCAATTTGCCAGACAGTTACCATCTATCTTTTACCATACATTTGCTTAAAGCCCCCGTCACACATTCAGAACCTTCCCCCGACCACTAACCAACCAAGGTTGGGAGCAGTCTCGCCATATATTTAAGCCACGCCTGACTTTCGATAAGAATCGAATCACTTCAATTTGAGTCGAATTTGCCTTCCAACCACGCCCCGACCACTGCAGACCTACTCCCGATCACCAGCCAACTAGTCCCCAACCATGACCCAACCTCCCGTCCAATCCCAAATGTTTTGAATATTTCTAAACATTTGGTTGGTGCAGCCGAGCAGTAGCCAACCTCGCCAAACACCATCCGACCAGATCCGAACTTGCTCCCGACCTATTCCCAACCATGGTTTTGAGGGAGTGTTCGGGAGATCACATTCAGCTATGCGTGACATGGGCTTAAGGTTAGCCATAAAACGCTCAGTAGTATTTTCGTTGTGGTTTAAGTTACTGTTTACAATGTACCTCACGTATACCGCATACCCCGGGTAGAACATAGCCCATGGCTACAGCGGAACCTCAATGGTTACTGTGGGCAAAATTGACGTCAGCTACACCGACTGTACTTTTGACATTTGCCTTCCAGTGCCTTAGGGCCGACAGTAACAAGCCTTCGGTATGCAGTCTTGACGCAAAGTAACATTTAAGCGATCGTCAATCTTACCTGTAAGACTTCAAGCGTAATGGATTTCGCACAGGAGCTACCAGTGAACAATTTTCCACCTTACTTGCCGAGTCTGCCTGGGCTTATTTTCTAGTTGTATACCGTTGGTGTATACGTGTATCGAACAATTGGAAGTGCCCTGTGTATTTTTAGACTGTTACACCCAACTGAATGTGCTATAGGGCGAAATACGATAGACAGCGACTACTGAACGATTTTATTAGTTGTCACTACTGTGCTAGTCTCAGCCAGGCTAACAACGCGGGTTCAAAAAACCCTCTCGCGGACTGACTCTCCTGGCCAACTATTTCCCTTTTTTACCGAATTCTATTGTCTGTATCCCCCGTAGGAAGGCCTAGTGGAGGCTAGCGCTAATACTGTGCCCTTGGCTAGGTCACGTAGTTCATTTACCTAGCCTTATCACTATTAGCGCACATAAATTAAAAAAATGCAAACAGGACACTGATGTCATGCAGGAATATAGTGGACAAAGTATGCAGTTATTTTTCCATGTGTTTCAAGGAGAGAGAAGAAACAGTGGATGAACAATATTAGTACACAGTGTTATTTTTAATACAAAGATCTGTAGTAGATAGCGTTAAATGTAGTATTTCAGTGTTTTATATTCCAATTTTATATCCTCTAGACGAAATATGGTCACATGGTTATTATCATTTATTATAACATTCATTTATTCAATCAACTCAGGCGTCTTGTTATGATACTACCGTGTCCAGTGGACCGGGTGAATTTATTAAATGCCTCAGAATAATACATGTTTTGAATCTTGTACTGGCTTGCAAATGCGAGAGCATGTAATATAGTATTACACTGAAGTATATCTCACACTCACATACCGTACGTATGTGATTTGACAACATATTAGCTTTGAAACGGATATTTACATAACATATTCATGAAATTATCAATCGTCGCATGTACTGTATTAAAAGCGGTCGATTTAGGCTTCGTTTGCACAAAGTGTCGAGCATGTACATGTACATGTACTGTATGTACAAAGTGTCGAGCATGTACTGTATGTTCAAAGTGTCGAGCATGTACTGTATGTACAAAGTGTCGAGCATGTACTGTACGTACAAAGTGTCGAGCATGTACTGTATGTACAAAGTGTCGAGCATGTACTGTATGTACAAAGTGTCGAGCATGTACTGTACGTACAAAGTGTCGAGCATGTACTGTACGTACAAAGTGTCGAGCATGTACTGTATTCATAAAGTGTCGAGAATGTACTGTACGTACAAAGTGTCGAGCATGTACTGTACGTACAAAGTGTCGAGCATGTACTGTATGTACAAAGTGTCGAGCATGTACTGTACGTACAAAGTGTCGAGCATGTACTGTATATTCAAAGTGTCGAGCATGTACTGTACGTACAAAGTGTCGAGCATGTACTGTACGTACAAAGTGTCGAGCATGTACTGTATGTACAAAGTGTCGAGCATGTACTGTACGTACAAAGTGTCGAGCAGTACTGTAGTCAAAGTTCGAGCATGTACTGTATGCATAAAATGTCGAGCATGTACTGTACGTACAAAGTGTCGAGCATGTACTGTATGTTCAAAGTATCTACATTGAACATGGGTCAAGAACATATAGGTTGGATGAATGTTTGATATTTGCACTCACTCTTGTATAGTCAAGAAACGGAACATGTCTCTTTGAATCTCGCTTTTAAAAATACATAATAATCCACTGTACCTTACTGTACTGTATGTACAAAGTGTCGAGCGTACATGTACAAAATGCCTTCATACTTGCACATTGCACAAGAGTCAAGAAAACAACATATAGATTGGATGAGTGTTTGGTAAACTCACACTTGTATGTTGAAGAAAGGGAACACTTCTCTTAAAAAATGTCGCTTAAATACGTAATAATAATTTTTAAAAAGTTAGAAAGTTTTGTCTGGTACAGACTCACTTCCGGTTGTTCTTGTTATTGTTATTGTCCAGTGCGTTCAAATGTTGGTTCAGCCAGTGGCGAACCTCGGCCGGGTTGAAGAGAAATGGTCCCTTGCCGCCTTCATGTGCGATCACGCCGTTGTGTATGATGTAGAGTCTGTCCGGGAAGGCGCCGTACGTGTGGTTAGCGGCGTTCCGCATCGTGTCTACCGCGACGTCGAAGCCGAGTCCCCGCCGGTCGTGCAGCATGGCCCTGGCGGCGTCGCAGCGCTGCTCCACCGTGCGGTGCTGCCGGATCTGCGGCCCGCTGTGGAAACACCAGCCGTCGGACGGGTGGGCCTCCTCTATGTACACTAGTAGAAAGTTGGCGGCGTTCCGATAGTCTTCTGCCAGCGCGGCAAAGTCCGACAGGGCGTCACGGAAGGGAGGGCAGGTGTAGCTACCGAAGCAGACGACGAGCGGCCGGCTGCCGGAAGCGTAACTCAGCAGCGTGGTGTCCGTCCGCCCGTCCAGCCGCACCAGAGCCGAGTCCGCCGCCGGTCGACCTTTCCCTACCACCTTGAAAATCCCAACAACCTGGGAATACAGCAGCGACTTGTAAGAATTCAGCGTCAGAAATTCTTCGATCTGATACCTGTCCCCGTCTGGGCACATCACTTTGTCCTTCGCCATGACGCGCTGAAAAAGTCTCTTCTTCGCGTCGGGCGAGACAATGTTCAGGAAAACCGACGTGATCTTGGCGACTAGGAAAGCCGTGCTGAGAGCCAGGTACACCGCCAGGAATTTGACAAGTCTTACGGTAACCAAAGTCAGAGCCATTCTGTACTATACCGTCTCTGCCCACTACGGCAATGTTCCGCGCAAGATCTGACGGTGCGACCCTCATAAACTAACGAAACCAACTGCCCCTGGCCATATCCAGTCCCTGTATATATATAGAGGGGCGTCTCCTTCCGTGTTGATTGGCATGTGGCAACTCCCCTTATCACTGGCCAGCAAACCCTCTTTATAAAGTCGCGCCACCCAGAGTCACGTGGTCTGGATCTCAGCCAATCGCAACGCGACTACGGCATCACTTACCTACGTCGTCATAAAAAAGGAGGTCATGTCAGGACAACAGGAGTTTTCACGTACACAGCGCCGGAACCGCTCTCAGCCAGTTCATTTACTCGCCGATATACGTGCGGTAGTCTCGTATTTCTAAAAATAGGCGTTATCCATTCAGATATTTCCGCACGAGAACATCTCAATTTGCAATAAAAATACACTCCGGGTCACTTGCGGTCAAGTCTTAAGCTTTATCATGAGCCAAACAATTGAAATTGACATTAATATTGGGTGAGTAAATTGTAGATAAGACTAATAAAGACTTGTTATTCCGTTGATATGATGGAGGGATACAGGGTAGCATTAGTATAATGGGTTTCTTCCTGAAGGCGTATGTTAAGTTCAAGGACAGGTATTACGCACGGAATGAACGTATCGAGTATAATATTCTATAGGGCTGTTAGAATAATCACACACGTATACAAACATATACACACACAAACACACACACACAAGCAAACACACACACACGTACACCCATACACTACCACTACACACTACGCACACAAACACACACACACACACACACACACACACACACACACACACACACACACACACACACACACACACACACACACACACACACACACACACACACAGTCACACACATTCACACATACAAACACACACTACGTACACACAAACACACACACACACACACATACATACATAATATACACATACATACGAAAACACATAAAAACACACACACACACACATACCTACAGACGTACGTACACACACGCACACACATACACACGCGCACACATACACACGCGCGCACACACACATAAATACACGCCTTTGTTAGTGCTTTTACTATTCTAATAAATGATGTTGTTAATGTTTAAGTCTCCATGACCTGAAATGTCAGCAGGTTTACGTCCCGAAATATAACCTTGTCCTTATGGAAACTCCCGATAAGGGCTCGTCTCATCAGTTCATGACGCCAAACGACCCTCACCTTCAGTGCGTCACAGGAAATGAATGGCCAAAAGGATTTAGGTTTCGACTTCTTTTCAATGTGTTTTGTATGCGGCTTTCTATTTTGTGTCGGTATTTTGAACCGTACAGGATACAATGATACGATTTATGGAAACAACTATTGAGCAAATGGATACTGCACTGCCAATTTGACATCGTCTTGTCAATTTAATACTATACTGAGGCTAGGCTGGCAGCCACTAAATGATCTGTTTGGAGACTAGGCTGAAGACGTGAATGAATGAATATTGAACGAATAAATGAATGATTGGATGAATAATTGTATGAATGAATGTTTGCATGAATGCGGTGCTTGAGCACTTCCTGTGCCTACTATTGACGGGTAACAAGTCGTTCGGTGTGGTATAGTTAGCTGCCGCCGCGCCGCGTGCCTACGAAGCTGGTGTGTTACGCCGAAGGGCTGTTATACCGGCTATACTGATACAGATACAGATACTAGCCGTTCTAAAATTTCCCTCCATTCTCTTGCACACGTGAGATGCCAGCCTAATTGCCAGAAATTGCTGAGCCAGTAACTGTGCAAGAACGTTTTCACTACATATCAACACACTGCAGCAAATGACAGTATTATTTGACTAAACATATTTTGTATTTTCAAATGACCCCTTCAAATGACACTCCTCCTAACTTGATCTCTATGAAAAGCGGCCCTGATGTCCGAATAGAGCAGTTTTTTAGTATAAATAAGGTCACAAACAAACAAACAAAAGCAGCTCATGTAGATTCCGAATGCTATCAGAAGAAGAATTATATTGCCCAGCAATCATACATGGTACAATGTATTGTATGGAAACAACTTGAACATGGTACAAAATAAATCTAGGGGTATAGAATAAAACGTCTTGTTGCATTGTGGGAGGTGGTACATCTAAGGACATATTCAAATCTATCTCTAGCAACGAGTCTACTTAAATCTGTTGTACGTAATTTGATAAATGCGAATATTAGATTACTAGTAGATGCGTAAGCCGGCAAGCTAGACCGTCATCGCCCAACGCCAATGTCTATTTAAAACGGAACTGGTATGTACGGTCTATTCTATTTGCAATACTAGTAAGCTAAACTATCCTACAACTAGAGTTCCACGATCTCATACCTTCGCCCAATGATGTTAATTTTTATCACTGACAAAGCAAAGATTATTGCTCCTGCTTATGGAAATAGGATCCTCATTTGCATGAATTATATCGGTTGATCATATTCTCCACCAAAAGACAGCCTTACTTTAACAAAGAAAGCCATTCTATCATTCCATCATAAATTATGCAAATGAGGTCCTTATTTGAATAAGTTATGTTTAATGATGTTCACATTCACTTAACGTTCAAATGCCCCAAGTATGAAATTTCGGGCAGTTACCAGTATGGAGTTATAACATTTTCTCATTAATTATGCAAATTAAGTGTTAATTTACATAATCAATATTTGCCTGTGTTTCTCTTGTTCTCAATTACATGTCACAAGCTTAAATAGTCCTATTAATGTAATGCAGCTTATCTATAGAATTTCCTCATAATTTATGCAAATCACATCCAAATTTGCATAATTGTCGCATGGTTATGTCGAGCGTCACTTAAACTGCCTACATACTAAAAATCACGACGATCCGTCAACCGGTTCTTGAGTTATCCTCTTTTGAATATTTCTAAAGAAGCGCCCCTGCAGTTTCAGAGCAAGCCGCGAGGAAGCCCAAATCTACGTCACTTCTTCCCCAGCATGAGAGCTACCCACCATTCAAATTTCGTGACCCTACCATGTCCAGATCACGAGATATCAAAACCGGAAGTTCCGCTGCAGTACCATAACAAGCCCCCAGGAGGCACAAAATCTAAGCATTTCTGGGTCTCCACAAGACCTACCTACCTACCAAGTATGAAGACAATCTATTAAAGCCTTCTCGAGTTATCGTGACACACAGCTACAGATAGACACACGAACGCCTCTGCAAACATAACCTTCTTGGCGAAGGTAAGTGTAACGAGCTGGATGCAGCACATCAGAATTATGATATGTGACACAAACGATGATATATGTGTGTGAAGCTCATGACAGAGGTCATTCCACCCTGGTAGTCGAACCAGACGCGATCTACAGGACGTTCTTCACGATGAATGTTTATCACTCACGTACACTTCAACTAGGTCCCCGTTCTATACTTGACGGCGCTCTCACCACGCTCTCTCTGCGACCTGAAATTGGCCGGAGAGCCGAGAGATCGCCAAGGTCGCCATGGTAGCGCGCAGGGAGCACAATGATAGGACCATGGGCGCCGTCACCTCGGCGACAGTTTTGAACTGGCTCCGAGGACGGCGATCCAACAATAAACACAGAGTACTGTAAACACAGAGAGAGCGCCGTGAGAGCGCAGAGAGAGCGCTGTGATAGCGCAGAGAGAGCGCCGTGAGAGCTTCGTGAGAGCGTAGAGAGCGCCGTTAGAGCACAGAGTGAGCGCCGTGAGAGTGCTGAGAGAGCGCCGTGAGAGCGCAGAGAGAGCGCCGTGAGAGCGCACAGAGAGCGCCGTGAGAGTGCACAGAGTGAGCGCCGTGAGAGCACAGAGAGAGCGCCGTGAGAACGCAGAGAGAGCACCGTGAGAGCGCCGCGAGAGTGCACAGAGAGCGCCGTGAGAGCGCCGTTAGAGCACAGAGTGAACGCCGTAAGAACGCAGAGAGAGCGCAGTGAGAGCGCCGTTAGAGCACAGAGTGAACGCCGTAAGAACGCAGAGAGAGCGCAGTGAGAGCGCAGAGAGAGCGCAGTAAGAGTGCAGAGAGAGCGCAGAGAGAGCGCTCTCTCCGCGCTCCGGCCAATTTCAGTAATACATACATATATTCGCTCATTGCAAATACATCGCAGGAAAACTTCCGGAAAACCAAATAAATACAAACAAGAGCGTATTCAGACTTGAAACACCTCAGCATTACTTTTGCCCTTTAACATGGGTGCATGTGCAAGCGATCAAATTTGATTAGCACTTGGTAAACAAGCCACTTAGCCCCGTATTGCACGCTGATCACGTCTGCAGTAGTAGATCTGAATCTTCAGTCAGAACTTTGTTTTTGTTTGATCGTTTTAAACTGTTTGTTTTGGAGTCAAGCAAAAAAGTGAAAAGTACAATATTTATTTGGTATTAGTACTAAAAATGTGGACGATTTTACATTGACGAGTTTATATTCATATATTTTATGTCATGTTGTAAAATTATTTTTACAGTTTACGTTGTGCTACGATACGATTTCAACTTTGAACTACATCAAAACATTATAGTTTTGTAGGTGTGAGAGTGATGTGGACCCTCGAAGTAGTACGATTTCAACTTGATGTCCTGATGACATTTCAGCCCTTTGGTTGCTATCGTTGGGACAATGTCTTTTGACCCGGTAAAGCATAATTGATAATATGATATTTGGTTGGCACTAGACGGTATGCAGACTGTATTGTCTAACTTGAACTCTGTGACCTTCCCCTATCGGAAGAACGTCAGTGTCCCCCCGGTGACCTGTGGGTAATTGTGCGGGTTGAGGAGTGTCTGACACCTGCAGGTACTATCGGGCTATTTTTGACTCGGCTATTGTTCTTCTTCTCGGAACTCGGGCGACTGGGGAGGATTGTTTTTGTCGCTGACGTCTTTCTCTGACGTCAATGACGCGTGTCCGCACTCGACCGGTCAAAGTGCTGTTGATCTTTTTTTTTCAAAATGGCGCCGACGTTTCACCTGCACGACTGGTAATTTATGACCCATAACTTACCAGTTGTTATGCCTGTCTGTTACGTAAATAGCCTGAACCGATCAGGACATGACACGAAGCTCTGACCGACCACAGCATGTGGAGAAGTCAGGAGTGTGGATCTGTTCTTGAATTAAATAACATATAAAGAGTACAAAGAATCGGGATGGACTCTAGCAAATCACTAAGTTTAGTCTCACCAAAAGAATACAAATCAATAAAAGGTTTATTGCAAATTCATCCCCGAGAGCTAATTTCAAGAACATGATAACAAAATAATCAGTGAAAATGATAATAATTAATGCTAATGCTACTTTGGATATAGTTATTGTTGGGTTTGATTTCTTTTCTGTGTGCAGTGGAGTATGAAATGCGCGACATTTTGCGAGATGTGTAAATTGGGGGGGGGGGTGTTAATACAAATGCAGCTTTTTGTAGGCTGGGAAGCAATCAATAAACAAATAACCAAACAAATAGTATAACAGCAAATGGGTGTTCCAAAATACAGACAACCCCATCCACCCTCCAGTAGGGACAATCGCACGGATATAATCTAGTCACGTCTAAGTGTGTGCAGACAATGCCCGTTCACCTGATGTGAACTTTCAGGGTATCGCACAAATAATGATTGATGACCTGACAGTGTAATGTGTACAGTGCACAGTACTTGTGTGGCCCACTTCACACTAAGGTCCCATTTCCACTAGGATAAAATTGTGCGGATCGAGCCGAATTGATTCGTTTTGATCCGGTTCGATCCGAAGCCGGATCAAAACGATCCGATTGCTTGAAGCCGGATCAAAGCGAATCAATTCGGCTAGATCTGGATGATTTTATCCTAGTGGGAAAATGTTCTAAGCTTGTGTATCCGGATTATTAATTAATTAAAGCCCGAATCCACCGAAGGAGGTTCAATGTTGGCTCTTTCTGATCTTATCCACAGATCCCAAACAATCTCCGGGTGGTAATTTCGAACCGGCTTCAGATATTGCAACTAGAGTCTGAACGCAATGTGACTTACATATTACGGTTTACTTTGCATATTGATCCGGTCAAATATTACGGAATGATATTCATATATAACACATCGCTCTGTTTCTTCCTCTTCTTCTTCTCCGAACAAATAAAGTCAATGACCTGGACTAGACGTCTGTCACCATGGTAACTAGTATTGTAGCAGACACCCTGTGGTGCTGGGTTACATCACATGAAGAAGAAGAACTTTATTGACACAACAAAAAGTACAGCGACTTTTGTAAGGTCAAAGATGTATGTAGCAGGACAGAGCTACAGAGGATGCTTACCATATATTATATATAAATGTGTTTGAGTAATGTTCAATGAACAGAGCAGTAGTTTGTTAGGCTAGACCTTATGCATCTGCTTTGCAAATGTTACCTTTCTAGTACTTTATTTATATTCAATACAAAAAGGTACGCGACTACATCTCCAAATGTAGGACCACGCCAGCACTTGGCCGAGGTACCGAGCGACACTGGGACTATGGCACGGCGCCACCTTGCGTCTTTTCACCAAACTACAAAGGATTCCAGCTTGGCCGACTTGCATTTGGGCGCGATTTCTAAAGAACGTGCAGGTTGTGAGATATGTGACTTACTTGTGTCGCTTGATGGGGGTACTTAACCTCAACACTATCAACAGTTATATATATATTTTTAATCAAGAAAAGCAAACAGTGCTGCTGAAGTAAAGGTAAAGGTCAATGACTGGAAGACTTTGGCACACACACTTACCTGATTAAAACCGACCAGACTGGCGCCGATGCCCGGTCGTTATGTAGTACCTAAATGTCGTCATGCGCAATGGACCTTTCTAGAACATGCTTCTTTGTACGCACGTCCTACTAGTCCAGTGGCATAGCTGAAAAATTGTACACTTTTGTCTAAAAGCACCAAATTTGGGACATATGTAGTTAAATGTACTTATTCTAAGAAAATCTTGATTTGGGGGCATCTAAATTTCTGCACAGGAGTGATTTTCTGGTGTATTTTGCTATTTTTGACTAAAAATGTATATTTTGTGCCACGACAGTTTAAGCAATGATTATGACATTTGTTACAAACATGCACCACTGCATACTATGTGTTGACTACTCTATTGTTTTTTTTTCAATAAAAATAATTTTTTCGTTATTTTTACAACAAAAATGCATACATGTATTACATATCACACTACACACACTTTGACCAACGTAAATATTTGTTTGTTTGTTTCGCAAAATCGGTAAACCACCTTGCATAACACACCATTTTTGTACATGTAAGTACAAGCTGCGTAAGACCGGACTGTAAGGTTTGAACCACTAACACCGGGAAGGTCCCCTACTCTTTTCGATAAGTGCAGTGGGTTCTTTAACCATGTGTGGGGTGTGGCTCTCCCCAGACACGGGACCTCCATTTAACGTCCTATCCGCGGGGCCGAAGTTAGGTACACATTTGCACCTGAGTGAAGTGTGAAAAATATTGTAGAGTGCCTTTTCCAAGGGCACAAGATCGGTGACATGGTATAGGATTCGAACCCGGGACCTCCTGGTACCGAGCCAACCACGCTACCAATTACTCTACACGACCCGATTCTACCACCAGACACACGCATGGCCCAAACTCTGGCTTCATTTAAGAGACTCTTAAAGCAATAGGCATCAGAAACAACCAAACCGAATGGACACGACCCACATGTCATATTCAAGCTCTCACTCTTATGCTATAAGAATGCTTTTGTACCATGTATGTGTAAAATATGTGTACAGATTTATTAGGACTTTAAATTATGTAAACTTGTATATTTTGTCTGACCCTTACTTCTTCCCTCATGACCTCAATGAAAAGCGACCTGCAGGTCGGTTTGAGCTTCTAATGAAAAAAAAAATGGCAACAACAGCTACAACATAGCCATGGCATTTGTTGAGTAGAAAAACAAATCGACAACAGACCTAATCTCCACCAGACTTCTTTTGCGGGGTGAATAAATCGTAGAAATCGTAGCAATCGGCCTAAAAAGGGTATTAATTGGCCAAAGGTAGCCGCCTTGGCCGGGAAATGGAGCTTCTCTTGCCGGCTACCTTCTCTGACCAATTAATACCCTTTTTAGGCCGATTTCTACGATTTCTACGATTTCTTCACTCCGCAAAAGAAGTCTGGTGGAGACTACAACAGACCTACGTCCTGACAATAAGGCCATGTTGATTTGATTATATGAATGACATCCGCGCGTGCATTAATTTTTGGTCTTTCTTTAAAAAAAAAAGTTTTCAACTATACTGTAAATCGTTCTAAACAGTTGCAAAATAAGCAAATATATACCGTACGTTGAAAAGAAAATATTTGAAAACGATACCAATGTTGTAGAATGCCAAAATCAAACGAAAAAGACGAAAATGTAAAGAAATGATTTTGAAGAGTAAATAATTCGCCATACCATACTGATTTGTTCAGCCTTCATGACCACGTAGATTTCATAATGAAAACAACTTTTTTTTGCAAAACTTTTTTTATTCGCACGCTCGCATCAGTTTTGAGGTGCCCAGGGATGTCATCCATATGATCAAATCAACATGGCCATACAAAGAAAGCGATGACGCGCTTTAGCAGCAGTGATATGATAACGTGATAGGCCGTGAGCGCCCCATTGCGCGCATTAACAGCATGACAACGCGGTAGTGCCTAAACAGGCTTGAACACGATACAACGGCTACCGTGCAATTCGCAAAGATGTTGCAAGATGTCGCTTCAACTTCAGTTCATTATGTGGAGATTGCCGTTTTACTTTTCGAAAGTGTCTAAGCTGTCAAGAAACTTTCATCCAGTTCCAATTTTGTCAAATGGACAATTTTCCTAATGATATAATTTTAATATACCCCATCAGTAAAAGTTAACATCGATAGCAAGGAGTACAATAAGTACGGTTTGGTTAAGGCCATGTTGACTTGATATATATGGATGACATTGACGCACGCATGAATTTTCTTCAGTTTCAAAAATAAAGTTTTCGACCATACTGTAAATCGTACAACATGAGCGAATATATGTCGTATGTTGCAAAAAAGTACTAGTACAATGTATTCGAAAACGATACTACTAATGTCATAGAATGCCGAAATCAATCAGGAAAAGAAAAAAAAAATGTGAAGAAATGAAAATGAAGAGTCTATTATTATTCACCATACCATACTCTGTGCAGTGTGCTTAGTCATTTGTTCAACCTTTATGACTACGTAGATTTCATAATGAAGGAATTTTTTTTTTGCCAAACTTTTTTTTTATTCGCACGCTCGCGTCAGTTTTGGGGTTCCCAGAGGATGTCATCCATAAAATCAAATCACCATGGCCTAAGGACGTCAAACCAGAACATATATATACGTCGTCCTAGACAGCCTTGCCTGTGGCAAAAGTATGACGGCCGCTGCAATTCAACATCAGTTCAGTTAGAAAGTAATATTTTTGCCTTTCATTACGACTTCTTCGAGCAAGGCGCTATATCAGTGAAAACTATATTTGCTCTGTATTTCAGATGGCAGTAGATCCTTTGAGTACCAGATACACAGAACGTACTGTCAGATAAATTGGTATCATATAGAATATTAAATTTACAAAAAAAAAATGAGATTCTTTCTCGCCATGTACTCCGCAACCTCAGCGCAAACCTCGACCGCCGCACCAAGATAAGGTCACAGCAAGTAATTTTTATGGATGACATCAGCGCGCGTAGTAATTTTCGCCTGATGTTGGAAAAACACAAAAAAATTTGTTGCCTTCTGACAGTGGTCAACATGCTGAAAATGGGCAAAGATATCTGTTGCCATGCCGGAAGGTGGATGGCAGATAACTATAAAGAGAGGAGAAAAGGCTTTGATTTAATATTTTGTTTCTTACTTGTGTGCAGTGATATGTTATATTGGCTGCGTATATGTACAATGATTGAACCAAAATTTTAAAATGTAGGAACCTTGTTTTTTTAGGCGCGCCTTGTTTTTTATCGCCCTATCGCATCTAGATTTGGAGTCTGCGGCGGATGTCATCCATAAAACTTACTTGCTGTGGCCTAATCCTGATGATGACTTCAGGGGTCTCGGTAGGTGCAACGTGCCTCTAAATTTATTGACGCCACGACTTGACGCATCTTGGAGGATTTATGTTTCTTCTCTCCTTGGCCGTAACACCGGGCGGTTACAGGCCCTGAGGCGGAGGGTCAGCAGTGGATACACCGACAGATGTGTGCCCCCGGCACCCTGACGTCCAACCGAATCCCTCGTCCTTACGCTGCCTTGTCACTATCGATTGAAACAGCCTATAAAGATTAGGCCTCCCAATGTACTTCGGCGATAAGTGATCCGCTAAGGATTTTGAAGCCATCTACTGTAAAGGCTATGGGAGGAATTGTCCGGCGGCGACTACTCATAAGATACTAGGACTCAAAGTATTAGGAGGAAGATGTGTTTAAAATTCAATGTGTCTTCCTCTGAAAAAAAAACAAGAACTTCACACTTCGTTTACTGTACTGTTCTTTGATGCACATAGACGTAATCACATAATTAAAATTATACAATTACAGGTCTTTTTAGTAAAAAAAAAGAACAAACATGCACACATTGCGAAGTATTATACGAAGACTCCTTAAAAAGGATCTTAATAATATGAAGCAACAAGAAAAAATTACATGTGGCAAAGAATCGCATCTTTCGATGTGAATCAGATCAAATTTGAGTTACATTTGAGACAAATTTGACCTCTAAAAATGTATCAACCACTCCTGACCTATTCCCAACCACCAGCCAACCAGCACCCATTCATGGAACCCCTTCCGTCACCAACCGAATGTATTAAACATTTTGAAACATCATCGTGTTGGTAGTTACATGTTTAAAGTTAAAACTTTTGGTCCAACATAAAAAAAGATTCTCTCACTTGATTGCCATATACATCAGGGCCCATCACCCTTCATTGAACCGCGACGGGGGCCGACATCGTCTACCAGATACCTTTGACCCAGTGTTGACGTCACACTTCAAAGAAGCCACGTGACAAGCTTCACTGTGTCAGTCTACTGAGGAAGACCAGAGTGACTGATCGAAAGCTCTAGGTGAGAGAATTTTTGCGCTTGACCAAAATCTTTAACTTTAAACATTTTGATACATTCATTAGGCGTTTCCGAGCATTAGCCAATCTTGAAAAACACCAGCCGACCTTTCTCCCGACCTACTCCCAACCATGGTTGAGGGGAATTCGACAATGTTCGGGAGGCCACATTAGGCTATAATGTGTGACAGGGGCTCAAAGGACATGCTGGAATATCATCATCGCCAAGAAAGGTTACCTTCTCGATTGAAATGAAAAGCAACCAAAGGATAAAAAGGTCATTTAAGCCACGACGTGAAATCGCGAAGACGGGATTAAAAACGTTATCAGTCATAAAATATTAGAAGTCTAGAATATCGATTCCTGCGAAGATTGCCGTAAAAACTTGGTAACTCCATTTTGCTTCGGACCAAATTGAAAGATTTACCATATAGATGCCGAGGCTCCAGGGGTATAATTTATCTCAGGGAGTGCGTGTACTTGGTGGAAAAGATATCGGATTTTCCAGATATATAAGATCCCTAGAGGAAAGGTCTTTGAGGCTATCAACATGGCTCCAAACATGGCGTCGTGGCTATATTGTTTCCCGTGGGCTATCTGTATTGATAATCTTTTGTGCCACCTTGAAATAGCACGAAAGTTGGAGGGGATTCATCTTACTACTACTACTGTACATATGCCACCTTCTTCTTCCGTGAAGTTTCATGGAAAATAGCTTTTTTTGTGAAGGAATCCATCAACCTTCCCTCGACCGGGACGTACGGGGGGCGGTACCGACTTCGGACGAACTTTGACCCAGGGCTGACGCCACACGTGCTGAAAAAACCAAGCGTCTACAGCACTTGGGTCAGATCGAGAGATTCGGATTTAAAAATTACGGTGAGTCGATTTTTTGGGGGTTGGAGAACAGTTTAATTTTGATTGTGTGGTTTTCGTATCAACTCAGCTTTTGTTTGTTCGTTTGTTTTTTGCGCATTTGATCAACGAAATAAAATGAACATAACATAACATAACATAACATAACATAACATAACATAATAAAAGACATATGCGGGGGAAGATAAAAGACCGTTATGCCCTGTCCAGGATCTTACTCCAAACACATAAATTGTATGATACATTATACATCATAATCGTAATTAATAAATAGTACAAATAATATCAACAACACATAATAATGATTAATATTAGATAACAATAAATAAATAAATAAATAAGAATAAATGATTATTAAGAAACGTTTCCTGTTAAAGATTTGAAAAGCGACCAAGGTGGAACGACCTACCATCAGATTTACAACATTTAAGAACAAATGACAGTTTGAAATCAGGACTCATTAGGTATTACCGTGCAAAATCAACGTAGACGAAACCATTGCAGCTCAAGTAAGAGCAAATGAATGTGTTATAAGTAGTCATTCTTTTATTCATGTTGTATAGCAGTGAAATGTTGTTGCTTTTATATGATTGTGTAGTATTTGTGACGATATGGGCTTTGGAATCCAGGAGGACTAGTTGCTTTTGCAGGCAGTTTTGCAACTTATGGATATCCCAATAAAATTTATTTCAAGTATTTTTTTTTCTTTATTATTCCCTCATTTCCAACATGGCGACGGCACACTCAAGTTATATCAACTCATTGTCGCCACTAACACTTGAGTTAAATGAGGAAAGTCGTGTAGAGTGCCTTTCCCAAGGGCACAAGATCGGTGGCATGTCAGGACTCGAACCCGGGATATCAAGTATTAAGGTGTTACGACCAATGTTCTCATTGTTGACCGTGATACGGAGATTCACTAATAGGGGCTCTGAAGTTCCTTACATGTGTCAGACGCGGCCCTGATTAAAGAAACCAGCGAACGTCTCTCCATTAGAATCATATATCAGTTCGAAAAAACGTACGTGGCCTTGGTCCAGAGGCTTCGCCTTTCGACCCGTTTTACCACCCTCCTTTGATAACCCGGCCGTGTCGTAAAAGAATAATACAAAGTTAGATGCACTCTTGGAGTCGGAGGGTGAAAAGGAAAAACTTGGGCGCAGACACATCGGCGCGCGCTAATGAATGAACCCTGCCTCTCGGAGCGCCATTACGGGGAGAGTACGGGCGCAGGGTCGAGACCTCCTGAAGCGATTTGGTAAAGTTCTCGGGCTGTCACCGCTCACTACTTCCCATATGGGGGAAATAATCCACTTTGAATAGCGAGACAACTAATGGAATCTGGTATCCAGAAAACAAATGGGATTTGTGGAGACGTCAAGTGCATCGCGCTAGCTCTCTCCACAGAATTGGGCGCTCTCTCCAGAGGATACTGCTGCCATGCTTCGCTGATGCTCTGCAGTAACGAGAGAGGCTACAGCCATTACCGGAGGATGCCTGCCTTTTGGAGAGATGTTTCACGTCCGAGTGTGTTTAGGCTGTAAAGTAATCAAAGCGCCCGGAGCAAATGTTGCTCATATGTAAAATGACAACGTTCATTTATCACAGTACAGTCAACTTTGTCCAACAGCTCTGATGTTTTTTTTTACCTCCATGAAAAATGGAGGTATTGTTTTTGGCGCGTCTCTCTCTGTGTGTGTGTGTGTGTGTGTTTCCGCAGATTTAACTTCATAACGCCTTTATGGATTGTGATGATATTTGGTATGCTGGTAGGTCTTAGGAATCCAAAGGTCAAGGCCAAATATGGGCCTTCTGGTGGCTGACTTTGGTACTGCAGCAGAACAAGGCACGGAAAACAGATGTGCGGGCTATGCAACAAAACACCAGCACACTCAGCGCGCCTGATTAATGAGGTTCTCCCTCTGGAATAGGCTACATGTACTATTACAACCTGACCTATTTCAAGCCAAAGGTTTGGAAACAAAAGCCTGTGTTATTTTGTTCTGTACTGTAGTGTACTGTGTAAAAACATTTACAAAAACTCATATATTTCATGGAGGTATGAGATCTCCGAATTCTTGTTTATTATTTCTTCAATTCTGGACAGCGGTAACTTACATACGGAAGTAATTTCATCAGGTTGGTGAATGACGAAATAGCAAACTTGTTTAACAAGACCGTTAAACAGGTTTAGCTGACCGTCTGTCATCTTCAATAGCGTAATTATGACGTTGAATTTCATTTATCAAAACATCATCTGCCTGAATTTTATTGTTATTTACAGAATAATCAGCCGTCTGGGACATTTGATCATTTCAGCATTAGGAATTAATAATGACAATGATAATGATGTTTATTTGCACATTCATGCCCGTGAGGGCTAAGCACAGTACGTGTAGTTTTTTCCATTAACACTGGTGAAATCTTTTCATATCTGTTGTGCACTGAAATAAGAAGCAAGGAATTGTATTGCACCATTGGAGTTTATGTATTATGAACTAAAGATTTCACTATTCTCTCGATCAGAAGTGTCAGCAACATGTGTTATCTCATGATCTCCGTGTAATAGTCTGCATAAAGCTGCATTATGTAATATTAGGATGATACAAAAGTAAATTTTCTGGTCATTTCTTTACAAAGTAAGTTGGTACAGTTGATGCAATTTTTTTGTGCAGAAATGTTACATAATGCAATAATAATAAAAGTTGGAGACGATAATCAGTCATGTCATGACATGTTCTTCACGCCTATTATCAGTTTGCACATATTTTCATTTCTCGAATAAAGAACAACAGATTTCAAGAGTCTCGATGTTAGAGACAGACTTGAATATATCTTTACATGTAATGGTCCCCACAACGCAAAAATAGGATTGCTTTGTTATATTAGAAATATACAGACATTTGTGATTAGCCCACTCGATTGTAACACTTTATCAAAGACTTGTACTATCCCTTATTGTTTTTTTTAATAATTAAGATATTTTAGTTTTATTCGACATTAGGTCTTATTCAACACATTTATTTCATTGTTTGTTACCCTCTTTATGTAGTTTGCCATACATTGTACCATGTGCAATTGTCGTGCAATAAAGTTTTCTATGTGGTGATTGTGCTGTAGACTCCTACGGGAATTATCTTGCAGTGTGTAATCAATGGATCGCATTTGAATACCTTAAATAATTGGATGTCACGGGACGTTAAGACACCAGACCATTACTGTCATGTTTCGGTCATCTGAGGGAATTGTGTTGACAGTCCACGTAGAGGCACTGTTGCATCCAGAACCGTGCCTGTCTTGTTTTTTTCTTACATATTCCAACATGTAGTCACAAGACGTGGTGAGGGCACATTCAAGTTTTTTCAACTTATATTAATGCCGCCACCAACACAGGGGACAACACAATACTCATTTTCACCTGAGCGAAGTGAGGAAAGTCGTGTAAAGTGCCTTTCCCAAAGGCACAAGATCGTTGGCATGTCAGGACTCGAACCCGGGGCCTCTTAGTTCCGTGAGTATTCTGCCGCTACACCACACGACCCCACAAATTGTTCTATGCCTGAATTGGGTAGTGTTTGGATCAGGCACGGTTGCTTGGAATCCAAGAACGCACATTTGCCCCAGACACGGAACTGGATGGTCCATGCGTATCCAGAATTTTGCCTGGGGCAAATTACATTCTTGGATACGTAAAGACTATCCAGAACCGTGCCGTTGGCAAATGTACGTTCTTGGATACACGGAGACTGTCCAGAACCGTGCTTGATACTACCACTAACTCATTCACGCATAGAACCAGATATGCACGGCTCTGGATATTCTTTACGTATCCAAGAACGCAAACGTAAAATTGCCCCAGCCACGGTTCTGGATATGCGTGGACTATCCAGAACCGTGCCTGAGCATGGCTCTGGATAAGTTCTGCACAGTTCTGGATAAAACATCCACACAGCAAAAGGTTACACAACTTCCCACTTATACATGTACCATTCTGTGTCGCTAAGTACATTCGCAAAAGCAATCGTATTTGTAGCTCATCAGTACATATATACCTGCTCTGTAAATGGACCTCACCTGTATTTAAAATTCTGAAGTAATATACCCCCTAGGGAGAACAACAGTAACTTAGAATATACATGATGATCACTGACTGGAAACAGTTCCTCCTTTTTCTTTATTCAGTTTTAATCGAGTTCTTCTCTTGACGGCATCGCTTTTATCAGATGCGAATGACGTTAGGGACAAGATTACACATATGGCTTGGAAATGCGTTCCCGTAAGTAACAATTGGTCCCAGAAGAAGTTGAAGCACATCCCTGATGAAATGTCATCAGTGTACGATTCCATTAACACGCTACCTCGTCATTATTCCAGATTCAGACTTAATGTAATGATTCAAGTCGACAGCTTAAACTCTTCATTTCTGCTAAAAGCTCACTCAAGGTTGCAAATGAGATTAGAATCGTACCCTTACCAATCCTGGGACCAGTTTCTTCCTGTTTTACGTTATAGTGATTGACGGAGAACACATTTCTTGTAATGGCCTCCGCCACCTTTCCCTGGTTAATGGGATGACATGGATTAAGGTAGGATTATCTGTACCAATAATGACATTTCGTCCTCAATCATATGGAGTAATGTCACTAGTAATTTGCGAAAAGCTGCAGAAATTGCCAAAGTTTTTTTTAAACTTTTAAATCACAAGTTACATTCACCTACGACCCCACATTTGCATATTGAACAAGAGTTCCGAGATCTCATACCTCCATGAAATATGGGCTTGCTTTGTCCTCATTAATTATGCAAACAACCTCTACATTAACATAATAAATGCATAGCGACGCAAACCTTTAAGTAACTTACACATGTTACGAGGTATAAAATTCCCATCATTCACCAATAAGGATTCACAGAATTTTCACATTAATTATGCAAATTAGGTCATCATTTGCATAATTGGTATCTGTTGATGTTCCGCCTGCCACAGATTAAATAGATTACATGTATAGCAGTACCATTATATGAAACACTGTAATTATAGAACTTCCTCATTAATTATGCAAATTAAGTCCTCATTTGCATAATTTGCATTTAATTATGTACAACTGTCTCTCAGGTACCTACACACCAAAAATGATGAAAATATGTTGTTCCAATGTGGACTTATTGGCTTTGAAAGTTTTTACCAGAAACTAACCTGCAGTTCCAGAACAAGCTGCTAGGGGGACTAAACTTACGCCACTTATTCCTGACAGGATTAGCTATCTGTCACGAAAAAGTCAAGACCATAGCATGTTCAGGACAAAAGATACAAAAACCGGAAGTTCTGCTGCAGTACCAAGGTCATCCACCAGGAGGCCCATACTTGACCTTGACCTTTGTCTTTCCAAGACTTACCATCATACCAAATATCATCACAATCCATAAAGGCGTTCTGAAGTTATGCTGACTACAAAGTTGCGGAAACACAGACAGACACACACACACACACACACACACAGACAGACACACACACAGACATACATACAGACAGACACGCCAAAAACAATACCTCCATTTTTCATGGAGGTAATTATAGTTGCAAACAACGGTAATGTTAAAGTTACATTGACCAAGTTATCTGACCTTTTACAGTATTTAGATTTGATCTATGATTATGACTTGATTTGAAAACTTCGTTTTGTAATTTTTTAGTGTTAGGCTACTAGTGTTAGTTACGTTATGTTGTGTTATTTGTCCTCCTTATTTTCTGTATACATCTCACAATCTACGTTATGTTACTTATGTGTAATGTTATCATATTTGTACAATGTATTATTTTTTGTTTCCTGGGACTTCTTTTCTTCGTGTATTTATGTTTACCTTCGCAGAAAGAAAATACATTGTTATGTTTACCGAAGAAAAACATATTACCTTTGCTCAGTTTATTCTTCTTCCTTTCCAAACACTATAAGGTCAATGACCAGAACCAAACGTCTATCACCATGGTAACTGGTATTGGATTACATAATTTTGCAAGTGCCATGCAGAACTTCATACTTCAAGAGAGCCTGCATTGTCACCATATAAATAAATGTGTTTGAGTAACAAACAAATCAGTAGTTTGTTAAGCTGGGCCATATGAAGGTAAACAAATTGCAGTTGCTTTGCAAATGTTACATTTCTAGCTTTAATTGTTTCTTCTTCTTACGTTCCACTGAACACACAAGGTCAATGACCTAAACCAGACGTCTGTCAACATGGTAACTGGTACATAGCAGGCACCTGTGGTATTGAATTTCCTTATGTTGCAAGTTGAAAATGGTTTGTTAGGCTACACTATGTGAAAGTAAGCATTATGCATTTGCTTCGCAAATATTACCTTTCTACTCTAGTATCTTTATTTCTACTCTAGTATCTTTATTTATTTCACAATGAACCATCATTCATATGATTGGGGTAACTCGTAGGTAGAAGAAACTTTATAAATCACCAGCTCGTGTGTGAATTAGTTTCATCGTAAGTTGCTTGATTGTTAAAAGCTGTTTTATGTGTCAATAAACCGATAGAATTACACATGCCGTCTGGGTAAATTAACACCAACACGCAGGTTCAAATGAGGTTATATATATCTAAGTTTACAAAGCCGTGTGATTTAAATGCTGAGAACTGCATTAATTCAATTGTAACTGCATTGATTTACGTGTATCCATATACTTCTTACGCACCATAATATAACAACAACCGAATAACGGTCTCATTCGAATGTAATGGGCTGTCATGCGGCATTAAGACACTACGGCTGTATAAGTCAGCACACGGTCATTTCAGTTAATTGCCTTTGGTGGTATATCTGGATTTGATGACATGGCTGTCGTTTTCATGGAGAGCTCTTCGTGATCGTTAAAGCATGTGGATTTGTTTGTCAAGACCTATAAATTGTATAACACACGGGCAATGATTGCTGAAGTTTATGGTCATAAGCTCATGTTGTTGTTCTTTCTCGCATCTCGGCATTCATTCTTATGCCATCCTAATATTGCTGGAGTCCAGGTACTAGGTGCAAGTAAGCACTAGGTGCACTCATACATATTTTCAGTATTATGTAACGTTACAGCCATATTATTTATCACCCTGCTTTTCATATTCAAAACTAGAGTTCCCCGATCTCATATCTTTATGACTGACAAATTATAGATTATTTCCCCTTGATTTAACAAATAGGATCCTCATTTTCATGAATTATATCAGTTTATTATATTCTCAACCAAGAGACAGTCTTATATTAAGAAACAATGCCATTCTAACATTCTTCATAAATTATGCAAATAAGGTACTTGAGTTATCCTCTTTTGAATATTTTCAAACAGATAACCCTGCAGTTCCAGAGCAAGCCGCATCTTGAAAACAAAGTAAACATGGGTAAATATCTAAAAAATAAACAAATGCATTGTTATTAGAAAAAGTACCGAAACTCATGATAAACCCTACTCGTTTGTAACACTATATCAAAGTCTTATGCTAGTCCTTGTTGTTTTAGGGTGTGCTATGTTCAATATGTTGTACCATGTACAATTGTCGTGCAATAAAGTTCCCCTTTCATATGTGCAACGTTTATCATGTACGATATTGTTTTGTATTATTGTAGTATTTGGGAGGGCAACGTAAAAAGGTGTTAATACACCTGTTTTGTCCTCTATTCCTCTTGTGTACACTTTGGTCCTGTCACATAAATAAAAAAAAAGTATGTAGTAAATACATATATACATTCAACATAGATACACCGTACAGTCAACTCGGCAGAAACTCTTTCAACATTAATAAAAAGGAGAGGACTTCGCTAAAGCTATCCTCACATTTGGTGACTAATAAGTACTGAACTGCGCTTGTACCGGCACCCCCTTGTGTTTTCATGGACTTCTGCACGATAATGGGCCTCGGTTCCAATGACCATAACGGCGTTGCGGCTTTTAACGACGAGAGGAGGAGATGCAGGAAAGGCAGCGCCCCACGCAGTGAGCTTTCGTCCCCCCGTCGGCAATAATTGGGTCCCGCGAGAAATTGAACAAGACTGATAGAAAGTCCCCGTACGACTCCATTACCTCGCCGCCTGAGCATCACTCTCGGCTCCTACAGCCTGATGCAACTCGACAGGTGGATTGCCAGTTAGGAATTTCCCCGACAATCCACTATCAGTCGCCACAGCTGGACTTCAAGTTAGCAATTTCTCCGCCAATCCACTTTCAGTAGACACAGTTGGATTCTAACTGTGACGAAGTTAAAGGCAATCCCAGAATTTATTGCCGGATTTTATCACACAATTCGTCCTGATGAGCAATTGAAGTAGTGCTGTCGGGAGTACTGTCACGGTATGTTGGCTAGCTATAAATAAAATAAAATGTGCAGACTTTTTGCATACAGTATCCCGCCGACAGTTCTCTTCTTCTGTTTTTAACGTATTCGTTGTACATATGCGTATGTCTTCAAGGGGTAAGACCTGAAAGATGTTGAGTTTCAAAGGATGCTTGAATCCCCCTGTTTCTACGTAATACTATACAGAATGATTCTATGCCTGTAGGTTATATTGGAAATATGCAACAGTGAATCATAAGTTTTCTGTGACTAGCTATAGCATATATGCAAACAGAGATGATAAAAACACAGACATTGGCGTGTTTTTGATTCTGGGTTATGTATTGCTGTTGGATTTACAGTACATGCCAGTTGAGGATCGGATAATGTTTACTTTAGTACCCGTTACAATGTTAGTTACAAAGTTAACATTTCTCGACTTTACTGGCATTTACTACTATAACACCACATGGTAAAGGTGTTAATGATATGTCTTAATTCCATGGATGACATCCTCCAAAGACCCCAAAACTAATGCGAGTGGGCGAATAAAAAAGGCCAAACAAAAAAAAAATGTTGTTTAACCAAAGGAATGCAAAGTTGGTATTACGAATTTGCTTTTATACATGGCTGCTTTTACATGCTGGCCTCTTGCAGCATTTATGAGCCGGCACTGTTTATTCATGAGTTCTTGAGTTCTGTGGAGCCTCGGTAGCCTGGGTGCCGTCCTCCGAAGTTACCCGCAGCTCCCTATAGCCGGAAGCCTCAAGTAACTAAGGAGGATGGCACCCAAGCTTCAGCTTCCTCGGAGTTTTTTTTTAAAACAGGCGAAAATCAAAGCGCGCACGGATGTCATCCATAGAATTAAATCAGTTTGGCCTAATGCATTTTATTTTTAAAACAGTACCTGAACCTCTGTAATGTTGTCTCACTCTAGGAACCCATTAACAACGTGCCTCACAGGACCCTATTCATCTTGACATCATGAGCTATGAGCAAGTGATTCCCTGGCAAATTCAATCCTGACAGATCATACTTCTAGCCGAAGTGAATATCATGATATTTTTCTTCTCATTTGCTCATCGACAACATGGCAGCGGATGGTGAAATTTAGCTATTCTGACACTCCTTACCATAATGTTTTTATTAGCATTACATAAAGTACACTCAACTTACAACTTGTTTTGTTACGTGGTCCATGGTCATCAGAGTCACGTATAAAACAAATGTATCAACGTTTCTGTTGGTAGTAAAAAAAATTCAGTGTAAACAAAAATTCAGTGGAGTAACAGTGAATGCTTGACGCTTGAAGGTCGACCTGTCATTCATTGGCGATCGATACTGCTTGGTGGTTTGGTTTATGGTAGAAGGAGAGGCAATTATTTTTTGAGGTATCAAACATTGCTGTTGAAACCTCACATTCACGATGTGTTTAATTTTTTATTCTAGTAATGTAGAAAAGAAGTTAGCTGTATGGAATTTGTATTATAGACATAGATAATAACCTTCTAAAAGCTGTTGAAACCAGTGGTGCTTTTCTCGGGAAATATCCAGCGTTCGATAATTGACAGCCCACTGCAATGATAAATATTTTAGCCCGGAAGCCTTGGTACAGGGGTAATTTCTAGTACATAAATATATAACGTAGGGACCTTGACAGCTATGCGATGGGCAACAGACATAGAAAACGCAATATGTAGTCAAGATTCACGGATGCGATAGAATTTTTATGTAAACTCAGGTCTATCTATAAAGTCTTTTTAAAGACCTCAGTTGCTGCCTCGTTGCAAAAGAAAGTCTTCATCATGTGAATTATATCCGTTTCATCACGGATTTGGCGGGGTGCTATAAATGTAATGTAATGATAAGAGTTCTTAAGAAAAATCGAGGAATGGAATTATCCTGGCAGCATAGATGGTGGTCTTCATCTTCACAGACGAAGCCGGAAAGACACGTAGTGCTAAACATCAGGTCAAGAGCACTAGATCACATCACCAGCTCCAAGGCCTCTTACACCAGGACGTTAATAGCCTTTGAAGTGTGCATTCATCTAACGGGAAGCTTTTAGGACGCCTAATACATTTCCTGCCACCAAAAATACAGCTGGACTGTCCATTGATATGCAACGTAAACTTTCCAAGCAGGAGGATGATTTTACAGACCATATACTTTATGTTCTACATCTGATCTTTGCATAAGCAATCGTGTAAGGGATCAATAATGTTTGTTATTGGTAACTGAAATAATTGTCCAAAAGGCATTGCATTTATTATTTTCCCTTTAGGAATGTTTATTTCATTTATTCAATTTAACCAGGAAATACACAATCACGGCAAAACCATGTTTTTCAGTTCCTTTGAACTCATAAAACAAAATAAAGCTCAGTACTTATCAAAAACAACAATACATAAGTACTTGTTTAGATAGTTAATACAATGCCATATGCTGATATAGGTAACTAAAATCATTCATTTTTTTGTTATGCCAGTCTATTTTTGCATTCTGTTAATAAGTGTTACTGTATATTGAATGACATATGAAAGATGCATTCTCTCATTACTATGAACTCAGTACGTTAACTTTACAACGTTAACAGTTACTGCTCATTTGTTGCAGTAGATAATAGTGCGCGGGAATCTGAGGACATGGCAACTTGCAGAGGTACACTGCATGGATACAATCTGATTATACATATTGCTGGGCACACTGCCCCGACTTATTTGATTTGATCGTGGTCGCGGAGGGTGTTGGTACAGAATCAGAAGTCAAAGGTAAATCCGCATCATTGAGTTTCAGCAGCAGGTTGAAGTAGTTTGTTCACCTGACCTAAACCCCTTCCGCTGACACTGCTTTTGTCTCATCAGATTGCCGGAAAACGGTTAGTTGCCATTCGTTGTAGTTTCTGAAGTAAAGACTGGTTTTGAGTCGCTGAGGATCTGTTAATCACTGAGAGCATCACCAGCGCAGTTGCATCACCAACGCAGTTGCATCACCAGTACAGTTGCATCAACAGGGCAGCTGTATCACCAATGCATTTGTATCACCAGAACAGTTGTATCACCAGTGCAGTTGTATCACCAGAGCAGTTGTATGACCAGTGCAGTTGCATCAACAGGGCAGTTGAATTCCTGGACAGTTGCATAAACAATGCAGTTACATCACCAGTGCAGTTGCTTCACCAGCACAGCTGCTCACCAGCACAGTTGTATTAACAGTGCAGTTGCATCACCAGCGCAGCTGCTCACCAGCAGAGGTGTATCACCAGTGCAGTTGTATCACCAGTGCAGTTGCATCAACAGCACAGCTGCTCACCAGCACAGTTGTATCAACAGTGCAGTTACATCACCAGCAGAGCTGTATCACCAGTGCAGTTGTATCACCAGTGCAGTTGCATCAACAGCACAGCTGCTCACCAGCACAGTTGTATCAACAGTGCAGTTACATCACCAGCAGAGCTGTATCACCAGTGCAGTTGTATCACCAGTGCAGTTGCTTCACTAGCACAGCTTCTCACCAGCACAGTTGTATCACCAGTGCAGTTGCATCAACAGCACAGTTGTATGACAAGCACAGTTGCATCACCAGCGCAGGGTTAGTTGCATCACCAGCACAGTTGCATCACCGCCGAAGTTGCATTACGGGTGCAGTTGCATCACCAGCAGTCATAGATTATTACAATGATAGACGATAGTAATTCAGTCTAACGGTTGGCGTCATACTGACTTTTAAAAAATATCCTCAAGGGTAGCTTTGTACACTATTGGTGATAAATAGATCGCTTCAGCCAGTAGTTGGGTCTTTTATCGTGTATGAAAGTACTCTGCATACTCACGTGGGTCATTCATACTGTTAAATCTGCAGTGTTGACATTTATTCAACTTCTGAGGACGCCAAATCAAGGTAGAAGAATTAGGATTCATCCCTTTTGGCCCCTTTCCCAGCAAAGTATGATGATAAGCCGTACACTAAGACTTTGATTGAGATCTAGGGTGTCTCCATGGGAATTTTGAATAAACTTCATTGACTTGGCAGTACCCCAAGTAGGAGGCTTGCTTGTCAGTAGCAGTGTGGGACTAAAAGAGCCTTTAGGTCATCAAACTAGCTGATCTTTTCTTATTTGTTCGTCGGAGGAGATAGATTGTGCCCTAAAAGGTGAAGGTTGCTTGCAGTAAACATTGAAATGGGGGTAAAATAGTCTGAGGGAATCCAGTTCGTTTTTATCTTGGGCGAAGATGCCAATGTTGATTAGCTTTGCCTATAACTGTCCTCCACAAAATGTAAGGCCATGTATGTATTTTCGTCCTGTCTGCAAACCCGGAATCAGGTGGTACTTCTCAACAGCTAAATGACATTGCTATGATTACTACCAACACAGATGAACTTTCATGCCATTGCTAACAATTGACATTGCTAACAATTGGCCAGGACCAATGCATTGGCAACTAGCTATAGTGATGTTGTTGCACGTCCATTGAACGGGTTTGTTCACCATTGTCCAGTCGATCAGGCGATGTGTGGATGCCCATGTTGGCAATGAGGCTTGCAGCGTCAATGTCTCTAGAGTAGAGTAGAGTGTTCGGTTAGGCCATGTTGATTTGATTATATGGATGACATTCTCTGGGAACCCCAAAACTGATGCGAGCGTACAAATAAAAAAAAGTTTGGCCAAAGAAAAAGTTGCCTTCATTATGAAATCTACATGGTTTTGAAGGTTGAACAAATGACACAGAATATGGGATAGCGAAAAAATCTACTCTTTAAATTCATTTCTTTACATTTTCAACTTTTTCGTTTAATTTTGGCATTCTACGACATTAGTATCGTTTTCCTTTAACTCACGGGTTTTTTTAACTCACGGTATATATTTGCACATTTTGCAACTGTTTTGTACGATTTACAGTATTGTTGAAAACTTTTTTTTGTAAACGGCCGAAAATTCATGCGCGCGCGGATGCCATCCATATAGTCAAATCAACATGGCCTTTCGTTCGTTCCGCCCTTTATCTGTCTCTAAATTCGGACGGCCCTTTATCTGTCTCTTCTTCAGCAAACTGCCATCATAATGGGTTTGTGTAGATGGCCCAGTTCTGTAATTGCACTTGACCGGACGATTCTCCATGAACTTGTCTAACCTTGTTTTCAATGCATTTACTGATGAGGGTGCATCCACGACCTCGTCTGGTTACTCATTACACAAAGGCCTTTGCCAAGTAATGCTTAGGGAACAATTTCCTGTCAGGGGCTTGGCCAGACAGAAACTAAAAGTATCAGATATCAAAGACAACGAAACACAAAAAAAAGTTTGGATAGCTAATCATACTACTTGTATGTACTGTTGATATGAATTGTTGGGTTTTCGTTCATGCAAATAGCCCAACCGGGTCCCGGTTTTGTAATATGCCATAAAAAGTTATCTCTCTCGTGTTTGCCATTGTCCTTTTCAGACGTGCACTGTGTCCTCAAGAGCTCCGCCAAAACAGTAGGTACCTAGACCTATTCAAGCAAACATTTTTGACATATTTACAGTCCCCACAGGAAGCGTCACGCTACCTGTTGATAAAGGGACAAAACCATCAGACTCGGCAAGCTGAATGGGCCAAATTTAACGCTTCATTAGCAGCGATAGCTTGATACAGTTGCGAGAGGAAGTCGCAGGGCATCTGCTTAAAAGAGATAACATAGCCAGATGTTTCACCGTGCCAGGTACAAAAGATCGATGTTTAAGAGCCTGGGTACTTGCCTGTCAACAACGTGGATTTATATACATTATGGTTTTTGTGTTCAAGAGTTGGCCATTGTAAATCTGTGTCGTTATGCGCGAATGTTCTTATCTTTGAAAGACGTTGCATCGTAATTTAGTCATCTGGCGTCTTCCATGGGGGAAGTTCTATGGCACGCGTCAGACCATGTATATTGTATTAATCAAGGGATTTCGTCTTGCTTCGCCGTTGGAAGCGACCACAACTCAGTGATGACACATATACGTACATCTTGGTCTATTACACCGTTAGGCCACGCCGACTTAATTTTATGGATGACATCCGCGCTCGCATTGATTTTCGCCTGTTCTAAAAAAAAAGGATCACGTCCTCCGAGGCTCTGGCCTGGTTCTAAGCCTAGGTAGATCATGGTAGTTAGCGACAATACGGAGCCGGGCTCCACGACTCAAGAACTCAGTACAAACGTACAGTGCCGATTTATAAATTCCGCAAAAAGCCAGTATTTGCCGGCTTGTAGTATACGTTGCTATGTACTGCCGCAAACTCACAATGTATTCCTGTGGTTTAGTAGCATTTTTATTTTTGGCCGGATTTTTTTTATTCGACCGCGCGCACTACTTTTGGGGTCTTCTGAGGATGTCATCCATAAAATTAAGTCGGTGTGGCCTTACTGAAGCAGTATGCTACGGTTCTCTGGTATGGTCTTCATACGTGGTTTCTTAATGCACTGTAGATAATCAATTTTGATTCTTTATCTTTTTTTCAACGGCCTGTCACTGTGTTAATGATTTGGTCAATATTTCCCAAATATCCCACTTGAGAATACACACTTAAGAGAGCTATTCAGATATGGATTATCGTCAATCTTTTATTTCCCAGGAATTACATACATCTATGGCGAACACAGTTGGGCGGTATTATATCTATTGCAATTGTCCGGGAAACGGTAGAGAAACATCACAAGTTTGTATTTGAGTTGAATAATCAAGATTCACTTCCTTTCCTCTCAACTAATGTATTTGAGATGAAAAACGGTAAACGTAATGCTTAAACGTACCACTTCTTTTGATAATGATTTTAATTATTACTTCAGCATACGTATACACAAGTACAAATGGCAACATCTGTCGTGGAATAAGTATACCTGTATCGGCATCGTCTTCTATCGGTATGCACCTAATTACTTAGGTCTGGGCGGAGGTATCTTCTATACATAGGATGTGAAGACTGTACATTCTACGTGTAGAAGAATGAAAAAAAAATCCTACATTGGGTGTCACTGAAGGACAGGCGAAAAAAACGCCCAAACTATGCATAATGTACTAAATGACTGATGAACTGGTGTATGTGCCAACTACTAAGTACCTAATACCTCAGAAATGAGCAGGAGATAGTCATGCCTTCAAGTACCAGATTGGTATCAATGATTGAGATGTTCAAAAACTCGTTTTTGGCAAGAACTGGTGGATGTACCAACTACTAAGTACCTAATACCAGCCCAGAAAACCGCAAGAAATAGTCATGCCTTCAAGTACCAGATTGGTATCAATGATTGAGGTGTTGAAAAACTCGGTTTGCCTAGCGGTAAGAGCGGTAAGATCATCGAGTGGAACTCGCTGCCATCAAGTACAGTTGGGGCATCATTGCCTTTCATCATATGATGAAAAGTAGTTTAAATCTAGCACTGGATATAACTACCACAGACTGGACTACGCCACTTTGAATACATCATAATATATCAAAGGTTGCCACTACGAATGTTGCTAGACGATGACTCTACAGATTAGTTGTATAGGATTTACCGGTGTCCGAGACTTAGGTGAAGGTCATTTGCACTAGTGATGGCAACGCAAAGCATTTTAAGGTACCAGACAAGCTTAAAGTCGTGAGTAAAACTAGTATGTCTGGGAGACCGTTTGAGTGATTACAACCTTCACCCTTCTCTGGTTGTCAATTTCGTAACAGCATTTGCTGATGAAGGCAAATGAATAAGGACACACTGGGTTAGAATAAGTGAGAACCATGTCCTACTTTCCCTTAGGTGTTACACTTCGTAAATTGTAACGCCTGATAGAGAGGACGGTTGGGTATTCAGACTGCGTTTTGACTGTAAAGCCATCCACCTTCTGTGCAGAAATTAACACGCAAGTAAGTAACACAAAGTCTTTAAAGTATATGTAAAGATTTCACTCTTGAGTAGAACTAGTATGCCTGAGAGACTGAGTGATTACAGCACTTCTCTAGCTGTCAGTTTCTTTACAACATTTGCTGCTGATGGTAAATGGAGGAGGACAACAGTAGGTTAGAAGAACTGCGAACCATGTCTTCGTCTGCAGTAGGTGTTACACTTGGTGAATTGAGAAAACGTTGTGTTTTTGACTGCCATTTTGACTGCCATTTTATTTTAAGTGCCGTGACTGAAAAGACACCCATCTGTACAGAAATTAAGCCGTAAGTAACACGAAGGCTTTAAGACATCTAAAAACTTTAAGTCGTGAGTAAAACTAGTATTACTGATTACAACACTTCTCTGGCTGTCAGTTTCTTTACGGCGTTTGCTGCTGATGGTAAATGGAGGAAGACAACAGTAAGTTAGAAGAACTGCGTACCATGCCTTCGTAGTAGGTGTTACACTTGGTGAATTGTAACGCCTGTTAGAGAAAACGTTGTGTTTTTGACGGCCATTTTATTTAAGTGTCAAGACTGTTAAGCCACTCTTCTGTGCAGAAATTAACACGCAAGCAAGTCGAACAATATGCTTCGCTACCTTTCAAGAAGTTTAGTGACTTCTGCCTGGATGAGATAAGATGGTTCAATCCATCATTGTGTCATGAGCAATTAAAGCAGATGGTCTGAATAAGCACGTTCATTGATTTTTGTACATGTGGGTATTTCGAGGTATTCAGTTCATACGGAAAATAGTCATTATGTTCCTGTACCTGTCACTGCAAAAAATCTGATCTTTAAGCATACATTAAAGGAAGCATACGTAAAGGCTCCATTTTTCCAATGGAAAAGAAGCAGAACCTTTATGCATGCTTTAAATTATGCTTAAAGCTCAAATTTCCTGCAGTGTGTATTTATTTTCGTGTCTTTCTGGCAGGCCTCTGTATTTCAAGGAATACACTTACAGTACTTTTTTTTCAAACAATCTTGAGATTTTTTCAAACAATCTTGAGATTTATTTCAAACAATCTTGTGATTTTGTCTAAGAAACTTGTGATTTTGTTTAACAATCTTGAGATGTTTGCAAACAATCTTGAGGTTTTTCCAAACAATCTTGGGACTTTTTTTCAATTTTCAACGATATGTGGCGACTCCGATACGGTGTCATGGAAGCTTTTCACAAGATATCAGGTTTGTAAGTATGAGCTGAAAACAGCTTGAATCATTTGTCCAAAGTCCTGTAGATTGTACAAATGTTTAAACTCCAAACGCTGTTACAGATACTTCGCACCCGTGTTACAATATTTTTTACCCTATGATTTGTTCATTTTTGTAAGATGTACCGTTTACTTCAGGCAAATTTTTGGAATTAAATAATTGCATTGGTTAAGGTTAACCTTATTTGAGCAGCAATACCATGAACCGTTGAGAAAACCTCATGAATATTCTATAAGCCTATGCGCGACAAATCAAATACGCTACAGTGTAACACGAGTCAACGTGTGCGTTACACTTTTTCACCACGGTCGAGTGAAACCTTTACAAGCCACGTTTGCTCCACATTTCCTGAAAATGTAGTTGAAGGTGTTTATTGCAAATTCATGCCCGAGGGCTAATTACAAACAGACATTGACAAGAAAAATGTGGTGATATAAGACTATTTGCTAACATGAAGTTCTGCGTGTACGATATACTTATCAAACCTACTATCTCTACTTAAATCTAATAACGTTGGTATACATACAGGATAAACAGTAGATATGCAATATATGAACAGGTAAAAGGAACAAGGTAACTGCTATTCTAATCTATTCTGTTCTATTAGACTATTCTTGTCATGCTATTAGGGGCTTTGACTTCTTCTCAGGAGGCAGTGGGAGATTAATTGTACGACTCTTTGAAAAATAAATGGGTTGGGAGACTTTAGCAAAAATATAGTCTTTTGTTGTTGGTTAAGATATGAATATTGGCGACTTGAAAATATAACGTCTTTCTCTCGTCATCAACGGAGCACGCTATCATCAGCAGAGTGCTTCTCATCATTATGCAAATTTAACATTTCAAGCTTATTTAATCGGCGATGTGTCTTATCGCCGGTGGCGCCTGGCAGTTTTATGAGACTAGATAAGTAAAGCCTATAAGCCTTGGTGTGAGCTACATGGCGAAATTCAATCCCTTCAATAGACGATCACAAGATTACCAGTTTCAGTCTAATCTGTCATCCAGAAGCACCGTGTCAGCTATTGACGATTTTAATGTGCCCGCGGGGTATTGTATCTGGCTAGCCTTTAAAATGTAGGCTATCACCTGGAATTTATCTGAAAGGACCGCGCGAAGAAACCGTATTTGATCTTAGCGGACTAGAATGTCCTACCTGTGCACCAGAGATATGTCCGGTTGTCTTTGGCAACTTGTCAGGGACATTTGATATTGGTGGAAAGCACGTCTACTGTCGCAGTTGGCATGAATCATCCTGGCATGCGTATGACTTCTGACATCCCTGCAGAAAAAATCGAAATTTTTTAAATGAATAGAATCTTCGTGTGATTGTACTTAGACTATTCAACATATTTGTGCCATTATCTTACATACATTTCTGACATTTATGGTTGGCGTTAGAACAGTCCACGAAAGGCGTATTTAGTTTGTGACGCCCTAACAAACTACCAGAATGTAAACAAACATGACTAACAGCTGTGTTTCCAACTTTTAAATACACTTTTATGACAACTGTATTTCCAACATTTAAAGACACTATTCCTGAATGCCATGAGTGTTCCGTTTGATTTTAATATATAATTTGACATAATGTGTATTGTATTGCCTATGTTTATCATGTAATATTATTAGCCGTATTCAACAATCATACGTTTATATGTATATTTGTTTACTACTTCTTTTCATTCTTATGTATGTATGTATTATTACGTGAAATGCTATAAAAACAAATAACCTTCGTAAAAAATGAATTAGACATCTCGCGACCTTGCGATAGTTCTTGGAGCCAAAGTAATTCGTCGGTAGAGACAGTAAAGGTCAGTCGAGGCTCCAACCGTTAGGAATGGATTTAAAAATCATCGCGTCTTGATGGTGCAATTTTTATCTTTTCCGTCTCGTCATAAATTCACAAGAGACAGATAATTTTGTCTGGCACCGCAGGTATTTTGAAGTAACGAATCTCTATGGCCTGTACAGGGTCAAGTACCGAAGTACTCTGACATTGATTTTCTGACGCGTGTGACTAACATCCTAATACCTTTCCCCCGTTTTCTTTATCTACGGCCAGCTGCTTGGGGAAAGTAGGCCAATAAATACACCGGACGTTTACGACTCTTACCAGAGGGCTGCATGTCCGCCAATTTCACCCCATTTCTTGGAAAAGTCTCGAAGATAAGAAGGCATATGTGGGTGATGTGACGATAGAAAGTTGTGGGGAGGAGTAAATCATCATAATATCTCTATATATGGCTTAAGTACACAAGCTGGTTGTCTAGACAAGTGAAGAAGACCTGGATAAGAATAACATTAACCATTTAAGTGCACAAGGTAGAAATGTGGAACCTGCAGTTCCAGAACAAGCTGCTAGGGGAATAAAACTTACACCACTTATTCCTGACAGAATAAGCTATATGTCACCAAAAAATCAAGACCATAGCATGTTCAGGACAAAAGATACAAAAACCGGAAGTTCTGCTGCGGTACCAATGTCATTATGTTCCTGTACTTATTACTGTCACTGCACAAAATCTAAAAAGGAAATCACTGTCACTGTCACAAAAACTTTTGTCTTCCTAAGACTTAGCAGCGTACCAAATATCATCACAATCCATAACGGCGTTATGAAGTTATGGTGACTACAAATGTGCGGAAACACAAACACACAGACAGACAGACATACAGACAGACACGCCAAAAACAATACCTCCATTTTTCATGGAGGTAACTACAAACACGTTCCTGACACAGACGATTGAAGTTGGCTCCGTGGTTTTGCTGTAAATGTAAACCTGTATTGATCTGGTGATGAAGCCGGCAATCTTTGTGTTTAATCGGCAATGCCTTTTTACAGAATCGATGGCGGAACTCGGGTGACGTTGACGCATCGACCATCCATATGCACAGCGTCTGCCGTTTATGCCTGTTACTTGTATATAATCATGACTTTCAATTTTCCACCGAGTAAACGGCTTGATGCTTTTCCTTACAATTTTACCGGTCTTAACGCACCATCTGGCCATGTCGGATTGATGATGCCTCGGTAATAGACTGGAAAAATCACCATAATTTGTGACCGAAGTCCTCGGTTTGGCGGTCATACCTGAGGTCATTCTTCAAGCCGTCGTATAAAAGGTCTCGCTGCCCCTTTTCCGAAAGAGAATATAGACTACTACGAAATAACTGGCTCCATTCAAAATTATGAAAAAATTGCTTGATAAAAGTGGGACGCAAAGATTGTTAAGTCGATGAATCTTAGACATCCAGGTAATGAGATACACAAGAAAATTGTTACTTAAGCAGCTGGATAGATTTTGAATACTGCCAGACGTTTCAAGTAGCATCCACTACTTTTCGTCAGTGACAAAGATTGTTAGGTCTTCTTATTTGTGTCAAATTTCAGTTAACGTCATTGCGAACATTTGTGATAACTGAAATTTCGAAGTGATGATGGAGGAAGTATTATAACAAAGTGATACTTAGACACGAGAACATACCTATTTATAAGCATTATCATATGGTAAGCTAATGTGCAGCTGTGAAGCTCTCTTGGTTACCTTCGTAAAGAAGGTTATGTGTTAGATACACCATGTAGGGGGTGCAATTTTTTTAAATTGGCTATACCTCGAGATGTAATACATGGTGGGGACGTGTGGCGTGAAGAGTGGCGTATTCTGCTCAGAACCAAGAGGTCTTGGGTTTGAATCCTACCCATATCACCGATCTTGTGGATTGGCTCAGGTCACGGTGCTCAGGTGGAAATAGCTAGAAGTACCTAGCTTCGGTTAGGGACGTCCCTCGCACAGGACGTTAAATGGAGCTCCCAGAAAAGGTCTAAAAATACGGTTTACCGGTTATGCGAAATAAACAAACAAGCAAAACAAACAAACAAACAAACATGTTATATTTGTTAGGTAGATTGGGGTTGGGACAACAAAGGCCAAGGTCTATATTAACTACTAGCGGTTTGTAAGGTACTGCAGCGGAGTACATGGGTACGATATCTCGTGCTGTGATCATACTATGGTCTTGTATTTTGAGTGAGACCTTACGATTCCAGTCAGCTTACCTCTCTCAATTACCTATACTACCTATCGAGTAGCTCCACCCACATAAAGCCGAAGCAATCTACTACGATACATTGCATAACACACGTCAAAACAAATAACTGTATCATAGAACAAGCAACACACATAACAAACGACGAAGGTATGATATTTACTTTCTTTTCGGAACATATCAGTTGTCATCTCCTGATCCTCACTAAGTTGTCACTGACACGCTATCGATGTGCTTACTGGTTGATGACTGATTTATTGATTAAAAACATTTTGCAACCCGGAGGCTGAATTGCATGTTTTCTTACATCTGTGTCCACCTTAACAACTTTAAAATCAAAGTCAAAGTCAAAATATCCTTCTAGCTAAGAATTTATACATAAAATTGAATTGCGATCTCCACATATATACATGATCTCTACATATATACATAATAAAAGACAATACATTACTTGTTTACGTTGACTCATTTAGGAGTTTTACTAAATTGGGCAAAGGGCTCTTGGACTAGCGCTTCGTACGTGCTAGAATAAGGTCGAATTTGTTTTTTTTTTTGCCTGGTTGACCTCCCTGTTACTTCGTCTCTTGTCTGAGGGAGCCAGTGGTGATAGTTGATTTGCACAGTTTTTTTAAATGGCAGTGAGGTGCTTCAAATGTTTTTATTGCAGAGACAAATGATAAAAATGCACTTCGCGTGCACTCTTTCTCATGTACTTACAAACACATTGTTTGCATGCGTTATAGCTAATTTACGATGCTTAACTCTGCAAACGGGCACTATTCACTAGACATAGATTACTAGCAGGCCTTGTAGCGGCTTGCCTTCATGTAATATTTAAAATCCATTTCAAGTTAAATACCTGTATTTATGGGGGAGTCTTACCTCTACAGTCATTCTATCCCGGTACTGAACTTTTAATGCCTGATCTATCAAGACCAAGTATCCAGATGTTAATAAAACGGGGAGCTATTACCCCTAAAGCAAGGTTCGTTATATTGATGCACTACTGACTTTCTTGAAAAGTGGTCTGTGAATGTAGTAATTTCAGTAATTATCTCCACAAGTCATTACATTCTCGATTGATATAAAATGTATACAGAAGAAGCCATTTACTTTTTTTTCTGAAAGGTACATTAGGCGCTGGAGACATTTTATGAGTTGCCGACTTAAAGGCTTACTCCGTGGTTTATGAAGTGTTACTGCGGATAAGTACTTCATCGATCAGCATGGAAGAGGCAGTTATGGGCGGATTTCACCATTTATGAAAACTCTTTCCGTGCTATTAGAAACACTGCAATTAACACAGAAGCTTTACTGGGTGTAAAATCGCTGTGAATTACCTGACTATGACCTGCTGGTAATGGTGAGTGTCGAGTAAACACCCATTGTTATAGAGACAACAGAACAGAGTAGTCCCGGGGGTCTTTCATTCCACTGTCAACTACCTGCCGGGTCAGACAGGTTTTCTACTTTATATCGTGAATAGAGGGTGCTGAATGTGTTGTTACGTGGTGGCAGTGTGTACTTACATACTTCAAAGTAAGGCTGCTCAAATGGTACGTCTGAAATATGCTATCATGATGGCGTCACGTATCAGTTTCTTTGCCATATACTGTTATCATTTTCTGCTATTCTTTATAGCTGTTCCCAAATGGCTGCTTACCATATAATGGTAATTAGTTTATTAGCAAATGCATGCCCAAAGGCTAATTGCAAGATGGCACAATTTATATGTCACAGGGGAGATGGCAATACCAGTACAACATGCAGATAGTGCAATGGAACATTTGACTATTCTATAAATTGCTACAGAATACAATCGAAACTTTTGGGTTTGACTTCTATCATGCTACATAGCTACATACTTTATCCCTACCCTTTTCTCTAAAAGCAAAGTCATGGCCTGATATCTTCCGTTGTTGGCATACTAAAATAATTGCAGCCCTTCTTGCTCTTTTGGTCTCTAGACAATACCTTGTGTAGTAGAGACCGTCGAAGATGGTAGTTTTTCAAGAATTCCCTGTTCAACGGTGGTGGCAGTGGCATTAAAACAACCCACTATTAATCAGGTGTGATAGATCTGAATGTACGATCACTACTGATGCGTTAGATTGGATCAGGAGCAGAGCATTAAGACTGGAGTCCGACGCGCTGAAGAACTACGTAACAGCGTGCCCATGCATCAATTCTGTACGCAAGTGAGACTGAATGGATGGTTCCAGTTCAAGGCAATTATCTTTTTGTATTCCAACATGTAATATCAAGACGTGGTGACGGCACATTCAAGTTTTTCAACTTATATTAACACAGGGGACAATACAATACTCATTTTCACCCGAGTGAAGTGAGGAAAGTCGTGTAAAGTGCCCACCCCAAGGACACGAGATCGGTGACATGGTAGGGTTCAAACCCGGGACCTCTTGGTTCTGAGACGAGAGCTCTAAAATTACTCCACACGACCCCCTGAGGCAATTGTTAAACATCAAACTGCGAAAGTTTAAAGATATAGAAGGTTATATTGCATAAAATGTATTTCTTCTTGTTGGAGATGACAAAAAAATACATTCAACATGTGCATGTTGCGGTGCTTAGCTTTCCGTACCACGATACATTTTTATTACATAAATTTGAAAAGGTTTTTGAGCAAATGGATGTATATTACAATAGACCTTTTGCCTCTATATGTAGATACGTGCTCACTGCCACTTAAATTCTAGGACTTAAAAACAGAAATCCGGTCGACTTAAAGTAGACTGAACTGTATATCCCAACAGCCTGTCTTTCAACGACCCTCTGGTCAGCTACTTGCCGACTCCAGACAATCGGCAAGGAAATAGAATCTTATACTTCTGTATTTTTTTATCCACCGGATCCATGTCTAATTACGGTAATCTTGGCATCTCTCTGCAAATAGACCTTTGGCGCTAAAGGTGGTGTACGTGATAACATGGCTTTTTGAATCTCATCCATCACAAGGTTTGCTCAGCCAAATCCGATCAGTCAAATCCGAGTAATGCACCCTACGTAATCCTAAGGGCAGCCAGCGTTCAATTTGAAGCGTTCGCTTGGAAAATGGGATAAGGGACTCACAAGACACCCGGTGATTGTACGTCTAACGCTGAAGCCATTTTGATGTACTCTCAACTAAAACACGAAGATTATATATCAGCGATTCTATGATACAGAGTTTATGAGCGAAATTATTTAGACACTGAGTGTGCCTGGCGTTTACATTCATTATACGCTATTTCCATGAGTAGATAATTGACATAATTCTTTTTGGATAATTTCATATTCACGTGCTAGAATGAGATATTCTTAGTGTGGGGAAAATGGTTTTGGCTGGTCATAGTAATTACGTTACCCAGTTTCGTCAATTGAGTAGGGTGGCGAGGTGAAATTGCATGGCAACGACATGGCGATTGGGCTATGTCCACAACAGCTAATATATATTTTGTGTATGATTCATAACGATGGATATAATATGATATACTAACCCTTGTTGTATTGATTATTAGAATGTTTTATTCTATACCTTTTTGTACTATATTCAATAGTTTTTTTTAAATATCCCAACATCTAATCACAAGACGTGGTGACGGCACACTCAAGTTTTTTCAACTTATATTAATGCCGCCACCAACACGGGACAACACAATACTCATTTTTACCTGAGTGAGGTGAGGAAAGTCGTGTAAAGTGCCTTTCCCAAGGGCACAGGTTCGATGGCATGTCAGGACTCGAACCCGGGACTTCTTGATTCCGAGTGGAGTACTCTGTCGCTACGCCACACGATCCCACGATGTTCAATAGTTGCTACCATGTATTGTACACTTGTCGCGCAATTAAATTCTTCTTTAATGACACTAGAACATAGGCACGTAGGCAATGTTGTCATTACGTACACACGCAGTGAAGACTTGGTTGTCAACATTTACCTCTATGATTGTTCACCATGGTTTTGCACTCAGTCTGGTACACCTCTGGTAAAGATGTCCATAAAACTTGTGAATTATTCATTCTCTATTCCTTTACCGACAAGGGATATGCGAATACCGTCCAGTCATTTCATCAGGCAGAGAAGAGGCACTTTATTACAAGAGCTAAGGGCTGTTTGGCTGAATGAGAGCTTGATCACATAGAATGCCCCCCTCCCCCATTAGAAGAAATACGGTACTCATCTACCCAAGGACGTCCTTGATCTACCACAGCAATGTGATGATTTTCGTTCACATTCATATTCATTATTTTCGTGTGAATAATGCCACGTGTCTGTAAACGTAATTCTCGCGGGTTTACATTCGGAAGTGATTGGTCATTAATTATGCTAGTGAAGGTGAAAGTGGTCGTTGAAAATTTGATCCTTGTGTACATTTTTATCGGAATAAAGTTTAGCATCGTACTAAGATTAGTTCCAGCACCGACGAACTTCCATTGCGATTCTTGTTCCTTGTACGTTTTATATTCAAAATTCAAATATTCACAATATTTCGTTTGTTGATATTCTTCTTTGTTGTTCGTTTTGCGTATTCAAATGTTCACAATATTTCATATGTCAATATTCTTGTTCGTTTTACATTCTGCTTGTTCAAATATTCACACTATTTTATATGCTAATTTTCTTGTTTATTGTCATTTGGCCATTCAAATATTCACAATATTTCATATGTTGAAAAATGTTTACACACGAATGCAGCTGTTTCGTATGCAGTTCCATATCCAATACAAAAATATGCATAATAAGTTAATATAAGTTCATATACACATTAACGTGGTTGACAACCCATTATGTATCTTTGATAGCGGAGTATTTGATGTTGATAATAATCGTAACCCCAGAGACATAAACTTGGTTCGTCAGCGTCATTTGTGTCAGCAGGTAATGAGGGAAGCATTGTTTACGAAGACAACAGAAGACCCGGTACTCCAGAAGAGATCATCATTAGTTTCTCGAGAGACCCTGAAAATGCTTTTCGCAATCAGCTCATCATTACTTATTCAAGGCAGTTTGGATTCTAAATGATTCTGTGTGATTACTAACAGCTATCTTTGACAGGAAGAAATACTAAAATTGCGCATGAGAACCTACATGCAGAACTACATAAATTATTCCATCTATTATTTCTAAATATTAGTTTAGTTCAGTTATATGTATGTAAGTTATATGTGTATGTACGTATATTTTGCTTAACGTGTATTTGTCTAGTTAGCCACTGTTGTATGTTAGATAAAGAAAATAGTTCCTTTATTTATAAGCTTTTCATTTGCTTATTTTCTCCTCTTTACTTGTGTATCTATGTACATGTTTTCATCTAGTTGATGTTTATTAGTTACTTTGTCAGAAGGTTATGTGTTTAGGTACACCATACATAGAGGTTGCTGATTTTGTAATCGGTTATAACTTGAAATGTGGTGCATGTATCTTTGATAGGTAGGATGAGGTTGGGAAAAGAAAGGACAAGGTCAATTTTGGGTATTCTAGCAGTTCTTTTTATTGTACTGCAGCGGGGTACATGGTATGATATCTCGTGCTGTGGACATGCTATGGTCTTAATTTTTCAGTTGGGACATAGATGCTTGGGCAGTATCTGGTGTGGTTTTCTAATTTTTTTTAGCTTCTATGACGGAATGTGACTAGACGGGATACCTTTTGATGTTGTGGATGCTTTTTTACAGTTTTTGTAGGTAGCTTGTGTGGAAAACGAAGGTTAAGTTCGAATTTGGGAATTCTAGTGGCTTTCTAAGGTATTGCAGGGACACTTTTAGGTTTGACATTTAGCTAGTTTTGAATGTAGATCAAAGAATGTAGAACAGATGTTCACAGCCCCTGGGGGGCCCCCGATGTGGTCTCTCGGAATATATATTCCAAATGTGAGCATGAACAGTAGACCACGGCTTAATAACGTCCTAAGAACTGCGACTCTTTCCAGCAGCGTACAAGTCAAGGAAACCACCAACACGAAAACTCCACAGCACTCCAAACCCGAAAAGATACACCCAGTAGTGACGACAATGACAAGCATAGTGACTATGTCGGAAAATTTCCTTTGGTTTACACATCAGTAAGATAAAAGTCAAAATACATGCATCACATCTCTGACAATAAAAACTCATACATGACGAAGGCATGAAGTCATCAACTTCTTATTTAGACATTTCAAGTTTCAACTACGTGGGCCAGACTCTGCTTCATACATAGCCCTTAGATGTTTTACATAAATTGAATTATTATAAAATGAATTATTAATATTCGTCGATGAAGGTTAGACATCCAGGTAATACGATATGCCAAAAAAAACAGTTACTCAAGCAACTGGATATGATTTTGAAAACGTCAGACGTTTCAGCTAGTATCCACTAGCTTTCGTCAGTGACTGAGAGACCAGAGGGGAAAGCAGGTTTATATACACAACCTGTTGATTGATATGCAAATAAAGTGAAGACAAATTTTTAACAAATGTATAACAGGAGCTTTCAGACTAATTTGCATCATCTTGTCTTGACTTGTCTGACTTTTGTTCCTTTTTCGACTTCCAAAAATTTGTCTTCACTTTATTTGCATATCAATCAACAGGTTGTGTATATAAACCTGCTTTCCCCTCTGGTCTCTCAGTCACTGACGAAAGCTAGTGGATACTAGCTGAAACGTCTGACGTTTTCAAAATCATATCCAGTTGCTTGAGTAACTGTTTTTTTTGGCAAATTATTAATATTATTATTAATGCCGAATGTAGGCGCATTAAACTTGAGCAGAATCATTTGCCATTGACTGCAGCTATTAGGGCAATATATGTTTCCATTAATTTACTTTTAGAATAGGATAAAGCTTCTACAAAACTATAAACATCTACCATACGATTATTATTCAAAACTCTATAAACCATATGGTACTAAATGCTATTTAAATGATATTTTACAAATACAGCTTTTTCTTCGATATGATAGGTTTATGACCTGCTTGTTGACATTTCTATGATAGGCACTAATGATCCCCATATGTAGACTTGATTACTCATCACATTTTAAAATTATTCATCACATATTAAAATTTAGAAAATCATTCTAGTGCTAAATAGTGAATATTGGTAATCCTCCTTTAGCGGACCGATTACAAAATTTGTTTCGTGTACAAATAAAGTGAAAACAACATAGATTTCACAAACACTCTGTGACCTATTGTCCATAGTTACGAATTGTTCTTTTTGAACACAGTCTAGATAAAATCACAACTAGTAACATTAGTTTTAATTTAATAGGTTGCTTCTGTAGTCAACTTACGTGTGCCAAGGCTTAATATTGTACCTTCAAGTTTTACAAAGGACGGTCGAAGATCCACAAATCCACAGTGGTCGGCCTGCCTCTAGGTTCAACCTGGATCAGAAACAACAAAGTTGCCATCAGTACCGTGTAAAAATATCTGGCAACTTCTGTACTCATGACAATAATGGTTGAACCATTTATAACTAGTAGTAAAAAACATATAAAAATGATGTTTTGATTCAATAAGTAGGAATAATATTTGCTTGGGTTACCTGGAATAATTTGACACATGACGTAAGCATATGTATGGTAAATGCATGTGAAGCTGGCCCACTTTCCACTCTCCGTCATGTATACGCAGTCTTGAAGTTGGGCTTGCATGTGGTCTTTACGTGGTTGTCCTGAACCCCACGAAGTGTACGGTCCAAGGGGAGTGCCGTCCACCCACTCAAACACTCCTTCCTTGCGTTTGTCAGTGAGGCCGAGCCAGAATCCGCCGTCAATGCCAGTAGTGGTCTTAAACAGTGACACCAGGAAAGCGTTGGTCTCAGCGTCTCGAGCGATAGCGAGGGTGCCACCATCTTGTTGGCAGATCGCGCTTGCATCGCTGAAACTCTTATGAGTGCCGAATGCCTTGTAGCAGATTCCACGCCACTGCCGATAACTTCTTTTGGGGCAAGCTGGGGAAAAGACGATTCGCATGTGTTTATCTTCCAAAGACCTCTTAAATAATACTAAATACAACGATGAAAACAAGACAACCAACTGTCAGATGATGAATCAATCATCAGAAAGCTTATGTGCAAAACTGCGCTTAGTCAAGGTTAACTGGATGCATCACCTGTAACAAATGCCGTTGGCCCCACTAGTCCTCGAGGCCCAATTGGTCCTATTCCACCCTTTTGTCCCGGGGGGCCAATCGGCCCCATGGTCCCCTTCTCTCCTGGAGGGCCAGGTGGCCCAGGAGGTCCGGCAGACCGAGGGCCAACTGGGCTCATGGCCCCCTTCTCTCCTGGTCGGCCAGGTGGCCCAGGAGGTCCGGCAGACCGAGGGCCAACTGGGCCCATGGTCCCCTTTTCTCCTGGAGGGCCAGGAGGCCCGGTAGACCGAGGGCCAACTGGGCCCATGGTCCCATTCAGTCCTGGAGGCCCTACTGGGCCCATGGTCCCCTTCTCTCCTGGTGGGCCAGGGGGGCCGGCTGACCGAGGGCCAACCGGGCCCATGGTCCCATTCTGTCCTGGAGGCCCCACTGGACCCATGGCCCCCTTCTCTCCCGGTCGACCAGGAGGCCCGGCAAACCCGGATGAAGCACACACCTCTGAAAAATAGATTCGTTCATAAGTTTACGAGAGATAATGTAAGAATCAAAATGCCACAGTCTAAACATGTATTTAATGCATAGCTTTAGTACCATGTATTTAATGCATAGCATTGGGTTGTAAACATATGTACATGTACATGCACACATGAGCATGACAGTACTTATGACAGTTATATAATTACAATATAAACAACTACAAAAAGTATCTAGCAGGTCTATTAAAGTTCTACGATATAATATACATGATACTAACGTTCCAGTTCGGCTACTCGTAGCTCAATCTTCTTTTCCATCTCCACAAACTGCTTTGCCGTTTCCGCAGAGTAATTGATGACTTTAACTATTTCGAAAGAAACAAGATAATTGCATGAATACGTGTATACGAGCATTTCCAAAATATAATTTACAACGTCACTACATCAATGTTTGCAGGCAGGACATGTAGCATTGCAAGTTAACATTGAAGAGGTTGGAAGTACGTTAAATTGTGGTTCAAATATTTATTGTGACTGTCGAAAATGCTAGGGAAACTTTCCCATGCAGGAACACTAAACCTGTACGTTCATGTCTTCCCTGTCACAAACAGTGGGAGATTAGCTCTTTAATTTTCTTAAAACTGAAGTGAGATCACTTTCATTTCGAGATATCTTCCCTTACTTTTTAAACATGACAGGTAAAAAATGCATATAAGGCACTTGCCTGCGAAGAAAGACAGCAGTATGACAATCACGACGGCAAACCCAAGGCCTGTGATCTGCCAAATCTTGTTGCGAATGCGCCAACACTTGCTAACGTCCGCCGTGTCGTAGGCGGTATCTGTTAAACAATTGAAGAGGAATTTGCAATTTCTCAGTCCTATCTGGCTATATAATGTAAAGTAACATATAATGTAACAATATAATGTGTGGAATAATATAATAATGCAGCAACACAATGTAACAATTCTATAAGATTATGATGCAACAATGATATTTACTAATAAAAGTAAAGTAAGATTTACAGAAAGCAAACACAATTAGAGGAACATGCATTTCCCAATCCTATCTCGCAATATTATGTAAAGTAACATGTCTTACCCCAAAAAGCAGTTACTCAAGCAACTTGATATGGTTTTGGAAACGGTCATGACCGTCATGACGGTTATGACCGTTTCCAAAACCATATCCAGTTGCCTGAGTGAACGCTTTTTGGCGTATCTTTACCAGGATGTCTAACCTTCATCGACGTAACATACATATAATGTAGAAATATAAGTTGAAGTAACATTGTAATGCATCAACACAATATAAATGCACTATAATATAAGTTACATATTATGAATGTAACCAAAATATGCATATATCTTTATATACAAAGTAAAATAAAGTAGAAAAACACATGGAGCTGGACTTTTTTTAGAAGAGAGGCCGTTGAAAGTGCCATGTTGCCATTTCTTGCCAAGTATATAGCACTATTGTTATTGAGCATTATAGAATTTGTTAAAGTCATATTTTAAATTTTTACTAGTCGTTTAATTGCTTCCATAACAATTTGAATGCCATGCTAGCGGCAACATGAAAAAAACAGTTCAATTGCATTTTGCGAAGGAAATTAATTTAACATGTCGAAGTAACTAAAAACATAAACAAAACAACCTACCTCATACCTTTGATTTGCTAGTGTAAGTTACAAACGACAGACATAGCGCTAACACCCCCATTCTACAGTGACCGCCAAGTGACCAAAGATTTAGCAGATCGCTCAACGAATTCCACAGATAAAGAAATATTTTTTACCGTCTTGTGTGTTTTGTTGTCTTTTAGATCATGTATTTTTCCATTTTGAATCATATTTCAAATTTGATATCGTTGGTCATTTAGTTGCTGTGCGGTCGTTCAGGGAAACTCCCTAGTGGAAAGGAAGTCTCGAAGTATCAAAGAAAAACAACAACAGAAAGTTGCAACCCAAACCGGAAAGAATTTACCTGCTCTAGAGACGTACAAAGTGTTTGGTATGTTCGCAGCGGCGTCCGCAACCGACCGCCAATCAGCCTGAGGCTCTTGCTCAGGTGTGGCGCCTGGAGAAATATGTCAAAATTACGATATCATTTTGCGGAATTTTCCTGCACTTTTTAATTTTCAAGTTCTTCCCTCAGCTGGACCAAGAGTTTGAATTCCAACAATCACACGGCGTGCAAGCTACTGGACTTTTTTTTGTTACTTTATTTGTTTTAACTTGTACAGTGCAAAATCAAGGAGTTTCAGGTATCCTTTTGCGGTGCGAGGCACAGCCGGGATTGGAACCTATAACCTCTTGGTCCCGAGCTGTGGAAATCTATACAGACGAAAGCTGTGCATTAAGGAATTAAAAAAAAAACAAAAAAAAAACACGCTACCTCCTGTGTCCCCAGTCTGGGACTGCTGCTGCCTTCCGGACATGGTGACTCTTGTCAGGTCTCTGGACAGCAAAAAACACTTCCTACACCAGGCAGGTGCTTAACAACAGTGAGCAATTTTACCTCAAATGAAGTAAATAAAAGCGAAAGATAAAAGCAAAGCAAACAGATTGCATGATTTGAGCAAGATAAGTCTCGCCCACGACTCAAATGAACACGTCATTGTTTAAGTTGCTACATATTGATATACTTTTGTATTGATGTTTCTTTGCTTTAAAAAAATATTACATTTACATTTTGCATTTATAGGTTCACAAAAAAGTGCGTACTGTTTTTGTAGTAAACAACACACTAACTCTAGTAATGTTCTGTGTACGGCAGTTATCAGTCTCCTTAGTTAATGCGAACCGTCAATCAATAGCCTACGATACAAAACAAGCAACCGTTTTCCGTAAATGACATCACATTTTGGCCTCACAGATATCATCATACTATGGGATAGAATTGATTCAACTTACTATATTCAAAGAATATTCCAATGTACAGTTTGTTTCAATCTGGAGATTTCAAATTTTGCTGCAAAATATTACAAAATGCCCCTTTGAAAACAAAGATATAAGCAAAGCAAGCAGATTGCACGATTAGTAAACATTAAACTTTTCGCAGACGAGACTAATTACATGGACACGTAATCGTTTCAATCACTTTATGTTGAAGCTAATCGGCTACTAAAGGAGTTACCGCTGTATTAATCTCTTTAGATGAAATGGTTTTATTATTTCTATTAAACGTTTGAAACAACGAGTTCGCCAAACAAGCTAGGTAAGAAATCACAGGGAAATCAGGAAAGCGACTCTGTTTAAGAAGTGTTAAATCTAAAATCATATTTTATTTGGTTCCAAGACAGTTAACACCTTTTCAATAACGTGTTAATCATAGAAATATATGATTGCTTCTACATACCAAATTGGCATTTGTATTAGTTCTGTATTCTTTATGAGAGTAAATGTAAAGAAATTTCTTCTTCCAAATAGGTGTGTCTTATGACTCTTGCTAAAACAACAACCAAAGCAAGGTATAGCTCTCTTGAAAGAGTTAACGTGTAATGTCAAAAATTGTAAGACCCTTTTTAAACCCTTGGTGCATAATTTCTAGTGCACTGATTTTGCATCTGCATATCATTTTGGTAATCATATTTTGTAAGGATTTCTTAGAGTCGTTAATTTTTTTCTTACATAATGTGTAGAATCAGTGCTTTCTAAGATACTTACTAGTATAATTATATACGTAGCCAAGCTAAAAATAGCACTTATATGGCTTTAAATGTTTTATATAAATTGTAATAAATTATTGGATAATAGTGCCAAATGTAGCTGCATTAACCTCGAGCAGATTCATTTGCAATTGACTGCAGCTATTAGGGCAGTCTATGTTTCCATAAATTTAATTTTCGAAAAGGATAAAGCTCCTACGAAGGTCCATACATTTCCACCATATGATACCAAATATTATTTAAAACTGTATAAACCTCTATCATATGGTATTAAATGTTATTATGTTTACCGAAGGAAAACATATTGTTTTTGCTCGGTTTCCTCTTCCGTTCCAAACACTATCCTCTGACCTGGCCAATGGCCTGATTTGTTGATGTCTGTCACCATGGTAACTGGTGTTGGGTTACATAATGTTGACTCCTGTCTGACCATATATATGAATGTAACGTTACATGTATTTGAGTAAGAAAAGCAAACTAAATGCGAAGGTAAACATTATGCATTTGCTTTGCAAATGTTACCTTTCTAGTTTAAATGATATTTTACAAATACAGGTTTTTCTTCGATATGATCTGCTTGTTGACATTTCTGTGATAGACATTAATTATCCCCACAGACAGGTTCTGAACAACAGTAAACAATTATACCTCAAATGGAGTAAATAAAAACGAAAGTTTAAAGCAAAGCAAACAGATTGCATGATTTGAGCAAGATAAATCTCGCCCACGAGACTTATCTCAAATAAACACGTAATTGTTTTAGTTTCTACATATTAATATACTTTTGTATTGATGTCTCTTTGCTTTGAAAAAAAAATTAAATACATTTTGCATTTATAGGTTTACAAAAAAGTGCGTACTGTTTTTGTAGTAAACAACACACTTATTCTACTAATGTAAGGTAAAAATTGAGTACGGCAGTTATCAGTCTCCTTAGTTTTGTGGACCAATAGCCTACGATACAAAACTAGCCACCGTTTACCGTAAATAACATCACATTTTGGCCTCACAGATATCAGCATACTATGGGATAAAATTAATTCAACTTACTATATTAAATTAATAAAAGAATATTACAATGTAAAATGTTTTTTAAATTTTAATATTTCAATTTTTGCTGCAAAATATTACAAATTGAAAACAAAGATATCAGCAAAGCAAGCAGATTGCACGATTAGTAAACATAAAATTTTTCGCAGACTAGACTAATTACATGGGCACGTAATCGTTTCAATCGCTTTATGTTGAAGCTAATCGGCTACTAAAGGAGTTACTGCTGTATTAATCTCTTTAGATGAAATGTTTTTATTATTTCTACTAAACGTTTGAAACAACGAGTACGCCAAACAAGCTAAGTAAGCCATGGAAATCAGGATAGCGACTTTGTTTAAGAAGTATTAAATCTAGAAAAAATTATTTGGTTCCAAGGCAATAAACACCTTTTCAATAAAGTCTTAATCTGAAATATATGATTGCTTCTACATACCAAATTGGCATTTATATTAGTTCTGTACTCCTTATGAGAGTAAATGTAAAGCAATTTCTTTTTAAAAATAGGTGTGTCTTATGACTATTGCTAAAATAACAACTAAAACAAGGTATTAAAAGAGTTAACGTGTAATGTCAAAAATTGTAAGACCTTTATTTTAACCCTTGGTGCACAATTTCTAGTGCACTGATTTTTCATATGCATATTATTTTGGTAATTACATTTTAGATTAATTATATTTCTTAGAGTCGTTTATTGTCTTCTTACAAAAACGTGACATTTGTTTTGGATAATGTGTAAAACCAGTGCTTTCTAAGATACTTACTAGCATAATTATATGCGTAAATGTTAAATGTTTTACATCAATTGTAATGAATTATTGGATAATAATCATTGTGGCAAATGTAGGTATATTAACCTTGAGCAGAATCATTTGCAATTGACTGCAGCTATTAGGACAGTCTATGTTTCCATTTATTTACTTTTAGAAAAGGATAAAGCTCCTACAAACTCTATAAATATCTCTACCATGATACCAAATGTTATTTAAAACTATATAAACCTCCATCATATAGTATTAAATGTTATTTTACATAAATTTGTAATGAATTATTAATATTATTATTAATGCCGAATGTAGGCGCATTAAACTTGGGCAGAATCATTTGCCATTGACTGCAGCTATCAGGACAGTCTATGTTTCCATTAATTTACTTTTAGAATAGGATAAAGCTCCTACAAAACTATAAACTTCTACCATATGATATTGATTATTATTCAAAACTCTATAAACCATATGGTACTAAATGCTATTTAAATGATATTTTACAAATACAGCTTTTTCTTCGATATGATAGGTTCATGACCGGCTTGTTGACATTTATATGATAGGCACTAATTATCCCCATATGTAGACTTGATAACTCATCACATTGTATTTAAGTTTAGAAAATCATTCTAGTGCTAAATAGTGAATATCGGTAGTCCTCCTTTAGCGGACCGAGTACAAAATTTGTTTCGTGTACAAACAAAGTGAAAGCAAGAGAGATTTCACAAAAAACTTTGTGACCTATTCTCCATAGTTACATATTGTTCTGTTTGAACACAGTCTAGGTAAAATCACCACTAGTAACATTTGTTTTAATTTAATAGGTTGCTTCTGTAGTCAACTTACGTTTGCCAAGGCTTAATATTGTACCTTCAAGTTTTCGAAAGGACGGCCGAAGATCCACAAATCCACAGTGGTCGGCCTGCCTCTAGGTTCAACCTGGATCAGAAACAACAAAGTTGCCATCAGTACCGTGTAAAAATATCTGGCAACTTCTGTACTTATGACAATAATGGTTGAACCATTTATAACTCGTAGTAAAAAACATATAAAAATGATGTTTAGATTCAATAAGTAGGAATAATATTTGCTTGGGTTACCTGGAATAATTTGACACATGAAGTAAGCATATGTATGGTAAATGGTGCATGTCATGCTGGCCCACTTTCCACTCTCCGTCATGTATACGCAGTCTTGAAGTTGGGCTTGCATGTGGTCTTTACGTGGTTGTCCTGGACCCCACGAGGTGTACGGTCCAAGGGGAGTGCCGTCCACCCACTCAAACACTCCTTCCTTGCGTTTATCAGTGAGGCCGAGCCAGAATCCGCCGTCAATGCCAGTAGTGGTCTTAAACAGTGACACCAGGAAAGCGTTGGTCTCAGCGTCTCGGGCGATGGCGAGGGTGCCGCCATCTTTATGGCAGGTCGCTCTTGCATCGCTGAAACTCTTATGATCATGATGAGTGCCGAATGCCTTGTAGCAGATTCCACGCCACTGCCGATAACTTCTTTTGGGGCAAGCTGGGGAAAAGACGATTCGCATGTGTTTATCTTCCAAAAACCTCTTTTTAAATAATACTAAGTACAACGATGAAAACAAGACTGTCAGATGATGAATCAATCATCAGAAAGCCTATGTGCAAAACTGCGCCTAGTCAAGGTAAACTGGATGCATCACCTGTAACAAATGCCGTTGGCCCCACTAGTCCTCGAGGCCCAATTGATCCTATTCCACCCTTTTGTCCCGGGGGGCCAATCGGCCCCCTGGTCCCCTTCTCTCCTGGAGGGCCTGGTGGCCCAGGAGGTCCGGCAGACCGAGGGCCAACTGGGCCCATGGCCCCCTTTTCTCCTGGTCGGCCAGGTGGCCCAGGTAGTCCGGCAGACCGAGGGCCAATTGGGCCCATGGGCCCCTTTTCTCCTGGAGGGCCAGGAGGCCCGGTAGACCGAGGGCCAACTGGGCCCATGGTCCCATTCTGTCCTGGAGGCCCCACTGGGCCCATGGCCCCCTTCTCTCCCGGTCGACCAGGAGGCCCGGCAAACCCGGATGAAGCACACACCTCTGAAAAAAATTCGTTCATGAGTTTACAAGTTTACGAGAGAATGTAAAATGGAATCAAAACGTCACAGTCTAAACATGTATTTAATGCATAGCTTTAGTACCTATAGCATTGGGTTGTAAACATATACATGCACACATAACAGGTGAGCATGACAGTACATATGACAGTTATATAATTACAATACAAACAACTACAAAAAGTACATAGCAAGTCTATTGAACTTCTACGATATAATATACACGATACTAACATTCCAGTTCGGCTACTCGTAGCTCAATCTTCTTTTCCATCTCCAGAAACTGCTTTGCCGTTTCCGCAGAGTAATTGATGACTTTAACTATTTCGAAAGAAATAAGATAATTGCATAAATACGTGTATACGAGCATTTTCAAAATACAATTTACAACGTCACTACATCAATGTTTGCAGGCAGGACATGTAGCATTGCAAGTGAACATTGAAGAGGTTGGAAGTACGTTAAATTGTGGTTCACATATTTATTGTGACTATCGAAAAAAGCTAGGGAAACTTACCCAGGAACACTAAACCTGTACGTTCATGTCTTCCCTGTCACAAACAGTGGGAGATAAGCTCTTTAATTTTCTTAAAACTGAAGTGAGATCACTTTCATTCCGAGATATCTTCCCTTACTTTTTAAACATGACAGGTAAAAAATGCATATAAGGCACTTGCCTGCGAAGAAAGACAACAGTATGACAATCACGACGGCAAACCCAAGGCCTGTGATCTGCCAAATCTTGTTGCGAATGCGCCAACACTTGTTAACGTCCGCCGTGTCGTAGGCGGTATCTGTTAAACAATTGAAGAGGAATTTGCAATTTCTCAGTCCTATCTGGCTATGTAATGTAAAGTAACATATAATGTAACAATATAGTGTGGAATAATATAATAATGCAGCAACTCAATGTAAATACACTAGAATATAACATTATAATGCATATAAATGTATCATGGTTGCATGGTTATACATAGAAAGTAAAGGGAGAGTCACATGAAGCACACACAGAGGATAGCGAAATACGGGTGAGATTTTGTTGTTGGTAAAGCTTGACTACAAAACTGGTATCTAGTAACATGTAGCATTTTTCGGGATTAAACTCCATGAGACATCTGTTTTGCCATTTTTCCAAGGTGTTCAGATCATTTTGCAGAAGTTGCGAGTCATTCTGTGTAGACAGCTCTGCATACAACAGACAGCCATCGGCAAATATTCTCACATTTGAGTCAAGCCGGTCTGGTAGGTCGTTTATATACAAAAAGGAACAGCAATGATCCCATGACGTTTTCTTAATTACGGGACCTCAGACGCTACTCTAACTGGAGCCGACGCCTTCCCCTCTAGCTACTGTTTGCTCCCTGTTGGTCAGGGAAGCATTTAACCAATTCAGCGTAGCTATATGGCTTTGGATTCCACAATACTCTAACTTTGAGATGAGCCTGCCATCGGGTGCTTTGTCGAAAGCTTTCGTGAAATCAAGTATTGTTAAATCGAAATGCCTTTGCCTTGGTTCAGTGCGACAGCTATGTCATGGACTATTAGTATAAGCTGTGTTTCTGTGGATGGTTTGGCTCTGAATCCATGCTGGTAATTCGTCAATATATTGTAACTTTTTAAGTGCTTCATGATTTGGCTATGGTTAATATGTCCTGTGAACAATTTGCGCCTGGAGAAATATTTCTGAATTAGGATGTCATTTTGCGGAATTTTCCTGGACTGTACAATCTTAAAAGTCTTCGAATCCCAGTTGTTATGCCGTTCACATAGCGTGTAAGCTACTGACACGAGCTTTATTTATTTAAGTATTTGTTTATTTAACTTCGCCACTGCAAAATCAAGTAGTTGTAGCTTACCGGTATGCATTTTGGATACAGCCGGGATTCGAACTCATTACCTCTTGGTCCCAAGCTTTGGAAAGCTATGCAGAGGAAAGCTGGGCAATAAGGAATAATAAAAACAAACAAAAAACGAGCTACCTCCTGTGTCTCCAGTCTGGGACTGCTGCTGCCCTCCGGACATGGTGACTCTTGTCAGATTTCTGGACAGCAAAAACACGTCCTACACCAGGCAGGTGCTTAACAACAATGGGTAATTTTACCTCAACTAAATGAGATTAAAAAAAAAACGAAAGATAAAAGCAAAGCAAAAAGATTGCACGATTTGCATAACATAAAATTCTGGTGGGCGAGACTTATCAAGTGAAAACGTAAATGTTTTAGTTGCTAGATATTGAGTTACTGTTGTATTGATGTCTCTTTACTATGAAATAATATTAAATATATCACGGTGGTCCCGTTGCTATGTTAAAATCCTCGTTGCTAAGCAAATAGGCCCCGCCCACAACCCGGTGCGTAGTGAGCAGCGGCAGTGTTCAGATAAACAACATAACTTTCGCCCAATATAACGCACGATGCGATTATGAAGTTAGAAAAAGAATCACGCACACACACAAAAAAATAGTTCGCTCCCCAAATTTGTATGAAATAAGAAATGACAACGTAGAATGCAATTCAAATTTCCCGCCGACTGTACGTGCGTACATAAGGTCATTTTGGGTCATTGAACTTTAACCTACCGCTACATTTCGCTAATTTACGCATCAAACATATGTTTTATCCATACTGTAAACTTTAGGACCTTTAAATTTCATTTCTCTTGTAGAATTTTTGTTGTCTGTGAGTTTTTAACTTATTTTGTCGATTTTCTAGTATGTTTTCTCCCATAATTCCATAACGGCGCAAGAGAATCACGTCATTTTTTTCAAGATGGCGGCCAGATGTTTACTTTTCCGATTGGTGTATTTTTTATCGGATTCTACCGATAGGATCGGGAGATACTACTCAAAATACATTTTCTGCGTTTTAGTTCAAAATTCACGTGGAACAGAGGGTTTGTTTTAGAGTTATAATGAGGACGTCGGGTGAGATCAGAGTGGTTCGTTCTCACCTTCCTCCCGGGAAGGCCAGTGAAATGGAAATTTCGACCAGCGTGGCCCTATTGTTCTCCTCCCGGGCGCGAGTTTTAAAGACAACAGTGCGTTGGCTCGATGCAAATCAACCGCGATACTGTCCCTTTGAGAAGATTTTCTTTGACAGTTCAAGGAATTTTTCCAGTCGTATATATCGTATTTATCAGGGAAAGTTCATATTCCCCCAAGTGGACGCCTATCATTGTACCGTGACAAAGAGAAGTCAAAACTACGTCGCGGTAGCGAACGAGAATAAAATTTACTTCCCCACCGTATGTTTTTTTAAAGCTTCTTGGCTTATTTGGGCTCATATGGTAAATCTAAAACTATCTCATATGGTAAATCTAAAACAACCGTGTCGAAGTCGTCGGTTGGAACCTGAAGCTCCATGGTTTGAAGAAATACTATAATTTTCACAAAAATCACAAAAGCTTTGTGTCGGCACGCGCAAGTAACTGAAACATAGCATCGACAGTGATCGACAAAAATGGTTGCTAGAGATAGAACGCTGAACATTGCCTTGAATGTGTTATTTGGGATTTGAAATGAAGGTAGGTGTATAACCTCCTTAGCTACACGAATTAATAAAAGGGGGCTATAGGTTTATAAACTGTGACACAAAATGGCGTCGGTTTGTAAACAAAGGGAAAAGGAGGGAACCGGTCTAATCCAGATATGTTGTGAAAAACTCTGGCTTCAGCCGACTTTCTTCTACAAAGATTTACTATCATACTTCTACTATTTCTAAAATCTTCTTAGTACGGTTATGTTTTTAGTACGGTCTATCATTTGACTCCAGAACGTTACGATGTATTCCCCGTATTAGCCGAAGTACTCGGCACGCCGCCCAAACAATCATGGCTTCTGTGCTGTTTCCGCGTCGTAAATCTCGTTTTAATAGTAACAGGTACAACAAGAATACATGTATAAGAATGTATCTGAATCGTATGTAGTGTGTTTTTGTGTTTTTGGTAGATGTTTTTTTAATAATCACTCGAGTCTGGAATTTTTTAGACATATTCTAGATGTTCTGTCATGCAGCCGATGCCGGCGCGTTCCGTGCCGTCTGAAGTATGCAGTAGCGCGATCAAGGCCGATTAGACCCGGGGAACTTTAATATCTGTGGAATTTTTTAGTGTGTTCAAATTACGAAATAAGACAAATTGTAGCACAGTTGCGAATTGTTGTTGGTGGCATAAGGAAATTAAACATGGCTTGAATGAGTGTTGGGGCATTGTTAATTGTGTGAATTAAAGAACAATAGGGGCGGGGAAAGGCGCGCATATGAAAGGACAAGATCGCGGGAAAAAAACAGCGACTCGAAGTATCACCAAAACATGCCAAGGCCCCGCCCGCTAAAGCGTGAACCAATCAGCTATTGTTGCCAATAGTGAAATGACTGATTGACACCGATTTCTCATTAATATTAATGATTTCCAAGTGAGGATTTTTGATGGCCTTTTTGACCATCGTGTATTTTGCTTCTGTAGGTTAACCAAACAAGCGTTTCCAGTTTTAGTAGTAAACAACACACATACTATACTAATATAAGAGAAAAATTGAGTACGACTGTTATCAGTCTCCTTATTTTTGGGGACCGTCCCTAAATACGACAATACAAAACAAACAACCGTTTTCCGTAATTGACATCACATTTTGGCCTTACAGATATCAGCATACTATGGGATAGGATTGATTCAAAATACTATATTAAAAGAATAACCAGAACTTTTGTATATTTTTCAATGTACAGGTTTTATATCTGCATTTTTCATTTTAGTGCAAAATATTACAAAATGCCCCTTTGGGAAAAAGATACAAGCAACGCAAGCAGATTGCACGATTAGTAAGCATTGAAATCTTTGCAATCGAGACTAATTAACATCTGTGTAAATAATATCACCAGGGTCCATAATATCGCCACCTTGAGAAACAGTGTGCTTAAAGATATTTTTACTGCAACATACTTTTGGTATGCACTCCTTCACACATCAAATGTACATACCTAGGGTATGTTGCAGTAAAAATATCTTTAAGCACACTGTTTCTCAAGGTGGTGTTATTATGGACCCTGGTGATATTATGGACACAGATGTTATATGGACACGTGATCGTTTTAATCACTGTATGTTGAAGCCAGTCAGCTACTAAATGAGATATGTCTCTTGAAAAAATGATTTTATTTTTTTCACTAAATGTTCAAAAACAACGATTGCGTAAGTAATCAGTACAAGGTAGGTAATATAACAAAAATAACAGAAGAATCAGGAAAGCGACTCTGTTTAAGACTAAAAACTTGAATCATATTTCATTTGGTTCCAAGGTAGTTAACCTTTTTTCAATATTATATTGATCATATTGATCAATATGACCCAAACTAATACATGACGAAGGTATGAGGTAATCGAGCTCTTTTTTTGTTATGATTCCATTGTCAATCCGTTTATCACAATTATTCTCTGAATAGTAATGTGTATATAATTAACTATTGTTTAGTTTTCTTATTACATTAGTCTTTCAAGTTGTGAATTGTTGCTTATTTATTGTCAAATGCTAAGTTCTTTTAGTTATTTGTTAGTTAGCATTTTGTTGTAATTAAGTTAATGGGATACGACCATGGAAAGACCATGTTGGTCTTTGCTTTCCCCTGCACGTTTAATATGCCTGTGTTCTTTATTCTACACCTCCCATTTATATTATTTGTGAATAAAAAGAATTAAACGACGGTATCATACATGCAGTGGTATAGGTATTACGTTATTGATGCGGTCACATATCATAGCAGTTCTATCACTGCTAGTTTCCATAAGTTGTTATTCATAATATGAACCTGTTTTATATAGTTTTCTTAGGTTTATTGAAGAAAAGTGAGAGCAATTTTCCCCGCTCACTTTTTACTTGTTCTCGAAGACTTTAAACATAAGTCTACGTGTCTGTGCGAGAGTAACTGGCGTCTCCTATTGGATGATGGGAACTGATAAAGGAGACGTATGTCATAAAGTAGGGTCAACCAAAGGTATCTATTCATCAACGACACACTCTTCAAAGCAAGAAGATCGTAACTTCGATACAGAATTTAATTTTGTATGAGCACGGGAGCGCGGCATAGTGTGATCAATAAATGATGTATGACAAAACGCATACAGCGCTCGGCAGAAGTAATATTAGATCCCAAGATTAAATCTGGTCATCCATTCTTGGCGTCAACGGCACATTATGGTTTGATTTGTACCCTTTATGACTACCTTGCGGACACAGAAATATGTCCTCATACCGTTGGGGCGCGAAGGGTATCGGTTCAAGAACACCTGGCACGTAATATGTCTCATTTTTACAGCGGTGAAGCATTACCTGTTGGCATAGCAGTAACTGTTGATGAGTTAGCGTTTCTACCAACGAGTGATACATATTTAAACAAGAGCCCCGCTTCTGAAATATTTAGCAGTAACAGCTTGCATGGGTCGATCACTAGACTTAATGACCATGTCCAGCAGCTAGGTCCTCATACTTTCTTCTCCTTTATGTCCTGTCCCCTTCATGGTAATATCGCCTTAGAACTTTACTTTATGCATCTCTTCTCATTTCTCCTTTTACCGTACGGCCCATCAAGTTTGGGAATAAAGACAAAGAATGGATGGACAGCACAAGTTCATCCTTTTCCTTCTGCGCTTCTTCATTCTGTAGTACCCCCTCCTAGTTTATTGTTGCACTTTGTGTTTTAATTATTGCTTGCATTGCTTGAGATTTGAGCTTTAAGCACAACTTAAAGCATGCGTAAATTTTCTGTTGCTTTACTAGATAGAAAAATGGAACCTTTACGCCTGCTTAATGTATGCTTAAAGATAAGAATTTTTGCATTTTGCCGTGATTGTCGTTACACTGTCGTAAACTGCATCGCCTGAGAGTCGAACTTGCTCATTTTGTTCGTGATAAATCATGTATTTGTTGATAACCATAGATATATAGAAGACTGCTTCGTTATTAGAAAAATACTCACGATTAGCCCCACTTTATTATAAATTACACTATATGAAAGTCTAATCGAGTCCTTATTGTTTTAGTCATTAGGATATTTTTTCTATACCCATGCCTCCTTTATGGATTGTTTTCAATAGGTGTTCCCATACATTGTATCGTGTACAATTGAAATAAGGTTTTCGTATCCTCTGTTTCCCGAATGTATTGTTTGTAGCACAGATGACTTAAACTTTTACCATGTTCATTGTTTGCTTGTAACAAATGCAACCTTTACTTTCTCTTTACATTATAAATTCATCACAAGTATCATAAGCATCCTATCAATATCAATCTATTCTTGCACGATACAGACAGATGGATTTCCATGCATCCTTTGATGTGCTGTGCTGTCGTGTATTTGACACATTAACCTGCTACCAGATCTGATTACTCTTTTGGGACGTATGAGACACAACGTATTACCAGGTCACCCCAGACCAGCACGTACTCATTAACTATCGCAATGCTTAATGTGTTTGTGGAACCAATTAATCTTTACGCGTCCTCACCATGATTGATGTGCTTTGCTTCAGCGTGTTATCTCTGAGTCACCCTTACGGATTTACTGTGTGTGAAAGTTTCCACATGTTATCCTACATTGTATCGACTGGGTTTTAAGCAACTGACTTCATTCTAGACAAAGATTTAATGGTTCATACTTCAAAACAGGATTCCCAGAGAGTTGCATAAAGTTTAGGAACGACGTTTATTCATTGTAGGATTTCTGGGTGCAGCAGCTTGCCAAGTATAACTTTACTGCAGATTGCCAAGTCGAACTTTGATGTAGGTTGCCAGGTCTAGCTTTACTGCAGGTTGCCAAGTCTAACTCTATTTAGGTTGCCAATTATGACAATACTACAGGTTGCCAAGTCTAACTCTACTACAGGTTACCAAGTCTAACTCTACTGCAGGTTACCAAGTCTAACTCTACTGCCGGTTGCCAAGTCTAACTATACTGATAGTTGCCAAGTCTAACTCTACTGCAGGTTGCCAAGTCTAACTCCACTACAGGTCGCCAAGTCTAACTCTACTACAGGTTGCAAAGTCTAACTGTACTACGGGTTGCCAAGTCTAACTCTACTAAAGGTTACCAAGTCTAACTCTACTACAAGTTGCCAAGTCTAACTCTACTGTAGGTTGCCAAGTCTAATTCTACTACATGTTGCCAAGTCTAACTCTACTGCAGGTTGCCAAGTCTAACTCTACTGCAGGTTGCCAAGTCTAACTCTACTGTAGGTTGCCAAGTCTAACGCTACTGAGGCCATCTACGTTAGGGCACACCGACCTTCTCTAAATGGGCGGTCACAAGTCTACAGTATTTAGGTAAGACGAAGACCGAGAGATTCCATCAAAAATTCTAACTATATTGTTACCACCACAAACTATCATAAGTCTGTCAACTATTCTTAGTATCACGCGAAAGTTTCTTCCTTTGCATACTATCTTAATGTATAAGCATGTATAAGAAACTGCAATTGCAACGTCTCCTCTATTGATTTTTGCCGGGAGACATAGCCGCACTATCTCGTGTGTGGAGTCAGTCTGAAAGTTTCAGATCACAAGGCTAATCAAGGTCGTCGTGTTTGTAGTCAGACATGCCGCCAAAACACGTACATTTACTTATTACGGTAGTCATGGGGTTAGATTTGGCAACCAGCAGTAGAATTGGACTTGGCAACGTGCAGTAGAGTTAGACTGGGCAACCCACAATTTAAGTTAGACATGGCAACCTGTAGTATAGTTAGAATTGGCAACCTTTAGTAGAGTTAGACTTGGCAACCTTTAGTAGAGTTAGACTTGGCAACCTGTAGTAGAGTTAGACTTGGCAACCTGTAGTAGAGTTAGACTTGGCAACCTGTAGTAGAGTTAGACTTGGCAACCTGTAGTAGAGTTAGACTTGGTAACCTGTAGTAGAGTTAGACATGGCAACCTGTAGTAGAGTTAGACTTGGCGACCTGCAGTAGAGTTAGACTTGGCAACCTGTAGTAGAGTTAGACTTGGCGACCTGTAGTAGAGTTAGACATGGCAACCTGTAGTAGAGTTAGACTTGGTAACCTGCTGTAGAGTTAGACTTGGCAACCTGCAGTAGAGTTAGACATGGCAACCTGTAGTATAGTTAGAATTGGCAACCTTTAGTAGAGTTAGACTTGGCAACCTTTAGTAGAGTTAGACTTGGCAACCTGCAGTAGAGTTAGACTTGGCAACCTGTAGTAGAGTTAGACTTGGCAACCTGCAGTAGAGTTAGACATGGCAACCTGTAGTAGAGTTAGAATTGGCAACCTACAGTAGGGTTAGACTTGGCAACCTACAGTAGAGTTAGACTTCAAACTGCTGCACCAAGAAATCCTGCCATGAATAAACGTCGTTCCTAAATTTGACGCAGCCCATCGGGAATCCTGGCAACATTGTGGTATTAACCATGAAATCCTAAAATCATTGCAAGGTAGCTGGTACATTTATCAGTATTTATGCATGGAATAGGTACTGAACCTACAGGGAAACGAGTCGCTAAGTTAAGTAAAGATAGACCATTAGACCGAGTACATCTGCTTGATGCTTTTAGGCCACTGGCAAGTTTGCAGTGTTGCAATAAAGTTGATAAATTTTGCACTAAAGAAAGGTATTTTATCATATCATTCAGCACCTCCCAAGAACGGGCCGTAAGAGACTAGAAGAGAGAAGTTCTTTTAGTCTGGACAGATACTTCTGTTGCTGGGAGTATATCGTATCTCAGACATTCTCGTCCATAGAAAATTGGCTTCATCTATCAGAGCACTTTGATGTTTACGCTCTGAATATAATCATGAATGGCAGCAGGAACATGTAAGGGCTTTTTACATGTCAATTTGTCTGGGCGCCGCGGCGTCTGTTCCAGTGATGAGATAGGAGGAAAAAAGTTAAACAGTAACAAGTGGAGGTTTATCGATAGGAGTCTCATGTACTACCTGTTGCTGGCAAGTTTAGATAGCCTGCAAACGGTGGAATCTATCTAACACAGGTGTCTGCTTTTAAAATAGAACTACTTTCAATACAAGATATAATCGTACTGATACAGTGTTTCAATACTAGATACGAGTATTAAATTCTTGTTCTGATTCTCGTATTGAATTTGAGAGCACATCGTTTTGATACACAGTTGCCAGTGATAACATTGGTAATCATACTAATCATACAAGTGTGCTATTTATAAAACTGGATAATTTCCGCCATGGGTATCGTGAGAAGATAAAACGATATGTGCCTCAAACGTCGATGAAGGTTAGACATCCAGGCTACGAGCCGCTGGTGGGAATGGGAAGTTAGAGAGGCAATGTATGAGAGAATGTACAACCCCACCCTCCAAAGGGTGGGGGGGGGGCTAAGGGTACAACTCTTGCACTTGAGACCTAGCGCTCCCTTTTCTGCAACAACTTGTATCAAACCTGTCTTGACTTTGTCCAACCTTTTTTCCTATTGGACTGGCAAAAATTTGTCATCACTTTATTTGCATATCAATCAACAGTTCATTGTTCTAAACCTGTTGATCTTGAGATCTCACCAGTGTTACTGACGAAAGGTAGTGGGTGCTACTTGAAACGACCGTTTCCAAATTCATATCCAGGTGCTTGAGTAATTGTTTTTCGGCGATATATAACTTCTCTATTCACTCGACAAAAGTGCAAAGTTTCTAAGTTTCAAACATTTTTGGCGCGTCCCTATTTGCACACTGTATGGATTATCTCCTCTTAAAATATACTCGAGTTTATGTATTTGATCTAATATGTTAAAATCAGTCGCACATTCGAACAGAAAAGTTAACAGCAATAGGCACCAGTATATAGTGAAAAATCTATTATAAAATGGAGTGTATCTCAGTTGGTTGTGGAGCCCAGTATTAATTGCTTACCAGGCTCATCGCTGTGCTTGTCGATGCAGCCTGTTGCTGTACCATTGAGCGTTGCTTATGTATACATGTTCTGTTGTAGGTGGCATTATTACGATACTAGCAATAAATCAGGTAACTTGGTGATGGCGAACAAGGTTTGTCTGGAAACTAGAAACATTTGAGTCGATCGTGCGAAGCTTTAAATTTCCCATGGTACTATGAAGACCAAATACAGCATACGTTTATTATCAGGCGTATACGGAACACTTTCTTGGACGTTTATGTCTGTATCCATTTGTGTGGTATTACAGGCAATGGTAAATAATACTGAAAAAAAAAACAGATACATCGTTTTGCGTATACAAACAAGTTATAACATTGACATTTTTAACCCTATCTAGACCGGGGGGGGGGGCTAAAAGTGCCCGGGCCAACTTTGATGTCACCTAGCGTCTGAATGGCTAGGGCTAGAATGACCAAACTTGGTGAATTTTCCTAAAATATTGTTGGCAACAATTTTCTATCATTGGAATAAGATAATAATTTTTTGTGTTGCCATGGCAACGGGTTTCTGACAGGCATTTTTTGCTAAATTTAGTAATTTTTGTTTCAAGAATAGAATTTTATGGGTTTTATGTCAAGTTACTCATGGTTTCTAATATTAATAACATCCCATATGAATTTATGTAAATTTTATCATTAAATATGCATAATTTATGCTAATTTGATGACGTCATTGGCCAAAATCCAAGATGGCGGACCATATCATTAGAACAGGTATATACAAGTTATTTTCCTTAAAATTTCATCAATACTTCCATTTCTTTTTCCAAAAAAGGTTTAAATGAAGGTCTTTGGTATGTTTACAATGTATTT
>NW_017802824.1:347592-367859 GCF_001625305.1 Branchiostoma belcheri
TACTTCCATTTCTTTTTCCAAAAAAGGTTTAAATGAAGGTCTTTGGTATGTTTACAATGTATTTTAGGCTTTATCACGAAAAAAAAACTATTTTTGAAAATTCAACATTGATGATCCAAGATGGCGGATATCTTAAATATGTATGACGTCATTTTATGACGTCACCGGTGTTGCTATGGGCAACATAAGACTTAGTACACTCTAATATTCTGTCATAAACACTTTTGGTAAAGTTATGTTGAATACCATTTAGTTTTCGGGGAATAGCCTATCTAGACGGTTTTGACCAATAAAATCACATTAATGACGTCATAATGACGTCATATTACGTCATAATGACAAAAAAATTGTAGATATGATAAATTTTAACTAGTATACCATCCTCTGAAAATTTGGTAGCCATACGACATACCGTTAGCGAGTTCTGAGGGGGGGCCGAAAGAGCCCCCCCCCCCGGTCAAATCTTGCTCAAAAAAGCCCGGTCTAGATAGGGTTAAGATGTACAAAACATGCCCACACAATCTGCTGCTACAGTCATGTTGTTTTACGGAACATGTAATAAAATGTGTTCATTAAATTAGTTACATGTAAAACAACAAGACTAACAGCAGAATGTTTTGGACATTGAAACAACGCCAGACTGACCAACTTCAATGTTATTATCGTAACGGTAATTAAATATCTAAAAATGCCTACGAAAAACATTGAACTCCTCAACATAATAATCCATTTTTACATTATCTTTTATCTTTGTATTTTGGAACACCCATCTGCTGCTTTGTTGCTATTGATTGTATTCTTCTTTATCAGTGCTGAGGCTAAAATTAGCAAGTTGCTAGAGTTGCTCACTACTGTGTCTTGTTAATTTCAATGTTGTTTTGTAATAAAGGTACTTTAAAGTAAATGTATATGGCTATTTGAACCTTGTAATAGGCGTCGGCACGGTCACATGCCATGAAAACTATTCTAGTCAAACAAACATGCCGTGACAGGTCATTCATCTAATCGCCACCATGCAATTAAAGCCTGGATGAGATTGGCATCTTACTTAATGAAGTCCGATGGGGCCCTCTCAGCTCACTACCAAGCTCGAAATGTAGATACGGGAGTACAAATAATTGCGTCTAGGTCAGGCGCCAAGGACCTGTCTTTGACTTTAGGTCAGAAATTCCAGATTGTTCATTCCTATATCAAGGACACTAATCGTACGGCTGCTTTATCAATCGTTAAACGAGAACCCCCGTGTACAAAATGTCAACAGGCCAAGATTTACAGTTGAACCATATGTTGGAAACAATGATGTGGCTAAGTGGATCACTTTATCACTGAATACTCGAGCTCAATCCAGTATGCTTCGTCTCCCAGAAATGAGGATTCTGCTAGCATGCTGTGAAGCTTGGAAAAAGGGCCTCTACCAGGCACAAGAAGCGGTTGGAAAGTGTAGAAATTGGACAAATGGACAGATAACATGCCAGGGGAGTTGGTCTGTTAAAGGAGTACATTGCCCCTCTGAACTGTACTCCTTTACGCCGATAGGCACTGTCACACATTCACGATCTTCCTCCGAATATGTTCCCGAACACCAGCCGACAAGATTGGATGACGTTCGGGAGCACTCTGACCAGATTTAGGTCACACCTTTAAATCCGAATCGAAACGAATTTGAGTTAAATTTGAGTCAAATATGACCCCCATATACACCCCCAAAACTACTGACTTCGAATTACTGCTACCTGTCTATCTGGCCTATAAGAGACTATACAGGTAAACATTCCCTCAAAAATGTTACAGGGAGCTCGAGCAACATAAAGAAAATTGATAGACTGAATATTCAGAAGATCTCAAAGTTACACTTTCTCTTTTCTCACGGATATCCTTTCATGCGAGACTGTAATTCGCACCCATTTAGTAGCTCTGACAAGTACATCGTAGTGAAAAAAAAGGTGGCAAAGAAAGTAAATTGTTGCAGTCAGAGCGTCTGACCCACGTATTAGTCAGGCAATCTTCGTGCTCCGTTTTATGGCAACGTGATGTATGGCCTGGAAGTAAAATGCAGTTCATTTTAATCGACGATATTTCACTATCACCAACGGTGTCTCCGGTCGATTCCAGCAGAGCAGGATCCTGAAAGTAGCCAGGATGGAAATTTACGACTTCAGCAGGCATCGGGTCATTTTAGCAGCCGCTGTTGCGGTTCCGAAACCTCGCCATCCTTATTGCTAGTCCAGATTAATGGCATTGTTTTAGTGGTGTTGGTATTTCTGGGGAAATCAATTGTACGAAAATAGCCGGTTTGGACGTTTTAATGTTTCTTTAACGCACACAGGAACAAGATGAATTTTTGCAGGATTGATTCAATAAATCCTGACCTTGCAAGAGTAACGATGTTCCGAATAGCCCTCCGGAACAATTTTCAAGGACTTGTGCACTTAAAAGTTGGGACGGGTTGGGAAGTATTGAAATTCTAATTTTTTTCAATATACCGCATTGCTCCATTTGCTGTTTCTATGCATGTTACCAGAATTCATCCGGGTGTCATAACTGTAGCAAGGAATGTTTCCGTTGTTACTATGAGGTTTCAAACTGTTGTGCGATGGTCCAAGTACTGCTACTTGGAAGTTTGTGATTCACTTCAAATGACCCGAATGGAGGCCTGGCAAACCGCCTTCTCGTATTAGCCACATCGTGATTTAAATCAGAGAAAAATGGTGTGAATTTTAGGTAACACAATTGGGATCTTAATAAAACAACAATCAAACAAATAAACAAACAAACAAGCAAGCAAGCAAAAATAGTTTCTCAAGACGTCCTGATAACTATATCAACATGAGCAAATAGAATTTGGGAAAATGTCGGTAAAAAGGCTTAATCACTGATATCTCATGATCACAGAAAAATGGCCTAGGGTGGAATTAGACCATAAAAATTCTAAGGATCTGTTCTATTGTCTAATTGGATGTGTTCACTGTAAAACGTCTGTGAAACGGCTTTATCACTGATTCAGAATGATCATGGTTTGAGGGGAAATTAGACTATACAAAGTGGATTGTCACGGATCTGTTCTTATTGTTTAATCGGTTTATTTACAAATGAATGAACGTCATTGATCGACAGTCGTACATGGCACAATATTTGGCAGTAAAACAACAACATTACGAAACCAAACCATCCTACAATGATAAATACAAAACATTGTCGATAACAATTAAACAATTTATGAGTTACAACATGGTCATGAATGGGTATTTTGTTCTCGGTTTTTCGATTGAAGTGTTTAAAAAATATCTAGACGTACATGTATGTAGGCAGATATGGGAGTTGAACACGATGTTCAATTTTGATACCCAACATACATATCATCGCATATGATATGCTTTTTTCTTTATTCACACATTAAGAAACGTAATACAAAACAAGGTGGTAGCGCACTCAAGAACAATAACTTATTTTAACGCTACCACTTACACATAACAAAAAACTATAGATGAATAAAGAAATTCAAATATAAACGAAGTACACAACGTAATAAAGAACGAAGATGTTGCAAGTGCATGACCAATTCCCCACCCAATGATAAATGGATATTCTTGCGCAAGTGACTCCCAAAGAATATCATATGTGGTATTAAAAGTCACGTACGAGACACTTCCCGAAGGCATTGACCTTGGATGAAGTCATAGAAGAGGATTGTCAAGAACTTCCATCGTTTTTATATTCCGATGCCAGCATTCATCAGTATCTCCCTCGGGTAGCGTCTTTGTCCTTGATACTTGGACAGTTAATGACTGTGTGGCGCCCGTACCGAATATTTGGGATTGATAGTAGTCTGAGTCGGAATCAATCAGGCGTGACTTGTGCTACTGGTGTATGTTTGCCTACTCGTCATCAATAATTCAATCTGATGCCGCCATGCCTATGATGATTCTTCTTTTTATCATTCAACTGTGGTAGATGTCACCAGATCACTAATGGAGTAGATTGTACCACCCAGCTAATTTGTGTTTACTGCTGTATGATGAAATGTCGTAGAGGTTGCTTTCGTGACAGTCGGCGTTCCTCATAAAAACATTTCGAGATTTAAAAAAAAAACAATTTACACTCCGCATTCCAATGCTGCAGCAGGACGTTTGACAAGTCAAGTCAAGCCAAGTCAATGTTTATTTCACAACAATTGTAGCAGGTAAAATGCATGGTAGACAGTAATATTGCTAGCTGGTATGAGTCCATCAAAATTCTACATATAGGTACAACGGGCACTGTGTTTGGCAGAATGTTGAATAGAACTACTGACTAAGAACTAGTACACCTCTACAAGTACATGCTAGGCTACGCTATACTATATTTATAAAGGGCACAATGAGCAGTTGTATACATACAAGAGTACTATACTTCACAGAGTGTCGACTGAATTACTGGTTGTTTCAATTCTACATATTAACTAAGATACGCTATACTATGTAATCAATAAGTATGCAATGACTTCTCCTATATCTACTGTTATACAGCTTTACATGTTAATATGATACATTTACATTTATCACGAAAAACATTTAATTTCATTTCGTCATGACTTGTCCTATAAATACAGTAAAATAGAGATACACTGTTGCAGACTTCACCCTATCTGGTACACTGAACGATAAGTTTCATGTCTTATTGTCATGTTCAACTCATATATCCACCTCTATAGGTCAATTTTTTTGTATATTATGTGAGACAAAATCATCAGTACATGACTATATTGTAACTCATATACTGTTATAGATAATATTCTGTAACTGTAGAATACATTTAGACTTGTAGTCTTGTTAATTTACTGCCACCCATTGTACCATGTACAATTGTCGAGCAATAAAGTTCATTCCTTCACTGTATTTAAATGGATCTCTTAAGACGAATCTCCCAATTGCCCAGGTGTTTGCAAGAAGTTACTGCTTCTGAAACTTGGCAAACGCTATAGTGTGTGAGGTTCATTAGTCAAATTTAATTTGCATATATTGACAAACTGAAGAATAATTTGGAAGAGTACTTGGCGATTTGCCACGCTCACGTACAAGAACAAGCGTGGATGAGTGAGTGAGTGATTTATCAACAACAAAGTTTCTTATATACCTGGTTACATTTTTGTGATTTTTAGCTTGAGCATTGTTTTGTTTTCATTTATTCAAACATGGTATACACATAATAAAGATAAAATGGAAAAATGTGCAGGAGGGGGTTGGAAGCCTAGTAGGCTCATATTGAGCCCGCCTCCTTTAGACCTAACAAATAATAATCATGATACTATAATGATTGAAAGAGAAATTAACGGAAACAAAAATACTGCAAACTATATGCTAAGTAAATACTTTAACAAAACAGTTCACAATGTTGACGAAGGAATTTAACGGACCGAACAACCAGTATGCTAGAAATTGATACGATAGCATAGATCCTGCAATAGCTCTTTCGTCTTACGCACAACTCTATTGATGGAGCAATAAATCACCATATATGCAACTTGTCAAAGTCGTTTGGCTTGTGTAATTAATCACCGTGACAGTGGCTGAATACTAAAGGATTAATACATAATGACATGTGACAACCCCTACATGGCATGCATACTAGGGATATGTATTAAAGAATGTGTAGACGTTAGAAAGTTCTCCAATGATTAGAAAAGCTTATTCCAATCCCATACTAGCCACAAACTTTTGTATTTGGGTATAGAATTTTCTTCTTACACAACCAGTAAGGTTCTCACCTGCTTACGTTTCGATGTCTATCAGACACCTTCCTCAGATCTTCTGACTGGAGTTCTGCAACTCGCCACTATTTAACGCCAAAGTATAGGTGGTGCTTTTGCGGCGAGAATGCAATCCCAAACGTGGCTGAGCTTGTATCCCCCCTCGGTTCATCACTTTTGTATTTGGTAGGTTAAGTCTACGAAACTGTAGTTATGTGCCAGAAGATGTCATACTGTGTACCCAGTACAATTGTTGTGCAATGGAATTATTGCCAATGTTGCTGCATGCCACATGTTCGACCACTAAGAGACTCAATTTCATGTCCATAGTACCCCGAGTGTTGGTATATCGTTTAGCGGCATGGAGGCTTCATATAACTTTTATGGTACATGTATGTGAACCCGATTCTCTGTTTTTACTATAGTAATCTGTAAATGTGGATACATTAGCTTTTAATGGAATAGGGTATTTTTGTTATGAGCAACAGAAACGATATCTCAAGTTAAAATAAGAATATTACATCGAATAGCAAAGCACAATAGAATAATGATATACAGTAAACCAGCCATATTAGCCCTGATGGAGATAACAAACGGTCATCGAAACGTGGTTGGGACAAAAGATCTATTCAGTCATTCACCGACATGATCAAATTATTCACGGAAGAATAATACCAATTGAAAAATTTGTATCAACACTTTAAAAGGACTCTCTCCAACATGGTAAAATTATGCACGGAAGAATAATGCCAATTGAAAAATTTGTATCAACACTTTAAAAGGATCTCTCGATAAGGAAACTCGTTACTTAGGAGTGGTAACGACTTGACAGAAGCGGAATGTTTTTACACGATTAACAATTACGGGCTTGCTTCTCGCTACACCTGCGCCCGTTCTGGTGGGCTTTACATCGGCAACTGTGGTATTCTTATTGTCTGGCTGTGTGTGGTTGTGGACGTTAACTACAATGTGAACGACAACTAGAACCTAGCGTGGATGTCACTGGAAGACAGAGGGAAATGTCCAGAGTATGCATGATGATCAAAATTAGTAACAAAATGGTTCAAGCCCGTGTCACACGAATTTGGCCTCCTGAACACTAACCGAATGCCTACCCACCATGGTTAGGAGTAGGTCGGAGCAAAGTCGGCTTCATGAGTCGGCTGTTGTTTCGCAAATTGCAATTGGTCGGCTACTATTCGACTTGGCCAGCCGAATATTTCAAAAGGTTAAAAACATTCGGGGTTGGTCGGGAGGTTGAGGCCATGGTTGGCTGGTGTTCGGCTGTAAGTCAGCAGAACAATAACGAACCATTCGGGAGTATGGCAGCAGTGTCCAGGGTGTGTTTGGGGGTTAAATTTGACTCAAATGTACCTTAAATTTGTTTATGAAGTTAGGAGTGGCCTATATATGATCATAGTGCTCCCGAGTGTGGTCGGATGGTGTCCCGGGTAGGTCGGAGGAAGGCCCTGGAAACCCAAGGGCTGAAACTGGGAAGCAAGAAAAATGTTCAGATTATGTATGATTTACAAAATGACAAACTGGTGGACGAATCAACTACTCAGTATCTAATACCAGCTCAGAAGAGAGCAAGAAATAGCCATACCTTCAAGTACCAGAGTTTTCAACCAAGGATTGAGGTGCTCAAAACTCGTATTTTACTGGAACTGTCGTAGAGTGGAACTCGCTGTCAACTACATGTAATTCAGTAGGGGCGTCATCACTAAATAGCTTTAAACAACACCTGCAGTTACATGTAAGTTAGAAGTTAGGTGTAACAGGTCGTTCGGTGTAATATAGCCAGCTGCGGCCGAACCGCGTGCCTGCAAAGCTGGTGTGTTACGCCGAAGGGCTAGCGCTGTTAAACCGGCTATACTGATACAGAATCTTCCACATACACCCAACTACATATCTTATAAAACTTCTTCAATGGAGAAGCTTCTTCGGCAATCTTTTTGTACCGATAAGACATTTATTAGTTTTCCAAGTGGCGCCAAGCTAATAAGCTGTTACATGGTTTTCTTGAGTTATCAACTGAAATCTGGATGTAAGTAATGAAAAAATACCTTTGACATGCTTACAGGCTTTGTAAAACCCTACAAAACTGCTACAGAAAAGTAAGTGAGACAAACTCTTAGATAAGGTTTATCTACATTCGTGTAAAAGTAATAAGAAAGGGAGTAAAGGGATTTGATATAGTTGAATTTGCATTGAGACAGAAATAGCCGAACTGTATCGCTGTCATTTGACAGAACTTCGTGTCATTAGCCTCTGTACACTTTAAGAAGCCACTCAGGCGAAACCGGTCGTGTGACAGGCTGAATAAAAGTTCTAAACAGGAACTATGCGGCTCCAGATGTCTTACTGAGGGACGACTGCGTGTGTGAGATGTCGGTTAGCTTGAGGAATGAATCCCCTCTACTATATGCTGTCATTTTCCAGTCACTGTGTTACCAAAAATTCAGTGCTACGTATATGGTCTGCTTGAATAGTTGCCAAGTGACTTTAGGCAAGACATTCAAACAAGACAACCTATGCCTTTGCCCCTTTCCGTATGTCGTTTCTCTGATTACTTTGTTTAGCTACATCTGAAAATAATAAGACATTACGGTTACATTGTTATTTCTAGTTCTAGACAAGGTTACTGATGACACCGTAAGAAGATCCATAATGGTACTTCATCCCCATGGGGCCGCCTGTGCTATGACAGATATCGCGCGACAGTTGAATAATGAGGATAGAATCAATTTGTCCTGCTGAGGAATGTATTCTGCTATTAATGCGGAATTTCGTATCGATTTTTTCTAAAGTGTGAGATTTGGAAGACACCGTGCATATCCCACAGCTTAGCTAACGCTACGCTACATGTAGACGTTGCCCATTAGGTGGGCTTTCTAAGTCCGCAATACCTATCCCGGTAATTGGTTTTCAAATCCAGTTTACGTGCGTAATATTGGTGAAGCCAAAGTGAATGCTGTGGGGACATATGTATCCATGAGTCGATTTAATGCAGGCCCACGATATAATTTTGTCAGTAAATGAGAACTTTCAAAGTCTGTCTAGACTCATTCATCGTACGGCAGAGAAGCGCTTCGGGTGTGATTCTATTTGATTACGTTTCTGCAGTGTTCTTCTGTAAACTTGACACGCAACCCTCCCAAACAATGTAGTTGTTTCCAATTTATCATCAGTCCAAAACATGCCGGAGTTTTTTCTATACAAACTCGCATCTTCATGTAGACCTTAAAGCGTGCGTAAAGGTGCACACGAGTGACGAAACGGGATCTTTACGTATGCTTTAAGCTGTCCTTAAAGGTATTATATATGTCAGGCAGAATACATGCCTTTAATGTATCAGCACCCTCTGTAAGGTAGTTTATCTGTATCGTATCTTGCATCTGCTGGCTTGGATGCTGATGATCTCCTTTGAACCTCGGCAGGCGGAATCTGGTATTCTTTCCCCGTAAGCCTACACCAACATGGTTTATCCAAAATAAGGTACCAGTTCCATTAACAGCTTTGCTTTGTTTTTAGTTTGTAGCCGTAATAAGAACCATGAGGAAGGTGTCTGATAGGCATCGAAACGTAATGATGTGGAGTTGGAATTGATGTATGCTCTCTCTCTCTATCTTGGTTTGGCTTCGCTGACGAAGATTTCGAGGGCTTTTCCTGCTGAACATTGCTGCAGGCTTACAGGTAGCTGACAGGCCAACGGCGATGCGTGACAGGCAGACTCGGTCGAATCGGCTACAGGAGAATGATGAGCAAGAGGTGCTCCTGGTGCCGTGATGTATTCAACATGTAACTTCATTCAAATACCTGAAAATTCAACTTGATGTATTTTACCCGTAGCTTCACTCAAAAAGCCAGGACAAAAGTCGATGGTTTGGAAGGAGATCTCTCTATTTTGAAAGTACAGCCATTGTGTGTTTCGGTGTTTTCAACCTTTATTTTCTTGAAACGTACGTTATACAATTTTCCGCCTTAGCTGCTTTTCAAGAGTTCAAGGGTACGTTTTGTCTCGACCTTGATATACCGTGTCTAGACTAGCTATAGAATTCCAATATTGATATAAATTCGAGAAGATTGTAGGACTCTCAAGTTTCAAACATCAGCTAAGATATATTTACTATTGTAGTCTTGAACGTCTAGTGTGGACACGTATCATTAAGATTGACAGTTCGGTGTACACAAAGTAAATCGCCTGCCAAAAAGTTTTGGCCAGTCCTCTGATCCTTCTCAATAACGCAATAACGACAGAGAGACATAGCCAATGCATGCTAATCTGGAGGCGAGGGAAATGTTATCCAAACTTCAAACTTTAGTATGGTTTATACTTATGAACCTTCATTTCTCCTCTGGTCTCTCAGTCACTGACGAAAGCTAGTGGATACTAGCTGAAACTTTTGACAGTTTCCAAAATCATATCCAGTTGCTTGAGTAACTGCTTTTTGGCGTAGATCTGAACTCCAGTGTGGATGAAGGTCCGGCCGGTGGAACTGGTTCTAGATACCGGTTGTGCAAGTGCGTGGGGTGGCATAGCAAGACTAGTTCTGGTTGTACGTCTGAGGGTGTACGGCTTGGGGAGCATTGTCTTCAGGCCTGCTGGTTATGTGTCGTTGTGCATTTTGTACAAGAGTGCCGCAGCAGCCACTTGGCGACGGTGCTGAAGAGATGGGATGTTCAGTGTCAACCTGGCTTCTTGTTCGTTTGTGCCTATGATTTTCTGTTCCATCCAGACTTTTTTTATTCATTCACATATAGTATGAGGCAAAAAGCAAGCGTTGCGTATATGACACCTTCTACTCAAAAACATACAACGAGTATAAAACACATTGACAAGATACATGCATACAAGATAAATACAAACAAGACAAGTTGGTGATTTATCAATTACGAGAATCTACCCGTACGTTAAATGAAGTTTTGGACTATATCAAAAACATTCCAGCTTTGTAAGTGTGAGAGTGATGTGGACCCTCGAAGTAGTAAGAAACATACTATTAGGGAACTGTCATTGAGATGCTGTAGCTCTACTATGTTGGAGAGAGATGATAACAGAGTACTTCTTACATTTCTTCTGAGACATTTCCACCAACATACTTATCTACCTGTCATACCGTTATATATATGAGCGTATTCTTCAAGCTCATAATTCAAAGCGTGTTTGACACAGTCCCCTTATAGAGGTGACGCCTGGAGCTCAACTGCGTGGTCGTGATATTTTCAGCGACTCGAGGAAAGATTGTCAGATAGTTCTCATCAGTACCTGTGCCTGACTGATGAGAATAACAAAAGTACTAGCTTTACAAGCAATCCCCGCATGTTATCAGTCCGCTGTAACGGTAATACTGCATGCTACTAATATTTCTCATTTCTCCTCAAGCGAAGTAGTTACAGTAGGCTGTTGAGAGTTATGTAAGTTGCGTGGTATATGAGGTGAAGGATGCGTTTTGCAAAAGAAATTATGCGGTGAACGTTTAACACGGACGTTTACGTATTGATTGAAGTTAAAACTTTTTTTCTAACACAAGAAATTGTTCTCACCTAGAGCTTTTGACCAGTTAGTCTGATCATTTTCTAAGTGTGACGTCAACATTTAGAGAGGGAGAGAGAGGTGAGAGAAGGTATTTACACCAGGGCCCATCCCCCATCACTCAACCGAGACGGGGGTCGACATCGTCTACAAGATACCTTTGACCCACTGTTGACGTCACCAGATACCTTTGAATCCAGTATTGACGCGACGGGGGCCGACATCGTCTACCCGATACCTTTGACCCAGTGTTGACGTCACACTTCAGAGAAGCCACGAGACAAGTCTAAATCGGCCATTCTACTTAAGAAGACCAGAGTGACTGGTTGAAACTCCAAGTGAGAACTGTTGTGTTGGAACGAAAGATTTCACTTTAGCATGTAACTGCCAACACATATAGACTTTCATGATAGAGCGTTTTGTAATTTTGCTTAGATGGACTTGTTTAAGGTACAAAGTATTTCAAACAAGTACAAAATATTTTACAGCATTGATTCTTAAAATATTCTGAGACTGTCGCTATGATCCAATCATTTTGTTTGTTTGTTTGTTTATTTCGATCCCCATTAGTGCTTAAATGCACTATTCTTCCTGGGGTCAAATTTTGCACGTTCATTAACTACTCGACGGACGAGGGTCTTACGACTATGACGTTTGCATGGCTTTCCTGTGAAAGATTCTACCACCTACAGCCCTGCACAGGTTACCATTTTATAGTATATTTAGCACGTAGGAAAGCTGCCCTAAGCCGTACGGGTCAAGGCTATGCTTCAAAGTGCCGAATGGATCCCTAAAGTGGTCCCAAATGGCTCTTCGAGCTGCTTTTACCGCTCTTTGGCAAAGCGTGTCCTTTTCTCCCTTGAGGAGTATAGAGAGTCGTAACAGGTGCTTTCGGCTGCAACACTGCCGCGGGAAATCTAATAAAAGGGATGTTTGTGCATCTATGGGCGGAACGCTCCCTACAAACGGTTTACTATACAACGATTTGGTACGTTTGACCATTTTGCATCATTCACCAAGAGTTTGCCCCTTTTTTTGTTGGCACTAAATTGCAACTAAGGCGATTGCTACTTACTGACTACCTCTGCCAATAATTTCAATCTCCAAACAGATCTTTCGGTGGCTGCAAAGACAGTATCAAATTGGCCAGGATGTATCCATTTGTCATGCATTTTCACACGATTTGTCATTATGCCTAAGGACTCTTTCTAGATGGCCAGTTCTAACCGTAATGCTTTTGCCTCCAGACATCTGCTTGAAAATCAAATATTTTATCGTACGTTTTTCGTTTTTTTTTGGTATTGATGATATTTCCATTAAGCAATTTGTCTGTATGCAGCATACTAATACGTGTTTCAGCTCGAGAAGGGTGTTACCATATACGTGATTCTGATATGAATAAGATAACGTCAAATCTATTTTGAGCCTAATGAGTAGTGACGAATTTATAACTTTATCAAATATTGTAATATAGTGTAAGCTGATGTCTGTCATAGATATGAGCTTCTTGAAAGCAGCTAACCTAAATGTCTACTGGGCTAAATCGATGTGTAATATCATGATAACACTTGGTCTGAAGAGAAGTTAATAATGTAAGATGACAGTAAGATAGTCTGCTATGCAGACTCACCGTGGCTGTCAACAGTCTTCTATATTAATATTTTCAAGTCATGCTCCCTCATAACATGCAATATGCATTGTATGACTGGTTTATTGAACTTCCAAAAGGTACAGTAGCGCAGAAGCCTTTGGCAAAGGATCTGAATTGATTGCACTGTTCCTTCGTAAAAGTACAGCTACTTTGACCAGCAGTGAACAAAAATCGCAAACCACACGCTCATCATCATGCCTCCGGATTATGAATCCGGTGAGGTACATTTAATAAAGTTACTCTAGTATGTCCTATCCCTTATAGCAGACACTAATGCAGTCCCTGTGAGACCAGTGTCTCGCTCTAAAAAGGACAACAGTGTAGTATAAGAACGTCCCACTCTGCGTCTCCCAGTAGGAAGCCACTGTACTAGTCTACCAGCTGGTTTGTTACTACGAACAACATGCCCTGCCAGGGCAAGTCTACGTCATCGGACTACAGATGAAATGGGCGGGAGAGAGCCATAGAGTTGTTTGTTTGTTAGATGTTGTCTCCATGAACCATTATACACTGTCCTTAACATTCTTGTATATGTATATCTAGTTTCTTGTTCTGGGTACATGGTAATCACTTGTAAAATGTCAGTTGTTTAATTAGAATAAATACATTTAAAAATAACTTGATCTAGTTGAAGATTAGAAACCGACATGTTAAAGAAGTCTACAATATTTCTCTAAGCTTTTTTTATATCGCACCAAACAACAAAAGACTATATTACTGCCAAAGTATTTCGACCAATTTATCGTCCCAAAAGTCGGACAAATCTCCCACTGCCATCAGAGAAGAAGTTAACCCCCCAGTAAGTTGAATAAAAATAGAGGTCGTGTGGCGTAGCGGCAGAGTGCGCGACTCGGTACTAAGAGTCCCGGGTTCGAGTCCTGACTTGCCACCGATCTTGTGCCCTTGGGAAAGGCACTTTACACGACTTTCCTCACTTAGCTCAGGTGAAAATGAGTATTGTCCTGTCATGTATTTGTCCCCTGTGTTGGTGGCGGCATTAATATAAGTTGAAAACTTGAGTGTGTTGTCACCACGTCTGGTGATTACATGTTGGAATAAAAAAAAATAGAATGGTGACAATTCTTCAATTCGTTCTGTACTGATTTTTCTTGTCAGTTCACAATTATTAGCCCTCATGCATGAACTTGCAACAAAGAGCTTTATAAAAAGAACTTTCCTGTGGACGTGCTTGCGTACGAATCCTCCATTCTTTGTATTTCACAATTCATTTCATATCGATTGCATGGCTTTTGACATAGATACAGCTACCAAGCAGTGGATATCTATGATTTCATATAATAGAGACATTACGGGAAAATAATGATGATGATTGAGATGATCTACATACGCGGCGATTTATTAAATCCTTTTATCTGCGTACACCAGCATGCATTCATTACCTCCATGAAAAATGGAGGCATTGCAACAGAACTTCTTTTTGCAAGGCAGGGAAAACAGATGTGCGGGTTATGCAACAAAATACCAGCACACGTGTGGAGGCAGCGCGCCTAATTAATGAGGTTCTCCCTCAGGAATAGGCTACATGTACATATCTATTACAGGCTGACCTATTTCACGCCAAAGGTTTGAAAACAAAACCTGTGTTACTTTGTTCTGTACTGTAGTGTACTGTGTAAAAACATTTACAAAAACTCATATATTTCATGGAGGTATGAGATCTCCGAATTCTTGTTGATTAGGCTTTCCTAGTCGAACTAGCCTGATATATACAGACGTTTTCTATTGCGTTTTTCCCACCCAAGAAAGCTAACCTTCAGGCTATGTTTAACCGCCATTTCAACGTCCGAAGTGGTTCGATCGGCCAGCCAGACCGTGAACGTTAAAATATTGCAAGCGGTGGGCACTATCGCACAGCCTCTTGTGACGCTGACTAATGCATCATGATGTGCGATATACTAGAAGCGATCCTAAAGAGAGCTTTGCAATGAAAAATGAAGTACTGGCCCAATCTATATGGCAGTATCGTTTTTTTTCCTTTACACAGAAGTATATAGAAGCGGTATACCGGTAATAAACATACCGTATCAGTGAACTCGTACCTTGAAGGACGTTAGGAAATTTATTGAACATTTGATGGGATGTCACCGTAGCTCTTGAAGATTGACGTTGCATCTTAAAGGAGCGACCTTGTCATCTGATGGTAACTTTGCTACAAGGTTGAACGGACCATTTGTGAGATGATGTAACTGAGGGAGAGCAGGGGTCGTTAAGGTGGAAAGCCATTGCAAGGGCTTACAGTAAATGTCTTTCGTAACAGTGTTCAGCCGTCTCGTCGTGACCAAAACGTTCATAATAGCATAATATGATCAACATTTCTTCGTCTTGCTTTAAAAACTATGTAAGAAGTCCTAATAGCCGAGATGAAGTAGACTAGTTGGGTCGTGTGGCGTAACAGCAGAGTGTTCAGCTCATATTCAAAAGGCCCCAGGTTCGAATCCTTCCATGCCATCGATCCGGTGCCCTTCGGATTTTACACGACTGGTATCACTGCATTCAGGTAAAAATGAGCATTTAGCTCCGGATAGAACATTTAGTTCCATGGATAGAACGTTAAATGGAGGTCCCGTAATTGGGAAAAGCCACTATCCACGTACGTCAAAGAACCCACCGTACTTTAAATGAGTAGGGACTTTTCCTGGTGTGAGTGGTTCAGACTTAGTGTTATTGCCGAACCTGGGCTCGTATATTGAGGTCACCTGAGTTAGCCCCAAATGGCAGCCGCTCCAGACACTTGTAATTCTGCCCCAACAATTGTGAGCTCCTCACAATTCAGCCCTTGGCCGCAAGGAGAGAGTAGCCAGCCCACCCGATAACTATTCTTTCCCCATGCCAGTTTTGTTTCGCCCATGGAGTTTGTCGGAAAGGAAAATCTGTCGAAAGGACAGTCTTACTTTGACATTGAGTTACGTACTCGACTGGCAACTGCAGGACCTCTGAAGCAACGTTATCTATACCTGACAGCGACTCAAGTAGACTGAGAAGACAGTGTTATCTGAGTTACAGTGAATGGACCTCTGTAAGAACAATAAATCCACCAGGGCTTAGACGTCACTGTCAGCGGTTGAGATTTCGGTCAGCACGGGCGATCTCAACGTTTCATTCCGGATATCGTACCGTTCAGGCCTGATGAAATGTCGTAGTGCAGCACGTCAAAAGAATAAGACAGATCGCAGCGGCAATTTCAACCCTGCCCTTTGATAACGCCTCCCAGCCTCTGCAGAACGGTGGAGTGGCAGCTCTTTGACAGGAAAGATGGCTCCTGAAATACCCGCTGTATACGTGCAGCTTTTTCTTGAGCATTCGCAAACCATACTGCACAAAAAAGTTGGATGAACCAATGATAGTAAATGACAGTAGAATCTTGGTAAACAGTGCCGGATTTTACAATGGTTGTAAATAAAGATTAATTCCGGTAATTTCGTACAGAAAGCTGTATCATGTAACATTTGGACAATACAAGAAGTAAATTTTCTGATTATTTCTTTACAAAGTAAGTTGAATCACAACCCTACTCCATTGCAAACAAGTGTAATTTAGGAAATGTAGGTCACTTTACCAATGTGCTTAAAGCCTTGAAACACAGCCGTCAGCCATGTACTTTGTTTACATTCCGAGAGTTTGTGGTGGAACCAAAAACCGAGTACTCCTCATGTGGGCACCAACCATAAATGTAAGAAATGTGGGATAAGTGCACGAACATGTTTAAAGTGGAAACAAACCACAATCACGAATATCCTTTGAATACAACAATTCATTTTTGGTGCAAAATGTTACATAATGCGCCTTTAACAAGGGTAGTAAATGAAATTAGCAGAAATGACGTTTACTAGCATTGTTAAGTCTGGTACTGTTTACAAGGTAGATATTACCAGAGTTAACTGGCATTTACTACTATAGTATACTGGTAAATCCACCTTGGTAAATCCCACTTTTCGTGCAGTGGGCCAGTTGGTAACATTCTCCAACATAATTCAACTACTCAACATAGTTCAATTACCTTTTATTGTGTATAATGATGTGCAGGGTCACTATAAAAAGTTGGTGAAAGCCTGCAACAACAATGATTATGTACTAGTACCTAATTTTGCGTGCTCTGCTTAGCTGCTGTATTGAATGTTTGAAGCAGTCTAATAATCTAACAAAATTACGATAAAAGTAAGTCACGCACGAGGTTAAGATGCCATTTTCAGCATGACAATGTATCGAGATGAAGACGAGGAGCTATTCTCCGAAGCACCAGACTCATCATCGGGCAGTCTGAAACGTTGCATCATCAGGGTTTCTTTCTTCATGGTGAAGCCGACCCCAAACCTGATATTCCTCGCTCTCTGAGCCGGGAGAAGACCGATAGGTGGGTTGTCAAGGTTATTTTAGGGCGCCATTAATCACCGTCGCGACGCAGTCCATCCTAATATTTTCCGCGGCTCCGTCGTCCAATCATCGCCATGGGATCTAATTCAATTGGCCATTTGTCACGTCTGACACTCCCATTAATCGTCGTTCGATAAATTTCTCTGGGTGCCATCGCCATTTAAAGCATCAGAACCCATTAACGTCATAAATAGGCCGAAGAAATAAGTTCACGCCATGGAGTAATGGAAGGAGTGAAGCTTGACTGCTGGTAAGAGAGACATTGTATTTTTAGAAAACCAACTGTTGAGAACGGATGTTTCTGTCTTATACTGCTGACTTCTATTCCTTTTCTTGGAAGTTTCACAAGAAATACTCAGGGCACAGGCTTCCAATTTGACATAAAGCCATATGGCATTTCATGTACGTAATTCCCAAAACCAACTGTTTTCTTGTGGCTGAAACCTCAATCGTAAAAACGACTAAAGGAATTGTTTGGAGATGTAACAAAATCTATCCAAGATATCTGTTCCCAATGGCAGAAAAACCTATGGAGGCCAGGCTTTTTAAATGTTAAAGAACTATGGTATTTATGCTTCAACGACGGTTAGACATCCAGGTAATGAGATACACATAAATATGGTTACTCAAGCAACTGGACATATTTTGAAAACTGTCAGACGTTTCACAGTTGCTTGCCTGAATGAGTAACAATTTCCTTGTGTAACTTATGGATATGTTGACATTGTTTCTGGCAGCTAGGCAATACGGTATCTTGGCTTATGACGCCTGGGATCCCATTTCCTCCTAATGCACAGTATAGAAGTGTTATGGAGAGTTCACGAATTACTGTGCATGAGATACATATACGTGTATCATCACTGGTGCGCTCGGTGCTGAGTAATTATAGTGGAGTGCACCTCGGCGAGGTGTGATAAACAGTGATATACACTTTCAACTTGTGCAGTACTTTCAGTGTTTACGATGTCAGACATTAAGTGCAATTGCCATACATCACTATAACATTTGGACAATTTAGCTGAATTGCCCTGCAATGAAAGGTCCAATTGCTTCTATGATTGTATGGCCGTTTGAATAGTATTATTGCCAGGAGAAATGGCTGGGGCTAAAGCACCAGGACACCAACGCCTACAATGAAGAGAAGAATTTATGACAGTTGCAATTTCAAAGCTAATTTACTACTTTCAATTATTAGCCGAATATAATTCAATCACCCATAGAAGCGATTGCACTTTAGTTGGTACGACAAAGGCAACTGGATGTTGGATGTTTACATATTCATTAAATGGCGGGGCCATAGCACCACGACAATTTAGAACCCTGAGAATGAATGAATTTATGACAGTTGCAATTTCCCAGCTAATTTATACTTTCAATTATTGGCCGAATATAATTCAATCACCCATAGAAAGGATTGCAATTTGGTTGGCCGAATATAATTCAATCACCCTCGGAAACGTGTGCCATTTGGTTGGCACGACAAAGTCAACTGGATATTGCATTTTACATATATATTCATGCCGTTTATTCTTCTGCAAACTCCTTTTAGACGCTAAATTTGCATCTTTAGTTATCGAGCCGAATGTCCAACATTTAATAGAGAGAAAAGCTCTTTAAGATCGGCCTTGACCTTGTCCTTTTCGTTTCATCTTTAAGTATTAGCACAATCGATACCGGTGCCAGTCGGATGGAAATCCCCCGTATCATGTGCGTGTGTTCTTTTGTTGCATACATAGACTCTAAAGCCTAGTGGAGATTGAAGCTGATAGAGTCATTAACATGTAAGACCCTGGATACTACGCAGCCCTTGCGGGCGTGCCGGTCTTAAAAGACTCTACACCGTCTGGGGAATTGGAAAAGAAGAATAACTTCCCCAACCAATTTTCCTAGCCCGGCATCCCACATTAAACTTATTACTCGGTAATAACTCACACAGTGTAGTTGACAGCTAACTTGTCAGCTCCGGACTCTAGCAATGTTTCAACTTCAAAATCCAATTTGGAAAACGGCGTCGATGGGGGTTGTTAGACAGCTCTAAGCTAAAGCTAGTTGTCATTATGTACCGGCAGAATCTACCACAGGGACGGCAGATCGTTGAGAAGCTCGATAAAATATCTTCCAGATTCACGGTGAATTCATGCAGCGACTCGATATCTCATTTCAATACTCCGTTGCTCTCTTGCCGCCCAGAGATAAGACTCAATATTATGTTTTGTGAGAAACAGCCAAGAAAACGATCGAGGGAACATTCTCCAGCCACCCTGCAACTCTTCGATCGTGAGCGAATAATCATCAACTGCAACAACATGGCCGCGCAGCCATAGGAGCGTGAACGAAACTAGAGGGGCAAGGTGGTCTTGTGGACAGGGTTGTTGACTCAGAATCAGAAGGTTCTGGGTTCGAATCTCTGGCAGGTCCCATTGTTGTGTCTGCACCTATCAACTTCTTCGTCACTCGAATCATGTGCAGGTGTAATTAAGGCCATGTTGATTTGATTATATGGATGACATCCGCGCGCGCATGAATTTTCGGCCGTTTCCAAAAAAAAAAAAGTTTCCAACCACACTGTAAATTGTACAAAACAGTTGCAAAATGAGCAAATATATACCGAAAGTTGCAAAAAAAATATTTGAAAACGATTCCAACATCGTAGAATGCCAAAAAATAAAATGCAAAGAAATGAATTTAAAGAGTAGATTATTCGCCATACCATACCCTGTGTCATTTGTTCGACCTTCATAACAACGTAGATTTCATGAAAGCAACTTTTTTTGTTTGCAAAACTTTTTTTTTTATTCGCGCGCTCGCATCAGTTTTGGGGTTCCCAGGGGATGTCATCCATATAATCAAATCAACATGGCCTAAGTACCGGAATTCAGTTAGGGACGTACTCTCGGATGGGACGTAAAGCTGGAGGTCCCGTGTTTGAGGAGAGCCACGCCTCAAGCACGTTAAAGATCCCG
>NW_017802824.1:367879-399103 GCF_001625305.1 Branchiostoma belcheri
AAAAAATCTTCCAGATTCACGGTGAATTCATGCAGCGACTCGATATCTCATTTCAATACTCCGTTGCTCTCTTGCCACCCTGAGATAAGACTCAATATTATGTTTTGTGAGAAACAGTCAAGAAAACGATCGAGGGAACATTCTCCAGCCACCCTGCAACTCTTCGATCGTGAGCGAATAATCATCAACTGCAACAACATGGCCGCGCAGCCATAGGAGCGTGACAGAAACTAGGGTGGCAAGGTAGTCTTGTGGTCAAGGTTGTTGACTCAGAATGAGATGGTTCTGGGTTCGAATCTCCGGCTGGCCCCATTGTTGTGTCTGCACTTATCAACTACTTCGTCACTCGAATCATGTGCAGGTACTTGTCAATGAGTACCTGAATTCAGTTAGGGACGTCCTCTCGGATGGGACGTAAAGCTGGAGGTCCCGTGTTTGAGGAGAGCCACACAAGCACGTAAACATCCCACTACACTTATAAAAAAAATCCTTCCCGGTGTAAGTTGTTCAAAGGTCTGGTCTGAGGTTTGACATCTTGAAGAGGTGATAGCCACCTGTTATGTAAATCCTTCCACAATTGTGGCAAATCTTGATAAACATCCCACCACACTTATAAAAAAAGGAAGAGGTCCTTCCCGGTGTTAGCGGTTCAAAGGTCTGGTCTGAGGTTTGACATCTTGAAGAGGTAATAGCTAACTGTTATGTCAATCCTTCCAAAAATGTGGCAAATCTTGATAAACATAGACCCACATAACCTGGTGAATTTCTCAGTCATATTTTTCTACCAGCTATCACCAACGCATTCTACCCATGTTGCTTGTACCGGTGTTAGAGTTTCAAAAACACAATGAAGACTGTAGAACTCTATGTTTTACTTATTCAGGAAGGTCCTTCAGTCTACTCATACATCAAAGAAATATCGAAACAGTGCACAGTGCAATAGATCTCAGAAGTGGCAGAGAAAAATGAGCTTCCATTGTATAAAGAGACGTCCTCGATACGATACTGTTTCGATAATCAAGTCTGGAATACCGACCTTAAGCTTGTTGTGTCCTTCGGCGCCTGTTCTTGCACATCAAACATGGCTGGTGTCTATGCTATTATTAAGCTCATCTCGTTGGGAATTAGTACGATTTCTCATCTTACCGCTTCCACGTCCGGGGAAGAAGAACGTATTAGATTCGTTATTAGCTTGAGAAGGAAGTTAATTAGGTGGATTTTTAGAAGATCTGGTTGGCTTTCCACTCGAAGAGTTTGAGTCAGTGCAGTGAGCACTTCCACCCACTGGAAAAAGTATTGATTGAAGAAGTACCAGTTCTCGAGTAGGAGGCAATCACCATGTTTTCAAGTCGAAGCAGAAAAGTTTGTATTCAAAAATTATTGAAGAAGTGAACCTGACAATCTTTAGCCGTTGTCAACTGTATGTTGCAACCAGATTCTTGCAACCAGACATCCGTTGTCAACTTGCGTGTTCTTGTGACTGACTTGAGTATCAAAAAGGTCATCAATTCCAGCCAAACAATAGAAGTTAGCATATCACGTCGAAGTAGTTACTCCTTCAAAAGGCACTCACATCTTCCATGTTCGTTTGTTAAAGGCTTGTGGTCTGTGTGAAGACAGGATGGCCACCCAGAGTCACTGTACGTTGTTTCACACAATCGGATGGCAGTCTTTCGAAAAGCCAGTTCCGTTTGAAATGGTGTCGGAATTCCTGTGTTTCGTCGGGGTCAGTTTTAAGGTTTCGTCATTGGCACCATCTTCAATTCCATCCGGTACCTTAAGGACAAAAAGGTGAAGAGTTTATATCCAAAATCACACTCACTTATAACTATCTCATACCTTGTATTTATGATTCGATAATGTCATTGTACCACAATCTTTTTTAGTAATTAGTTGCCGGCATCTTGTTTGTCATGCATCGCATAAATATATGCAATTATATATGATTTATATCATTGTATTTTTCCACTTTTACCACTTTTGATTGCTACAATGCTTTGAAACAATACCTCATGCCTGTATTTCAATATATTTGATGTGTCAACGTTATAGTCCTGCGTTATACTGCGTTATACTGCGTTATACATTTCCAAACCGGAGCCCGACCAGGCTGTTTCCTTGAACGGAAACTGAACAAATCATATTAAGAATATACGAAAATATGATTAATTTTTTTTCACCTTTTTTTTTTTGCTTTGTTGTCATCATACTGGTCGTTCTCATTCACTGCCCGGGTTAACCTTAGGATTACCATGACTATAGATGATGATAAATATATCAATAAAATATAATAATGATAAATAAATGATAATAAATGTTAACTTTGACATTATTGTGATCCAGGATTTAGCTGTTCATTTCTATATTAGCTATTCTTCTAGTGGTCGTCAACATGTATATGTCAATACAAAATAACACAATACCGCCCCACAATAACACAGGGTAACCACTGAAAACCCTATGTAGACGGGGCGGGGGGTAAAAGTGCCCGCGTCAACTTTGATGTCGGATAAAGTGACGGCTTGTGCTAGGGCCACCAAACTTGGTGTTTTTCTAAAATATTGTTGCCAACAATAGGTGTGAGTGAGGTAAATTAATGATTGAATGATTATTACTAGTACACCGCATTTGGCGGTCATACGATATACCGTTCTCGAGTTCTGAAGGGGGCCCAATGAGCCCCCCACCCCACCCCAGTCCCAAAGATCCCCCCCCCCAAAAAAAAGCCCAGTCTAGATATGGTTAAAATACACGGTATACGTTAACAAAATATGACGTACTCGGTCAGGAACAGCCACTCTTAGTTTCAGATCCTTGATGTAGTAGGGCCGATTGATGACGTATCTCTCTCCCATGTCTCTGCCCCTCATGGGTGAATAACTGTTTGCAGACTGGACCGTCATCTCTGTACGGTGGTAAAACAACAAGCCACATTTCAACGTCAGAAATATCGATTGGAAGATCAGAGGCGTATTGCCCTGAGGTTTAGCGTCGTCCTACGTTGCAGAAACTCTGCGACTGTATATTTGTCATGAACCGATCCAGGACGATCGAAAAATGGCAGACATTGCCCTCTTCCTTACCTTGTCTTACCTTTGGAATTGTAATAATCGGTAGGGTTAACCCAAATGTTTTACCATTTGTATATATACATATATACATACATATATATACATTTGTATATAACTGTTGCTGTAAAGGCATCCAATGCAATTTCAGGGACACAAAACTGGATTTTCACGGTCCATTTTCAGTCTTTCTGTTAAATGTAGTAAGTTCAATAAACACTATACCACAGCATACTGACGTCTGGGACATAAAAATGCGATGTCATTGACGGAAAATGATTGCTTGTTTTGTATCGTAGGTTTGTTCCAGCTATTTATTGGTGGTACCAGAAAATAAAGGGACTCGTCACGCTGTGTGCTTTTGGGCTGTTTTAAATGCGTCAAGTATGAAATGATGGCAAAAATGTGCCAAGAAACGGTAGTAAATGTTAATATCAGACAGATTTCCTCATCCAGAATATGTTTTATTTTGCCATCCTGAAATTGCATTGGATGTCTTAAATGTGAGTGCATGTGTGAAGTTCTTAGCTTGGCTTGGCTTACCGATTTTAATAAATTAAACACGTTAGACTTTAAGTTAATAATGTGTCACGTGTATTTTAAACTGTTATCAGAATATACGGAACATGCAAAATGTTCTTTGAACAAAACCCATTATTATCATATAAAAACGCACGAGCATTCCAAACGGTTCAATTTTCTTATATGCACATCGAATCATGTTCAAGGTTATACAGTAACAGTCTAACAGTCAATTAGATATAGAAGTCCAAATACTTCATGTGTAAATGGGCCTCAATTCTCCTCCTATCTCAGATTGGCGGATGTTTTTCCGCCAATGAGATATAGGAGGTTACCACGTAATCTTTAATCTTAATGTCTTGGGGTGGTGGAACTACGGCCCACAGATATGTCAACTTTTTTGTTTGTGTGGCGCTGTTAATATAAGTTGTTAACTTGAACGCAGCATCACACTGTCCTTGTTATGTTTTCATGTTTTGATGAATAATTGAAAAAAAATATTATACAGTACGGAAAACCATGTGGTAGTTACCCACGTGAGCAGGGGTGCACCTCGCCACTGTCACTATTTACAAGAGGAGAGAAGTGCTTAGACGGAGTTCCTGTCGGCTGGAGCTCAAACACATTCGCACAGACGGTCGGTATGTCACCTCGTGGGTTTCTGAGCAAAGAATGTTGAAGAAAATAGTATCAAACGCTTGCATGATATCAGATATCATTTTTATCTTCTAAACAGTTGACGGCGATCACGTAATTGTACTATGCCTCCGTAAATAATTTCATCAGGTTGGTAAACGAATGAATAGCAAAGTTCTTTGATCACAACCATTTATTTTTCACGAGCCGACGTTTCGATGACCGTCTGTCATCTTCATCAGGGCAATTCTGACTGGTTTACTGTGCACTGACACTAGATGTTACTAGGTGGATAGTGCACTAAAGGTGTTACATAGTTCACAGTGCACTGTCACTTGGTTCACAGTACACTTAAGCTAGTATTTACTGTTAACACCAAGTAACATCCAGCGTCAGTGCACAGCAAACCAGTCAGAATTGCCTTGATGAAGATGACAGACGGTCATCGAAACGTCGGATCGTGAAAAATAAATGGTTGTGATCAAAGAGCTATGCTATTCAATTGTACTATGATTTTCCTTTGAAAAGGGTGTAAGGCCAAGGAAAAATAACGTTGTGTTTCCGGTTTCAGTCCTAAAAAAAACTAGGGTAGGTAGGTAGGAGTTTAATCCTTCTTTCTTAGATTTCGGCTAAAATGTCGGACCCGTCCACCTGTTTGATAGACAAATATATCACCCTGTTTACTGAAGAAAACTTGCTTCTGGAAATAACAAATGACGTTTCAGAATTCAAGGGGTTTGGAATTCAGATTTAGATAAAAAATTTTATAGCCTTACCAATTGTCTGTCAACAAAATGGCTAGGATGGGGGGGGGGGTTTGCTAGGATCGTTCAGGAAACACAACATTTTTTCATAGGCTTAAGTTCAATCTAGACAAGTGATGGTTATGTCACAGGAATAGAAAGGTAATCTTCAAAGTACAGTTGCAACGTGCGAAACAGATTGTACAGAATTGCACAGAGTTAAGATAGAAGGGGTTAAAATCCTTGATTCTGAATCGGACTTCTTTGCAAGAGGAGTTAAGGAGGCAGTCTACATAAGAGCTCACAGACCTACCCTGAACAGAGACGGGGGGCGACACAAGTTATCTGGCACGTATGACCCGCTACTACGGTCACGTGTCTCTGACGTCACGTTCCAAGAGTAGACGGGTCCATTCCGTGAACAAGGTTGATGGAGTCAACCGAAAATTTGGGGTAACTCCCAATTCTATATCTAGTGTTGGAAGTTAAAGTTCAGTCTTTATTTCATAGAGTTAAGATATGCTGTACCTACCCCAGAGGATTAGATATCATCCTTCCACTGACATCATTATCAGTAGGAGCACAGTAAGAGAAAGACTCAGACGGCCTCGTCACGCTGTCTGTAGTGACAGAAAGCACATTCTCTGTATAAAGAGATTTACAACTTCTGTCAGTTCCTTTGTGTTGTAGCAAGTCCGAACGCTAAGACTGACAAAGATTTGCAAGCCAACAGGGAGATTTACATCAATTAAGCTGTAATAAAGCGCCCTTGCTCTCTTTGTCGACAATAAACACGTTCGCAAGACGCTAATTTACGGAATCACCTCTAATTCAATGACATCGTATCTCAGCTAAATAAATGTAAAAACCCATGCCTTGTGATAAGTTATTTCAGTATGCAGATTTCTGTCATCTTGATGTTCATGATGACCTACTTTCTAGAACTTTTCGCGTGTAACATCGCATGTCATCACTTTTAAAGGTTACATCACATTAAAAGAAACCGTAAAGCACTTCATCATGCCATGTCGTAAAATAGCTACAATCCATCATCACTGCCACGTTCCGTCACACTACAGTGTTTTCAATCGCATGACTACACATTACGTTCCGTCAAATCACAATTTATAAATCACATTTTGCATTGTAAAATGTTTGTTGCAAAAAGTTACTGCAAATACATTCACGAGGGCTAATTGCAAGTACAAACAACATGTATGAAGAAGGACAAAGCAATGATGTAAGAGCTTGTATTCTGCATTGCCAAATCATAATTTATATAATAGACTTAGTCAAACGTTACATACGAGGTTTTAGTTTTATTGCTTTTGTTTTTTTTTTATAAAGAAGAAATTTTCAAGACTTAGATTAGATAGAATGTATTTTCTAATTGTTCCTCATACTTTTACGTTATCCCTTTATCATTTTATCTATATTACTCAGTATACATATACATGATGTTGCATTACACTTGTATATATGCATTTTGCCCCATGGGTATATGGACATGCAATAAAGATTGTTTGATTTTTCAAGAGGCGGTGGAGGACGAATCTACCCAGTTCTTCTACGATATGTGGGTTCTTTGATTTTAGAAGTAGAAGAATAATTTTCTCATGATAAGGAAGAGTGAGAAAGTATTAATTATTAGAGGGTGTATTTCGTACACGATGGTAAATAAAAAAATATATAACTAGGGTTTCAAGACCTTCTACCTTCGCCAAATATTGTTAATCTTTATGACTGACGAATTATAAACAATGATTATGCAAATATGATCCTCATTTGCATGTATGCCTTCTCAAGTTATCGTGTTTACAGACACACAAAGAGAGAGAAAGAGAGAGAGAGAGAGAAATAGAGAGAGAGAGAGAGGAACAGGAAACAGGGAGACAGAGAGAACACGAAAACATGAGAACACGAAACAAAACCTTCTTGGCGAAGGTAAATATAAATCACATTCAATGCCTACCGGCTTTCCTGTGTCGGTACTTCCACATTTTTCTCGTCCTAAGACACAGCATAGCAATAATGGCGATCAGGATTCCAACGACAATTCCCATCGTAATGGCAGCAATAAGTACCGTCCACGACTCTGGGGAAACATCAAGAGAGAGCATAATTCATCTCGGAATTTGCCTGACCTATAGCTACAAAATCATGAACGTGTAAAGCGTTCAGTATGTCAAAGCTGCATTAGCCAAAGTAATCCTTAAGCATGACATCATTAAGCATTAATTTTCGCCTGATTTATATAAAAAAGTTGTTTCCATTTGACGATGGTCAACATGCCATAGATGCGCAGATAGTCGCTATCGGTTCATCAGTGAGATCATCAGGGATCCAGCAAACTTCAGGCACAATTTGCTCGCGTTTGCTGGCCACTGCTGACAGTCCAAGGTGTTCCATCGCACATGAATACCCAGTATAATAGCCGACCATGATGGCACGACAAGCTCTTTTCTACAATTCTTCTAGATGCACTTGGGCAATAATATTACATATTCTTTCTTTATTCTCATGTATTCTGTTGAATACACGAGTAAAAGACATGTTGGTGTAATACCTTGTTTTGTCTCCTTATTCTTGTTTGATAAGGTTTTATGATATCAAAATCTGAAAATGCAATAATCTTGTTTTTTGCGCTTGCCAGTCTCGTTTTTTTCGCCCTATCGCATTGATTTTGGGGTCTTCAGAGAATGCCATTTATGAAATCTATTTGCAGTTGCCTTGTATTAGATTATGACGATACAAAAGAGTAAATGTTCTGGCCCCTTCTTTACAAAAGTAAGTTGAATCAATCCTACTCGTAATGCAAATGATTGCCATTCAGTAGGTGGAGGTGAGAAAATTTGACGCCTTACACATATGTTTGAAAGCTGCAAACATCGTAGTAAGCCTTGATTGTTTACATTCTAGAGGTTTGTGGTGGTACCTGAAATTGAGTGCGCCTTGTTTGGGCTGTTTTAGAGCCAACCATAAATGGGAGATAATTACACAAACTTGTGGAAGTAAAATACAACCACATAGATTACAATCACAAAGATTTTTTTTTCAATTAGAATATTCCGATTTGTTGTGCAAAAATGTTGCATAATTCCCCTATAAGCACATCATTATTTCTTCCAAATAGTGCATGCATGGGCATTATTACTAGGTCAAGGGTCAATGGTGTTCCATAACACTTTATCATTGACCATTAACAGCCTTGTTCCCTACTGATTCAGTAGCACGTGTGGGCCCTGATAAAGTAAGCCATTAGTCTTAAACCGGGATTACGGGATAATTTCTACTGGCAAACCATAATCAAAGATTGCGTTTCCTTACATCAGCTAAAGTTGCAGCAAAAGATGGCTATTGAAGCAAGGAATCTACTTGTCAGATCAACATGCTCCATTTGTCGATAATGTGTTGCACTTTGCCGAAAGCACATACACACATCTGAGCGGATATTTAATTTCTTAATGGGGATTAGTTGATTTGCTGCAGGCTTATATCGTACTGCTGTAAAACGCTTCTAGAAGAGCCTGGATCGTCAGCGACGCCCACTTTCCTTAATGAAACTGCAACGGCGTATTAAACAAACATCCCATCGCAAGAACGCAATATGCTGCACACGCATATCGCTAATATTTCATGAACAGCCCGACATTAACACAACTTTCCAACTTTATGAATTTTCAGATGAATCCTATCCATCACATTTATTATAACGCGCGTCTTTCTAGATGTAGTAAGGATCGTTGCATCGTTTGCCGACATTTTTTTCCAAGACAAGAACATTCATCTTAAATGGCAAATTGTATTTGATGACCACACACATATAGAACACAGAGCTCGTCAACGCCTACGCACAAGCCGTCAATCACAGTAATCTAGAGCTTAGGCCACACTGATTTGATTTTATGGATGATATCCGCGCGCATTGATTTTCGCCTGTTCTAAAACTAATCCCCCGAGGCTGAAGCCTGGGTGCCAGCCTCCGTAATGTATTGTTGTTACGGACAATAGGGAGCCGGTGGCCTTCGGAAGACGGCACCCAGGCTATCGAGGCTCCACGGACCTCAAGAACCCAGTACAGTGCCGACTCATAAATGCTGCAAAAGACCAACATGTGCCGGTTTGTTGTAAAAGTTGCCATGTCAGGCACAAATTCGCAATACCAGCTTTGTATTCCTGTGGTTTATCAGCATTCGTTGGATGTAAGGCTTTTTTTATTCTCCCGCTCGAATTAATTTTGGGGGTCTTCAGAGGATGCCATCCATAAAATTAAACCAGTTTGGCCTTAGATAGAAAAAAAGTACTATAGATCTCGTCAGCCACGAGAACAGGAAGAGGAGTGATAAACTACTTGAGAATGGTCGAATGTAAACGTAGTCAGCACTTTTTAGGTCAGGAAATACGGCCAACACTGATTTAAATCGGAAAACACGTGTTTCCCAGCGGTGTTCCAGTAATAAGTACAGTTCATGAGGAGGTCAGATACATGCCACATAACAATAAATACTGATAAACAAACCTTGCATTGGGCAAGATAGAAATAGCCGGTTGGGTGGTGACGATATGTGACTCAAATAATTGGACTTGAATTGAACTAATGCTAGTAAAACTGGATTTAGATGCAAAATTACAACGTATCGTGCAATAGTTCTATTAACGGATATGTGTGTAAATAATTGCATTACTCCTTGTTTCATTTTGTTAGTCTTTTTTTATTATTTACTTCAGAATTCACCTCAAAACAAGGCTCGTGAGAGCCACTTACATGTTTTGGGTTACAGTGATGACTGCGTGGTCAGGTATTTGTTCACCCTTGATTTAAACCGTTGGAGGTTGTAATTAGCGGTGAAACATTCACGGGGAAGCTTGTTCCACAGTGAAGTGGTTCTGGGGAAGAAACTGTCAGCATGAAATTTTCTCTTTCCCTCTTTCCCTCCTGACATCTGCTTGGTTTTCATTCATATGGTAATGTCTCCAAAACCCAACCAAACCCAACGTAAAAGAGAGAAGCAAAGAGAGCGAAAGCAAACGAGATAGCTACCTGAAACTTCTACCCTGAATTTTTCTTGATCTGATCCGAACATGTTGGTAGCAGTGCAGATGTAGTCTCCACTGTGCACGGGGTCCGCCGTGCCGATGACTAGAGTGCTCTGGGAATCCCCGCTCATCTTCACCGTGATGTCTCCGGTTCTTCCCGGGCGGTATTTCTTCTGGTGCCCCGAGACCCCCTTCCAGACCCAGTCGACGTAGTCTGGAGGGGGGTCTGAGGTGATGTGGCAGGTTAACCTGACCGTGTCCCCCCCTGTCACCAGCACGGGTGCGGAGTCACCCAGGACGTCTGGTCTGCCTTAAGTGGAAGGATAACGTGGATTTGTCAGTCGATAAGCTCATTAGGTATGATAATTTATTTCAACTTTAAAGAAGCCACGTGACAAGCTTCACTGGGTCAGTCTACTGAGGAAAACCAGAGTGTCTGGTCGAAAGCTCTAGGTGAGAGAACTTTTTTTGTGTTGGACCAAAATGTTTAACTTTAAACAGTCATTTAGAGTGTGAGGACTGCAAACTGTACATACTATGAATAAGGCAATACACATACATGACTTTTGCGTTTTTGTACTACCCCACATTAGCATCAGTATTTCATATCTTGGGTATTTTAAACAGCGCTGAAGCAAGCTTCAAGATGAGTCTACGATATCCTGGGAGTTACCCCCAAAAATCAGCCCAGGGTCCTCTCAGTAACCATTTTCCGTCACAATTTTCAGGAAGTGGAGGTGCCGAAATATGACGCCTTACACGTGTGGCTGAACGCTCCCAGCCATATTTGTTTACATTTTGGTAGTTTGCGGTGGCATCAAAAACAGAGACCTCGTGTAGGCTGTTTCTGGCGCCAACCATATGCATACACCTATGAAATGTGAGATAATTACACAAATATGGAATTAGATAACCACACGAATATTCTTTTAAATAAAATATTTCATTTTTTTTCTAAAATGTTCAATAGTGCCCCTCTAATACTGAAAATGTGTTGTGCCGAACCCATGCATATATACAAGTCAACACTAACCCATGACATTGATAAAGGTCTCCCTGGAAACCTCCGGGAATCTATCACTCCACGCAACGCACTCGTACAGACCCTCCGTCTGGTAGGTCAAAGGTGAGAGGGATAATGGGTTGTCTAGGAGAGTCCGGTTGTCCTTTCGGCGCCATTTAATTTTAGGCTTCGGATTTCCGTTGGCGACACATTCTAATTCCCAGTCTTGGCCGAACAGCACGCTGACTTCTTCCTCGAACGTGGGCTTGATGAGAGGCGGGCCTGCATGGGACAAGGACGGAATAGCAATGAAATATTGCCGCGCCATTAATGGGTTACTACGGGGCCGCTCGCACCGACGCACGGTACGGTAAAAAAAACGGCAATCGATGTTTGCAATATGGAGAGCTTGGTAGCTTTGATGTCTGCTTGAATGATGTTCGGTCAGTCGTTCAATTCGATTTTTTAAAATGAAAAACGCATCGATAGTCCTTGGTTGTCATGGATACCAATGATCATGTGATGTTAAACAATGTGTCATGATTTAGTTTATTGCTTTTGGCTGCGTTCAGAAGTGAATAATGAATGCATGAAAGCTCGTATTACTTTATCAGAATTCGTGATATCTGAAGCACAATAATTGCTAGAAAGTTTATGTTGATATGATTGCATACATAGTCTTTGTATGCATTCATGGTGTCCATCCATTTGTATCGCCCTGCTTTTAAGTCCACCGATGGATTGCGACCAAGCAACTAGCAAAAACCATAAATATTATAAGACAATATCACTAATCATTTTTGTGTGCTAGCACTGTGTGCCAAAGAGGTCGAAGGTGTCCAACCTCCATCGTACAAAGCAAGGTTGATAAAAATCCCTTTTGTTATCAGACCGTTTGTTATATCTGCGCGTGGTACGTTTTTTAGTCTCTGAACGTTTGTCTTCTATTTTTTCGCTACGTATCAAAGAGCTCTTACTGTCTTTTTTAACAAAACAGCAAAAACATAAAAAAACATACAAGATGGCGTTGAACTCAAGTTCCATGGAACCTATATTAACGGCGCCATCTACACAAAATAATTATTAAACAGAGATATACTAATTACATGGACAAATTAACAATATACAAAATCGAAACAAGCTAATTGGGGTTTAGTAAATGAAATTCAACGAGCACAAGTCCCTCTTACTACCTGCGCTCCAGGAATCGACTCTTGTTCACGTACACAAAAACAAAGTGGAAACCTAGCCTCGGGCTAGTTGGACCAATTGTACTCACATATCACTTCCAGGGTGATAGTTCCCACGCCTCTCGGTTCGACCCCGTTGTCAGCGACGCACTGGTAGGTGCCACTATCCGCCCTAGACACCCGGGGGATCCTGAAGGTATAGCCCCTAAACACACAACGGGATCGATTCCAATTCATGGCACCAAAATTCATAAATAAAACGAATGTGTATAGCTACTTGGGCTTTGCTACCTCATTTGTTTCGACGCTAAGAAGTCGTGTAGGTCAGCTGAAACACCCCGGGGGAGTCAGCGCAGGTCTGACATTGGCGACCATTTCCACCAAGTAGCCAAAGAATTGAGCATTAATGCAGCACTGCAGTACTTCGGGGGATTGCAAAACCCCCAGTTCGTTGCACTTTGCCCTCGATAATCCATTGCACGGCAGCCTGTGGTGATTTTGGGTAATGAAGTGCTTCATCTTCTTCATCCTTATGGAGGCAGGGCAATGCGAAACTCACTGACTCTACTTAGAGTACACCACATACAGAAAATGGCATCTTTTAGGGCTACAAGCTAGCGAGTCATGTTTTGATGAATCGGCACTCAGCGAACTCAGTGCAACATCCCACGCTTTTGCCTTTTGATTGGACTTTCAGACGGAGGAAAGGTATGATCATGGACGTTTGGGTGATGCCGATACTTTCCACACGTTAACGACATAGCCCAGCCTTGAATGTTGCAATACTAGTATGATAGAGACACGAAAACTAAGTTCTGAAAAAACAAAGAAACTTTAAATATTACGTCGACTTCTGTTTGAAAAACTCTTCCCCCATACAATTATCATCATCATCATCATCATCGGTAGGCTGCAACGCTACCAGACCTAGAGCAGGGAAAGCCCCCCCCCCCTCATCCCCCAAGTGCTGTAAACATGAAATTGCAGGATATTCAAGATTAATTTTACGAGCAACATAAGATATGGCAAGGGGCCGTGGTACCAAGGAGGTCCTTGTTGGTACTAGGAGGTACCTTATGGAGATACAGGAGCAAGTGGGAAGCTTCTGGCCTGAGTACTAAGGCAGTATACAATGCAAGCTGCTATTACTGAGCTAGATAAGTAGTAGCTAAGAGGTCCTTGGTGATACTAGGGGGTACCTTGTGGAAAGGAGCAAGGGGTACTAGTACTGAATAGGCAGTAGAAGGCAAACTGCTGCAATTACTGAAGTGGATGAATAGAAGGTAAAATAAAAAATCCTTCCAAAGATATATCCTCCAATTTGCGTTTATTGCTCGTATCAAAAGAAACATTTACATTGGAACAACGTACTTGTCGATACTGTAATCTAGATAGAATAGAAGATGAACTTCATTTTCTGGTAGAATGTAGTTTGTATAACAGTGCGAGAATTGAACTTTATAGACGAATAACATCGATGTTTCCCAACTTTACACACCTAAGTAATACAGACAAATTCACATTTTTATGAACTTAGACAAACCTCCGATCCTTAAACTTGTATGTTCTTATCTTTTCAACATCACATAGAAGCGAAGAGAAGTCGAAATTATGTAACAGACTGTAGTGCTAGTACTAGATTGATCTTGTTGTGTATATATTTGTGTATTCAAGTTAACCTTTGTACCTAACCCAGTGGGTATGTTTGTACAATAAAGGTCTTCATTCATTAATTAATCAAATTGATCCTCATACCTCCTCTGGGCTCTAGACAGGGACTTTCCTCCCAGTTTGGTCCACTGTAAGACCGACGCAGGATTACTCTCCACCAGACAAGTCAGATTGGCGGACTCTCCCTCCACGACCCTCACAGCTCTCACGGGCAGGGTAACCGTGGGGGGATCTGGAAAGGTTGCATTCATCATCGGACTACCGTTAAACAAGCTACTACATTATTTATGTGTCACTGTGCGAAGATAAAGCCGCCTCGACGGTTGTAAAACTGCCCATGGTCATTTACTTCCTTTGGTTATGCTTCGGGCACATTTCCAAACCGGGGCCCGGCCGGGCTCTTTACGTGAAAGAAAAACGAACTATTCATATCAACAATATATGCAAATAGATTCATAAGTATTTCTTAAATGAATTTTTTGTATGTGTTTGTTGTCTTTGATATCATTGTCACTTAAGAAAATGCTGGAGTTTTTTGTAATAGTGTCCTTAGCATTGTGGATGGAATGGTCGTCTAGTTGGCTGGTGTTCAGGAGTAGTTTGGAGAGTAGATGGCGGCCAAATTTGACTCAAATTCGATTCGTACAGTACAGTGGGCGTGGCCTAAATATGGTTAGATTGCTTCCGAACTTCAGTCAACCTTGGTTTACGATTAACTAGTGTTCGGGGGAAGGTTCTGGATGTATGATAGGGGCTAAACAGTGTTCTGATACGATAAGTTTGTTCTTTGAATAGCAGTGGTAACAGCGGACTATATTTGCGCTAACGTAGATTTCCGTTGTTAGGCCACACTGACTTAATTTTATGGATGCCGGCACCTGCTGGCTTTTTGCGGAATTTATGAATCGGCACTGTACGTATGTACTGAGTTCTTGAGTCGTGGGGCTTCGCAGCTGGGTGCCATCCTCCAGAGTTACCACCGGCTCCGCATTGTCGCTAACTACCATGGACTACCCAGGCCTAGAGCCAGGCCAGAGCCTCGGAAGATGTGATCTTGTTTTTTTTTTAGAACAGGCGAAAATCAATGCGCGCGCGGATGTCATCCATAAAATTAACTCGGTATGGCCTTAGAAAGACATAAAAATAGCCCTTTCATTATTTTGGTGGGAGGTTTTCCCCACACGACCACCGGCCCCGCTCCCTGTACTTTATATTGAACAAATTCCCTCACACTTGCCCCCCACCTGACGCGTGACTTCACCTAGGTGTGAAAAATGCCTCCTTGGTGCGGGCAGACGAGGATGGCCTACTCGTGAATGTCAGCCTAATTGTCGTGGCAAAAGTTCACTGCGATATTGCCCAGGGTGCGGAAAATAGCTGATATAAATTTTCCTGATGTGGAGCTGTGTGCGGACCCTCCCGCGGCTCTGAACCCAGACACGGCATTGGGGAAAAAGTCATGTTCTTCATGCTTTATAGCCTACAAGTGTTAACCATTTGGGCTAAACTCTTATTGATCTAACAGTCTTTCTGACTGTGGGGCGTTGTTATACGTATTTTTTTTCTCTTCACATGTATTTAACAAGCATCAGGCAAAAGGACTTCTACTCGAGAACATAAATATAAAACACAATAACAAAATGCATACATAATTACAAAATGGATAAAATAGAGATGAGTGTAAACAAGAAAGTTGGTGATCTATCAATTACGAGTATCTACATGTACAATAAATAAAGGTTTGAACTATATCAAAGATGTTACAGCTGATGTTCGTTTGATACGCTGCGGCATTTAAGATTGTCATTATCTATTTGAAAACTAAAATGTATGAGGAGCAATCTAACTGAAGCAATTTGTACTAAACTTTTGTATTGCAATAGAGTATTATAATACAAAAGTGTGGAAGACGAAATTCACTTCATTTCAAACTGCCCATTTCAGCAAAACGTACGAAACTAGTTATCAATTCTAACCTCCAAAATATATCCCAAATTCCCTATGCTAATAGACAAATGAAAAGGACGTATCTTTTAACTACCAAAACGCAACACATAATGGAAAAAGTGGACATTATGTTTTCCAAGGTTAACTCAAAAGACGACAAATTGGTTTTAGACAATTCACCTTCTAGAATGTAGCCGCTTTTAGAAATCATTTGTAAATTGTTGCAAATTGCAATAAACGTAATCATTTAGTTATCGCATAGCTAATAAGATAGCATTTCGTGATCAGAAATTTAAAAAGTACCAAATGCGAATCTGTATAGTTGGGAAGTTTAGTTACATCTCTGATAGTTATTTCCGTTTCCAGGAAAAGGCACGGCGCAGCCCTTGGTGCTTTCGCAATCATGTTTCTTTATATGTATGCATGGCAAATTCACAGCCTAACGTTTCGAAATGTCAGAGCAAGTCTTGACGCCGAGGATATAGGATCAGGACCTTCGGTATCAAGTGTAAAGGTACAATCCTGCATATAGATGAGCACTTACCCCTGAGGTTGGCAATTAGTGCAATTTGCGCACTGACACAAACACACCCGACAGTTCTGAAGGATTACCCTCTTTTAATACCGGGGGTTTTAAGGGGGATGTGCTGTGATTTACCACTCGTTTTTGACACGCCAAATATATTTTTACAACAGTTTTTGGCCTTTTCTATATTTTGGGGGCATTTCAACTGCATACCGGTGCAATAGCTCAATTGGTAGAGTGCTCGCTTTGCAACCGGGAGGTGCGTTCAAACCCATACCAAAGACTTTAAAAATGGTACACACTTTTTCCTCTGCTTGGCACTCAGCACATATGAGAAAGAGTATGGGAAGGTCAAACACACAGCACTACTAGCGGACTAGTTCCCTGCTGTAGTGCCCTGCACAACTGTGTGTCGCCCAAAGGCTACGGAAATGGACATGGGCACCAAACCCTATGATCTGCATAGAGACACGGGAAACCTTTTTTTCAGATGCATGCGTTTACTACTTACAGTTGATTTGAAGCATTCTGGAAGTTGTTTGTCGCGTCGTTAGCCCGGGGAGGACTTGTTCGGCCACGCAGCTGAGGTTGACGCCGTTGTCCCACCTCTGTAGCTGTGACACGACCAGGTCGAGCGAGGCTGACGACGACGACATCCCCGCGCTCTGTCCGGGCGTGCTGGTCGGCAGGACGTACTGTTCCGTACCGTTGTACCATTTCAGGCGGGGAGGAGGCCGGCCCCCCTCCGAGAGGCATGATAGGACGAGCCCCTCACCGGCCAGACGAGGCCCAACGTCACCAGAAATCGTAGGCGGTTTGGAGGGGGGAACTAAAGTGGGGAGAATCAGTGTAGGGTCAGCACAATTACAAGCGAAGAGCACTAAAAACAATTACATCAGGCAACTTCTACTTCAACGATCACAGAGAAAAGGAAGTGCAGTACACCAAATTACCTGGCATGCTTTCTACCTTCAACAACGTCATAGAATTGATTGTAGCGTGGAGACTACAAGCAACATAATTGCTGCAGATCTTTCGACAACATGTCCGGATTAACCGAGGGCATTTAATCTGTTATGACTGATCACGTGTGTCCCAGTATCTAGGGAGTCATATTGATTTCATGACACTTGAAGGTTGTAGGGATTATCTGCACTTTATTATATATATATTTTTAAATCAAAACGACGAAGTATATTGGAAACGAAAGCTTGACTTAGCCGAAACGTCACAAAATTAGATATCTTACAGATAGACTTTGGTTAAATCAGACTTTGCCCATAATGACGTGATTATTCGCCTAGAATTAACTTTCTCATTTGCCTGGTAACCACTGTTGAAATAACAAGTAATTATTAGATTGCTTTCCTGTTGATGCACAGAATCACCACGTAATTGTTTGTAACGAGCTACTGCTGTTTGTACTTGACTGAGGTATAATGAGATTTCTTTCACTTCAAGTACATCTTTCAGTGGCATTATAGTAAGACCTAATATTTTACACGCAGGCCCTCTCACCAGAATGCCAATTTGTAACAAACAGGATAGAGTTGTGGTAGACATTATAGTAAATACAGGAGAAGCGCTGTCCAAAGTATACCTTCCAACCACCACCATTACCAAGTCGATTCTAAGAAAGCATTGGAGGGAAACAGTTGGCGCTGTATGTTTATGGTCACTTGGTCAGATACGAAATGGCTTTCATCTACCGTCAGTGCCATGGCTTCCGATATTGAAGTTCTGGTCCTCCATGTAATATTCCTTTCATCACACGACCACTGCCCTCCACAAATTGAAGGCCTTTTTCTTCAGGGTATCCTCTCTTTGTTTGTAATGAATAGTTTTCTGGTTATGATATACAGTCACGAGTTGAAGAGGTCAAGAGGGCGAATGAACAGTTCCCTACCCCAGACATTCGTGGCCACTTAAAACCACGGAGAGTCAATTATTAATAGCTCTTAGGAAGGCCATCAGTGCCCATGGTATATCTAACAAAACATAAAAGAATCCTTAGTAGATGAAAGCACATCTGTTGCATAGCATATGAGACTGAGTGGTGCTGTCTGATTGCCTTTACAATTGATGTTCTTCTATCTTTATTTGAAAGCAGCTTACGGGGAGATATAGACCCAGGAGAAGACGTCCTAGGGAGCTTTATATACCTTAGAATAATGGAGCATATAGACTTGGGCATTGTTTCATATCATATTCTGGAAGTTATGTCGTCCCCTGTGATTCCACCATGCCCTCGCGGGTGCAGTCGATAAGCGTTCATTTGCATGTCGCGCACGTACGGTATTGAACAGGGAGGTAATTAGGTATTGGCCAGAGGGACAAGGAGACCAGCACGCCACGATCGTTAAGGCAGACGTGGACATTGTGTCTAGAACGACTCCGATTCCATAATTTCTCTCTCTCTCTCTGTCTCTGAACTGCATGACTAGGGGGGAATAGTGCAATATTGACTCGGCGAGGTTTAATAATCCGTCGGTTATTGCTCGATGCTCCGTTTGCTCATTTTCAGGAATATCTAATGAAATTGGCCTGGGAAAGCAGAACGGACAAGGGGGGTTACAGTGGAGACATGGCCGATGACGGGAGTTAATGGAAAGTATTGCAGCCGAGCAATACCAACAGGGTTTCCGCAATCCATCACATATTTAGGGATCGATGAGGTGTTAATCTCTGTGGATAGATACGGCATCAAGCAGCACACCTCACTACGTCAGATCAAATGGTAGCACGGCCGCCTCATACATCTTGTTGCATCTTGAGTGGTCATCACATCATCCGTCTGAACGGCCGGGATTGGGAGCCTTTGGAGTCCGCCAATCGGGCGAGGACGGAGAAATTGGTCGAAGAGGCAGACTTGATCTTTTAAGAGCACTTCTTCGAAGAGCACGTGTGCTCGAACATGATGAAGTCGAGATGAAAGCTTGACCAAAACCTATAGCTCATTTGTAGAGATTATCTTTTTCAGGGTCTTCTGAATATTGTATATACAAGTTGGCCATTATAGCATGATTAGGTGCACTGGCATAGAATGGATACATTACATGTGACACAAAGAGGTCATCTGGTGACCCAAGGGCATCTATGTTGACGTCCGGACTTCCCGGTGTAGGCCATTAATATAAAAAAAAAACACACAAGGAAATATGGTAATACTTTGTTAACAAGAACCTAGGGTCATTATATAACTTTGTTTCGGAATTCCCTAGACGTTTAATTAAGATGATTTAAAAGCTCTGTATTCCACTGCTGATGCATTTCCGATGTTTGGACGAAATATTGGGACAATCACACCCACGCATTGTGACAGATAACCCTTCATTTCCTAAGCAAAACAGTTTTAACAGATCGGTGCCAAATGGGAAGGTGGTACTGTTGAATAGTTCAATTCGGTCCCGATGCAACAAGATGGGCCAAAAATTGTTAGTAATTGCTTCTTTGATTGATGTGATCACTTATTGTAGTTTGGAGATGTAGTAGAGGCTGGAAAATTAGGTTATCTAAAGCTGAATTATCTTATCAAAAGTAAGCCGACAAAGGATGCTCGCCGTATTCCTAGCTAACCTACTTCAGCTCTCCACAGGTCTTGATATCGTTAGGGTTTGGGGTGCGGGGCAGGGTTAGAGATTGGGGTGCGGGTTAGGGATAAGGTTGTTATAGGGTTAGGGTTAGGGATAAGGCTGTAGCAGGGCTAGGGTTAGGGTGCGGGGTAGGGCTAGGGTTGCGCGGTAGGGCTAGGGTGCTGGCCAGGTTTAGGGATTGGGGTCCGGGGCAAAGCTAGGGTTAGGGTACGGGGCAGGGTACGGGGCATGGCTAGGGTTAGGGTACGGGGCAGGGATAGGGTTAGGGATGCTGGGCAGGGTTAGGGGCGGGGGGCAGGGTTAGGGTGCGGGCAGGACTAGGGTTAGGGGTGCGGGGTAGGGCTAGGGTTGCGCGGTAGGGCTAGGGTGCTGGCCAGGTTTAGAGATTCGGGTCCGGGGCAGGGCTAAGGTTGGTACGGGGCAGGGTACTAGGGTTCCGGGCAGGGCTAGGCTTAGGGATGTGGGGCAGGGTTAGGGTTAGGATGAGGGTTAGGGTTAGGGTGCGGGGCAGGGTAAGGGTTAGGGTGCGGGCAGTGCTAGGCTTAGGGTGAGTGTCCGGGGCAGGGTTAGGGGTGCGGGGCAGGGTTAGGGTTACGGTTAGGGTGGTGCAGGGTTAGAGTTTGGGGTGTTGGGCAAGGTTTGGGTTTGGGACGTGGGGCAGGGCTAGGCTTAGGGATGCGGGGTAGGGTTAGGGGTTGGAATGCGGGACAAGGTACTAGGGTTGCGTGTTAGGGCTAGGGTTCGGGGTGTAGGGCAGTGTTAGGGTGCGGGGCAGGGTTGGAATGAAATACGGGTTGCGGGGCAGGGGTTAGGTTTTAACTTAGGACTAGGATCATTTCTCGGAAAGGGCCAGAGTTTCAAAGAATTTCTCAATCGGCCATAACTCTATACGTAGTGAAATGAAACACGATGTGCTGTTTTCTCTTAATGACGTGGTAGAAACCTTTATCATGATATTTATGTTGAAAAGCGATTGTTCCAATAAACGTAAGGCTAACGTTTCCTCCAGTAGAGACTCGTATTATGGTCACAAAACATTCATGCTGCATGAGCCACATCCATAAAAGTACCGGCCAATTGATAACAATGGCGATCGTCTGCTTCGTGCCAATGAAGTGATAATATCTGCCATTAAGACAGTTTGCATTTTGTCTTGTGATGGGAATCGACTGAGGGTATAGTCAAATGGCCGAATTCATTTTGTAAAGAAGAGGTTGATTAGACAAGTCCATGGCATGGAAATGATACAAAACAAAGTTACCGTCGTAATGTACTTCAGGATATACGACTGCCCCTTAAACGACAGATGTTCAACTTTCCTGAATGGTTTTTTTATGACAACCTCATTTGTTCCAGCAGACTTTGTTCCCATTTGTTGCCACCAGCCTGTAGCCACGTGAAGAGATGAAGTCATCCGAGTAATCTTCTAACCCCTGCCCAAAGCAGTTCCTCTAATTGCAGGGCAACAGTAAACCAACACGGTAAGCCCAGAAGCCCAGGGCCCCAGGTTTGCTTCCCAAGAAGGTCGTGTATTACCAAGACCAAGGTCAAGAGGGTATAGTTATTGATCCGCGAGGAAAGCTAAATTTGCTTCACAAAGGCATCTAATTTCCTGGGAGGTACAGATTTGGTTTTACCCCAGATGGCGTACATGCTGCAGAGAGACTGTAAATTGTAGCAGGGTTGTGTTTTCTATCTCCCACGTTTATATTCACTGCTTATTGCCCCTGTTCCCATTCACAGCGCAGTACCCTGGGATAATGTCATCACTCATAGGACTCCACAAGCCATTGGCTCCTGGGGGTTTATTACCTATCAAAGACGAAGTGTGTTTTCCCGAACGCTACAAACGTAATATCTCACCCTCCGCCGTTTTTAGACCTACATTACAAAGCTCTTTCGGGTTTCGGAAAAAAAGTCATTTTTTTGCCCGAAATCATTTCCGTGCCTTATGATACATCACCGCACACCAGCAAATATTCCCCAGCACTTTATGAACGCCTCTCCGTCATGTGGTTTATTGAGGAGGAAAACCCGATGTAATCAGAACGCGGGTACACAGACACAGTACATCACCCGGGTGGTTGTTGGCAACCTAGATTCAAATCACGATATTTGATATTGGATCCCCCACATATTCCCTTATCTTTTCCTGCTGGGTACTGTCTCTCTGGACCTTTCGAAGTGAGCAACAGAAAACAGATACGCGTAGGGTGACGACCCAGTGGGTTATTCGGTATTCAGCTCACGAGGAGCGGGTAGCGACGAAAGGAACCCTCGTGACATAACCCCGGGAAGAGATTAGGAGATAGGCATTAAAGGCTGACAACATTAATTAGCCGCATCAAATCCACACACCTGTAGGAAAGACGCCTTCATCCGCGAGTCAAGAGGATTTGGTCAATAATGGCGTTGGCAGTGGCTTTAGTAATAACGATTGGTGCCCCTGGATGGACTTTTGGTGGCATAGTCTGCGAGCACCGGTGCCTAGACAGGTGGTTTGTGGTGTAAAATGTGTATGCCAGCTTGACCTGCACCCCATTAATTGTATTCCCCTGGAACAAGGTGCTGCGGTCATGGTATTATTTTATCATCGGCCGCTTTTGGACAGACAATATCGAGTAGGCGTGGGTTTAAGCGTTATTGTCACGCGTACAGAGGCGTTTTTATTGTCTACAAAACGACCTTAGTCCAATATGTTCAAATTAACTCGGCCTTATACCTGTATTCGTCATGTCAAACGGTAGTGTGATGGACGTAGGAGATGATTGGTAAGGTCTGAAAATCTCAATTGCTCTTTCGTGGTTATATTTCATACTCGCTTGCATGTTCAGTTGGGGAAGCGCGGGGCGAACATCTATCACAAGGAATGCACTACCTAACGCCAGGCAGACGTCGGCTAGATGGATCTGGCAGTTCGTGACAAGATCATCTTTTACATTTCTTTTCCGCATTATTTTGGTTTTATAGTCATTTAGGACATACGCTGTAATAGATAATACGCTTCTCTCCAAATGTTAAAGAGAACATTTATTTTAGTCATATGTTGATCAAACTAGAATCTTTGCTTGTAATAGTTGATGCTAGGCTCACTAGATGAACATTTTGCAAAGAAAGATGGCCATCTATTTCCAAATCCCAGAGCTCTAAATCCTATTTTTTCTGCGTATCATACTGCACTGGTGTAAATAACATTGAAAATTACCTGCATGTACACAACTCAGACTTGCATGGATCATACAAACACTGTCTAAGAACTGTTGCCATTATTTCTTTTAAACTTCATAGGTGGTAACAGTTAATGCAGCAAATAGAAATCCACATACACCTACTTTTGTGTGTAAGCCCAGTACATGGACCAGTGCAGGTTAGCAGGTAGATCTGCACAGCCTCAACTTTACCCGCACTAAGGTGCATGCACCCATATTATTCTCAAGTCGTATATAGAATAAAGATGTACTTGCCCACTACGGTTAACTTGGCGTCTCCAGCATCCCGCACGGAAAAGACGCTGCACCTGTAGTTTCCCTCGTCTTCAGGCAGGGCGTTCTGAATCTTTAGATGATATTCTCCCTTCTTCTGGTTCCCTGCGATAAAATATCTGGGGAACTCCGGTGCGACGTTAAGCCCCGACGAGATGTGGAAGAGTTTGGCGTCGGAGTTGGGGTTGTACCAGTACCAGTTGACCTGGTCCTTGGAGTAGAGACCGTCAAAAGCGCAGCGAAGGGCACCGTGCGGTTGATGAGCACCGCGGTTGATTCTGGTCGGACGCGGTACGTTGCCGTTGCCGCAGCCGCAGCCGTTGCTGAAGAGACGAAGAACATGGAGAGAAGAGAACAATAATAAGTTGCCGTTACGGCGTAATTCCAAAGTGAAGCGGTGATCATGGTGATGGTACGCCGGTGAGGGAGTAGCTGTGTTCGCGGAGTGTTCATCAGCTGCACTACCACTCCCGGCAGCAAGTCAAGCCAATGGCGCACGGATAATCCATGCTGCAACATATACTGCTCAGCCTTTCTACGTCACGGCTATACCACTGCATTTCAGGAGGCGCCAACAGCGCCTATTATGGACAGCTAACCCCTCATGTGGCAGGGCTTTTTTGTTACCCTCCTGGACAAATGGACCATTCGAGAATTCTTCGTAGACACGTTGATATACCGACCAGTGAGTGGGTTCGCTCGCTTAGCAATAAGGTTGCTTATGGCTTTTTTCTCCTAGTTTTATCTTTTTCCAATCAACGGATCAGGTCTTAACGTCGTAAAGCTGCCCGGATTCACACACATCGGCGTGATAAACAGTCGATGCGAAACAGTCTGTTTTTCCAGAGTCATCGTAGCTGAGTGCACGGGCCGGTGGCTTTCACCATATCAATAACAATTTCATTGGAGAGAAAGGGCCGCGACTTGGGTGTTTGTCAGATTGCCGCTGCTTCCCATTTGCTGTTGATTGCAATCAGTCTAATTGCATTTAAGGGTTTCCTAGCATGTTGGCAACCGAACGCTCCTAGCAGTATTACCCAGCTATATTGATTCATGGGCCAGAGCTCTCGGATTATTTGGTGTAGATAACAAATTCGCCTCCATTTACCTGACGTGTCGGATGCAATACGTATGTGTTTGACAACCGGGGCAATCGTCGAGGAGGATTGTGTAATATATTACTTCGTTTTAACAAATAAGCGCCCTCTGAAGGAGGCAATTACTGCAATAGTCCAACTCGAGCGCGCTTGGTAAAGGGCAGAAGTAATGCATCTGCTGTGGGGAAACGAGACTGGGAGGATGATGAGGTACCAATGGCAGTCTCCACACTTGGCCTTGATAAATCAGTCATTCATAATTTAATGGCAATATAGAGCAAAGACGATGTCCACGCCTGCTCATGCATACGGAAGTTTTAACTGAAAAGGGGTCTTCAATTTTAAATGTAGGGTAGACAGCGGCAGACAACCGTCAATTCAGCAAGGTTGAACCACGAGGTTGAATTTTGAAACGTGCTCTTGGCTTGAAAAGTATAAAGTCAGAAGATATTGCCGCCATTTCTTATAAAAATGAAGTTATGCATTTTGTAACAATACACTTCCAAGTTCAGCTTAGATATGATTAGATGATCTTTATTTGCAATTAGATGATCTTTATTTGCAAAGTTATGTCCAAAGGCTAATTGCATATACAGTGTCAAAGAAAGGCCTAAGACAGCATCAGGAGACATACAACTACTGTCTGATCAACTTATACTACAGTGCTACGTTTGCTATTGGCGCTTGACTTCTTCTTTGAAGGTAGTGGATAATGAATTGTCCCATGATCTGTATAATAAGTGGGTTTGGTGATCTTAGTAGGAACATAGTCTTCTGATGGTCTTGTAAATGGTAGAAGGATGGGGAAATTGTGGCAACTGTATGAAATATGTTTCTGTCGATCTCATAGTGAGGACACTGAAGAATGAAATGTGTTCAATTTGTCTATATCGAAGGAGAAATATATTCGTTGTGTTATGGCATTTAAGTTCTGTGACAATTCAAACTTTTAATGGTCAGTTAACTCATTCCGAGCATAGAGTCCCCTGGATTTAGTTGTAAAACGTTGTTTTGAGTTGTGAAATGGGACAAATCCGTTACGCCTCAAGTCGTGAAGAACTCATGACAGCAAGTAAAACTGTTTGAGATTCTCGAACGATATCCAAAATGGAAAGAACGCCCACATTAAGGAATTCCTGCAAGTCATAATTAGTTTTCGAGCCTATTACCGGCATCCCATCAATCCGACATGGACCAATGACATCTTAGGAGCATGCAAATTGCACACAATAGCAAGAGAGAGCTCGACGGCGGAAAATTAGACGTTACGGACATACAAGTAATGGCAAAATGGTGGAAGTGATGCATGAACAGTCGTTAAGTCAATGTCACCATAGTATATTCACTGATTGCTCCTATCAGGATGGAAGGCGAATGGTGAGCCTCTCGCTCAAATCGATTATACCCAAATTGTATTAGTGGGCAAAGGAACATGAGGAAGGGTCTGTGGGTAACAGTTGGCTGCAGTTCATCATTGTCTTTTACACAGTTCCATTAAGGCCGTATAAAGAAATACGTTTGGATAGATTCTCTATAGCCCGAGCAACGAAACGAGCGGAATACCAGATGTGCATTGGAAAATAGAGCCTACTACAATTTCATCACATAGATATTACCTATCTTCCCTTATCACAACAAATGACCTTGTGTGCTTTGATGAACAATATCGGAAATATTCCACGTGGCTGATTTGAACACTTTAGCAACCGGCAACCATGTATCATTTTTGCAAAATGTACAATACTAAGGCAAACGGTTTCTTTTTGCACATACATTGAACACTTAAGCAACCGGCAACCATGTATCATTTTTGTAAAATGTACAATACTAAGGCAAAAGGTGTCTTTTTGCACATACATTGAACACTTGAGCAACCGGCAACCATGTATCATTATTGCAAAATGTACAATACTAACGCAAAAGGTTTCTTTTTGCACATACATTGAACACTTTAGCAACCGGCAACCATGCATCATTTTTGCAAAATGTACAATACTAAGGCAAACGGTGTCTTTTTGCACATACATTGAACACTTTAGCAACCGGCAACCATGTATCATTTTTGCAAAATGCACAATACTAAGGCAAAAGGTTTCTTTTTGCACATACATTGAACACTTGAGCAACCGGCAACCATGTATCATTTTTGCAAAATGCACAATACTAAGGCAAACGGTGTCTTTTTGCACATACATTGAACACTTTAGCAACCGGCAACCATGCATCATTTTTACAAAATGTACAATACTAAGGCAAAAGGTGACACTTACATTGAACACTTAAGCAACCGGCAACCATGTATCATTTTTGCAAATTGTACAATACTAAGGCAAAATGTTTCTTTTTGCACATACATTGAACACTTTAGCAACCGGCTATCATGTATCGTTTTTGCAAAATGTACGATACTAAGGCAAAGGTTGCTTTTTGCACATACAACGAAGTTCGGTAGGTCGATTTATTACAGTTTGTATATTACATGCGCAAGAGGATCACAATGTTCATGATGTATTCACCAAAACAGCTAACCTTTGTTCACGATCACAAAATAGCAAACGAACGAACGAACGAAAACTGATGTTTCACTAGACCTACCAAACCCCCAACCCCTTTGCCACTTGCCACATTGATAGGCAAGTATGACGGTAAAGTATCTCTAAGAAAAACGTTTATGATATCTACTACAATATCTGCACTAGCTGGAAAGCACCGTGATAGTCGCTAGAGTGCATACTCTGTCTGAGCCGCAGACCTTAATCTGTTTCTTTCTCCCCTTGTTCCATCACCTATTGTCAACCTTTGACCACGACAAAGTTATCCCTGTCACACCAGGCTTACGCACGGCTTCTATGCCCCTCAGTGGGGTAAAAATAGGTGTTAAGTCTGAAAATGACCAACCGTTAACAGCAAATGGGAAGTCACTGAACTCCGAGAGACATTTTCCTCTCGAGGGGTCAGGGCAGCAGTGTATGTACGGCAAGGGGGGCTTTTAAAGTATCTGGGAAGCACATCTAGCAGATTACTAGTGTAAGCCGTGGAACTGGTGTGCCATTCAAATGTACTGTCGGCTACGTGAATCTCGACATCTATCTGTCTACAGAACGCTATAAATTATTATCATCAGAGTCTGAACAGACACAGCAGACACAAAAATATACAAATAAAACCACAGTGTGGTTAAAATAGCTCTTACATTCTGCAGTTAGACTTTACAACAAATTAATTTTTACATCGTCCGTAACATCCTTGGTCTCCTGTTGTAATTTATTGTGAGTGTTGTTTTAACATTTGAAACTTTATAACAAATTAATTTTATATTGTTCGTATCAGCCTGTTGGTGTCCTGTTGTAATATTTTGACTTTTGTTTCAACATGTTGAAACTCGTCTATTGTAACAAACATTACACAATTCAGGAAAAACAATTGTGCCTTTCCCTTCAATGTATGTTTGAATTTGTAAGAAACAATGTACAGTAAAGAATTGGCTTCCTAGATATGAGCAAATTTATTGAATGTGTGATAATTATGTAAAATCGTGAGCTTTACTCTTCTAGTATATGGCATAAAACGACGCAACTCGCTGTGGTTACATGCTGTGCATTATCATTCATAGCTTGTATGTGTGAGTTTTAGCCAACTTTTTGAAAGGCTTTTGCAAAGTTTCCTATTCGAAGGTACGTAGAAATATAGTGATTTATTTTTCATTTAGAGCCGGTAGTCTTGACAAGCCAACGATTTACGCTTCTGTGAACCTTTGGCAATCTTTTCCTGATGGCCATCGGAGTTTCTATTTCACAGTCTAGGTTAAATCGCAGCTTCTAAAGTGGATAAGCTTTTAAAAGGTCGTGTGCCAACCCATGTTTCAACAGTTTCTTATCGCAAATTAGAGCCATGTGATTTGTCAACTGGACGTGGAACTCTTCGGCATACAATGCAGGCGTTTGGCTGCATATTCATCAATAGCTTTGAAGACTGTGGATCTGGAGAAGTGCCAAGAAGGTTTCTGTTCATGCTTCTACTGAATATCTGAAGTCGATGGCTGGCCCCTGTTTGTATATGTCGTCCCCATATTGCAGGCAGTGATTCATGCAACCGCAAATGTGACTTCAATGGGATACGCCGTGCAGTGCACAGTGTGGAAAAGCTGCACGCGATAGCTTTCCTAGCAAGATGCAGACGGATGAGGGCACACGGTCTGAAAGATCTTAAGCTACAAAATATTGCAAATCCAGATGAAAAAAGCCAAGGGAGTGACGCCCGTCTATTGGTATCATAGGGGATTTCAGGTCAAAGGAAGCCGACAGTCTCCTTAGCAGGACAGTAATAGACCTATTGATCACAGACGGTTTTCATGAATTCAAAGGAGCCTTCCGTTATTTTCCCTCCAGCGAAGTTTACGTTGCTGCCCCCAGGCAACATCAACACTGTATTTCACGAGACGCATTTTCCTACTTATAGAAACACAACACATTCTTTCGCTGATGTTTTTACTATTTGCTGATGGAGCAAAGTGGTACATGAGCAAATGCACCCATGGGTGAGTATCTTAAAACGGTACCATTCACTCCGCGAAGACTGCAGAATCAAGTACTTTACGGAGAACACCGCTCTGCATTTCAAAGGTTCTTTGGAAAGCACTGCACGAAATGGCCTCGGATTCAAGCAGATGCGTACCGGGATTTGTCCGTATTTTTCGCAGATACAAGCGGATACTGACGGATCAGAATGGAATCCGCCAGAAAATCCGAAACATCGGTTACTGCAATCCGGAACCTATTCCGTACAAATCCGAAAAACGGGATCCTTGTAGTAAATATTCCACACGGAATACGTTCGGATTTTGCCAGGATACGCACAGAAAAGAATTTGGATCTTGGCAGATGCGTACCGGGATTTTCCGGAATTGCTGACAGATACCAGCGGATACTGACGGATCAGAATGGAATTCGCCAGAAAATCCGAAACATCGGTTACTGCTATCCGGAACCTATTCCGTACAAATCCGAAAAACGGGATTCTTATAGTATATATTCCACACAGAATACGCTCGGATTTGCCCGGGATTCGTACAGAAATGACCCCTGACAAATGCGTAACTCAGGATTTGAACTTTAATACCTTCACCATATTCCCATTCAGGATACATTCGGATACGTACAGGCTTAATAGGAGCTCCTGCAACTAAATAGTTTATTATCAATACACAGTATAGCCTGAAACATATCGTGTGCAATTACCACTCCTAAGTGGACAGCTATGTCCTTACATTTGGGGTACATAGTTATCCATTTTGCTACCACTTACAAAAACTGTAACAAACATTTCTGTCCAACGTTACCCCCTAACAGTAAGCTATGCCTTTACACTTGAGGTCATAGTAAACAAACAAAAACTGTAATAAACATTATTCTGCCCAAAGTTACCCTAAAATAGTTAGCTATGCCTTTACACTTGGGGTACATATCCATACACAAATCATAGTGAACTAACAAAAACTGTAACAAACATTTCTGTCCACTGAAAAGTTACCCCCAAAGAGTGAACTTGGGGTACATATTCGTACACAAATCATGGAAAACGTGTTTCACTGGCCTCAGAAAATTCACCAGAAATAATACTGGACCTAAGTTAACATTTAGAAATCCATTGATTCAACTCTAACAAGATTGGATTTTTAGACTTGGAAGTGGAAGAAGGGTCACTGGGCCAGGTACCCTCTTTGTTCACTGCCGTTTTACCTGTTCACTTTAGTATGAAGTTTCAAATTTTTGGTCGAGCTCACTTTTGTATTTTGTAGATTTGGGCAGCCAAAGAATGGCCTTAGTAAAAAAAAGATTTCCATTTTCATCATAAACTGGCTCGTCTGGTGACATGTACTCCGGACAGCTTGAGCTTGAGCCGCTTACTGTATGGTTTCTTCACCTTCAAAGGTGATGATCCAGTTTCTGTTGGCAAAAAAGCCATGGATCATTTAATACATCATAAGACAGACTAGCAAAACCTTGTCACATACATCCTGGAGGTATAAAAAGGTAAACAAATACACAGGTGACAAAACGTGTCCCATGTCTTTATATAAACGTCTTCGGGATGAGGAGGCTCCGCCTGTAGTACTCCCTGCTGTTTGCAAATTACATTGGTCAGAAAACTTGGGCATCTTCAATGGACTAAAAGTAACATGTAACTTGATCAAAATTTCTACCAGACATATAATAAAGGAATTGACAAATCGACTATACCTGAATACAATGAAAATACTGAACACTTTTTTTTAAACCGCTCCCTATTTTTGTCAAGACGAGATTGGCCCGGCACCAATGCCTATTGACCGTTAGAAAGTATGAACAAGTTGCTACCCTACAAAGACAAGCCCCTAAAAGCCTTTCATCTATAATGTGGAGGGGGCAGGTTAGTTAGAGACATTTTTTTATGTTTCTGGCAGCGACATATCAATAACCAAATGGGTACGATAACTGAACTTACCAAACGCCCGATGTGTTGGATCAAGTGCGCAGGGCCGCCGTGCAAGGGGAGGGGGCGCCGAAGCTTGCTACACACGTCACTATTCTGTGCGTTTGAATTGACATCACATCCTCCTCCGGTCCAAACACTCTCAATCCTGTCCAAACTCAATGGTCGATCATGGTAGACTAGTTATGTCATCATGGTATCACGAAAAAGCGATACAAACGCCTGATTTCTCTCTAGT
>NW_017802824.1:399243-468892 GCF_001625305.1 Branchiostoma belcheri
CCGCTTCCGGTATCTCTTTTCGGATCTGTGGAAGATAGATCCGCAAAATCCCGCTTCTGGTATCGTTTTCGGATCTGCAGAACCGTGATCCGTAAAATTCTGCTTTTGGTACCTTTATCGGATCTGTGGGACGAGGAATCCATAGCAGTACGAAATTCTGAGATCCGCAAAATCCCGTTGCTGCAAATCACTTTCGGATTTGTGGAAGCGAGATCTGCGAAATCCCGCTTCTGGTATCTTGTTCAGATCTGCGGAAGTGAGATCCGCGAAATCCCGCTTCTGTTATTTTGTTCGGAATCTGTGGGAGAGTCCAAAGCAGCAGTGCCCTGTGGGTTATTTTAGAATCCGTTTAATGCCCGGCAGGCGGATTTGCTGAAATCTGTGGTAGTACATGTATGGCGCCATGATGGGTATTTATTGTATCTGTCAGGATCCGAGGCAACTCCAGACTCCCCTAAAAACCGAACTTATAACATATCCGAGAAAGAAGGTTCCTTGCGAATATCAAATTTGTATCTGTGATTTCTTAAAGATCCGGACGTATACGGTGCCGGAATTGTCGGATCTGCAGTGCTACTTCGTATTCTAGTAAGGATTGCGGATTTCTCCGGATTTGCTACGTATCCGTCATGATGCACGATTTCGGATCTTCAGGATTTGCTATAATCCGAGGCCATTTCGTGCAGTGAAGCTTCCAGGGTTTTTCCTTACATTGGTCCATCTGTCTTCATAGATGGGGAGTCTTACGTAGTCAGCGTTGTGGGGTGGCAGTGTCATAAAAACGACTGCTGCGTCTTCTGAGCAAGATAAACACCCCAATATCGGTATAGTCATTGCGTGGAACACGTAAGAGTGGATGTGCAGCATTTTCTGATTTAACTGATTATAAACTGTTTAAAACTGTTTCAAAGCTTTAGTACATAAACGAGATCTTTAAACATTGGAAACATATTGGGCACATATAATATGGGTACAATCATCAGTAGAGAATCGACATCAAATGACTAGAGCAAAAATAGCTTCTTCTGAGTCAATGCTAAAAGACCAGCTATAATGTACACATGCTACAGGTACGAGTAACGCTGATGAGAGTTTCTCAATATCCATCAGCAAGTAGAGAAGTAATATCCATCTTTCTGTATGAATTAAACGCATATCTGAATTAAGTCCACGCCAATTTGATAAATTTGTTCTCGGATTCGGCTGCTTAATTTTTTTACTCCGAGAAAAAGGTAATGACCTCCGGGCGGAGTATTGTGAGTAGCCGTTTTTTCGTGTTCGCAGCTAGAACACGGGGTTACCTTTGTGTAATCGACATGCAATTTTATACGCCGTCTGCGGGCATGCCCATGATGATGCACGAATGTGTATTTTTTGCCGTTGCTGTTTTCGCCGTCAATGTAATATTTCAGATGCAACCTTACAATTATGAGGCTTGTTTTCTGATTTGAAAAAGATTCCGTTTTAAATTAACTCCAAAATGTTCATATTTTGCCCCCAAACAGTTGAAGAAAGCTCCCTGTACATGTCTTCTTAGTTGTTACAATTTTTCCATCTATCAAATGTACTGGTTTGCTGAAAAGATAAAAATTCAATTGAATCAGAACAAAAGCCTTGTATGTTGACTTTATGGTTCCTATTGTGGCTTTTGGAGCTATCAGAGGATGCCTAGATCTGTTTTCTTTTTCTTAAAAAAAAAACACACGAGAACCAACAAATCAAATCGGTGTGGCCCAATGTGATTGATGTACCAATTTCCATGCGTCGCACCGTCAAGAACCAGACGACTTTGAGGAAAGCAGACTTTTCATAGCCAGAGGCGAACTTCAGAAAAAAATGAGGCATGTACTGTACCTGGTAATACATAAAACGTGACAACTACACAGTCCAGACTGCCTCTGCACAAAGTATATATTCCTGCGGATCCCTACACTATATTACTGGTATTTAAAGTTTGTTCGCCAATGTTATCTTGTTTATACATATGTCCCTGGACCTCCTCAACTGGTTAGGTCGCAACAATGATTCCAACCATAAGCTGACGGTGCCAACTTTTGGATATAGATTCAACACACGTTCTTTGTCATAAGGTCCTAGCAGCGAATTGTAGCGGCGAATACCTAATAATCTAAGCAGTGATCTCTGGAGGAAAACCCGACGGAGGTGACTTTATGTCTAAAAGAATGTGACAGCATGTTATCACTCGTGAACTTACGTCTCGTGAAGAATTAATGAGATATCCCGTGCAGAAAATAATGCATTATATACAGTGATTTGTAGTGGATTTAAACTGGTTAACTTAATTACATCAAAGTGGCATTATGTAACATTTTTGCACCAAAATATGAAATATTTTAATGCAAAATAATCTTCATGTGATCGTAATTTACTTCACTTTTTAACATATACGTACATATACGTACATATACGGTTGGCGCTAAAGCAGCCCACACGAGAGCCATCAATTTGAGACACCATCACAAACTACCAGATGTAAACAAACTTGAATAACAAATGTGTTTTCAGCTTCTTAACTCCCTCTTGGCACCTCCAATTCCTGAACGGCATACATTTGCAATAGAATAGAGTTGATTGTAAAGAGATGACCAGAAAATTGACTTTTTGTATCGTCTTGATGTCACATAAAGCAGCTTTACAGCGTTGTTCTTCACCGTTTTGTACCGTTGATTTGCAACATTATTCTACATTTATTTCTTCTACCTATAACATAACATAACATAACATAACATAACATAACATAACATAACATAACATAACATAACATAACATAACATAACATAACATATAACGTATACTTTTTATTCCCAGTATCAGACAGTATTACATATGACAGTCAAGCGAACCGCAAATGATGGTAGTTTTCAAACATGTACACAGAATTGGCTTGGTATGTATGAACAAATTTATAAATGTATTACATGTAAAACTGTGAGCTTTATTCTTCTAGCATCACTTCACAAAATCCCATCTTTATACACACCTTAAAGCATGCGTATAGCCATAGATAAGTGAAAAAGGAGCCTTTACGCATTGTTTAAAGAATGGATTTTGTGTAGTTTATGACATAAAACATTGTGTTTGTTTTCATATTTCAGGTTCACGACCGTCGTAGAATGAGTTCTTTCATTTTTCCCATGCAGATGATTGATCACATTAATTTTATTGAGCTCCGAAGGAACTTTGCTTAGCTTTCATCTAGAAAGGATACCGTGAATATGAATGTATCCGCCAGAATTATGAAGTAGCGCTATCCGTCGTACCGTGACGGAAGTTTTATATAGAGGGATTCACGGGGTAGAAACATACTGCTTCAACATATGTTACTACCGCCGTTTGAAGGAAACAAAGCTCCAAAAACATGTTCTTCGGCATGTTCCTCCCTCTTATTCACGCCACCGATTCAATTTCAAAGCCTCTCCTGTTTTGAAATGATGAAAAAAGTCATGTGGCCCTAATACTTTGATACTTTGAGTACTTTCTCACCAGAAAGGTTAACTTATCACTTTTTCTTCTGGTGGGGCATATCTAACACTATCATCCAAGGGCCTACCCTGGTCAAACGGAGCCTGGAGCACTTTGAAGGCAGAGCGGTTGCCTGCCCAACCTCCGACATCAGCCTGCATGGGGAAATGGAATTTTTGACAGTTGCTCTCCCTAAGAAACATCTCCGAGTAGATTGCTTTAGGTGATGAAATCAAGGTGTCGACACGGACCAGTTGGGACATCACCGCGGGAAAACCTGACAAGCCGGAAACAAGTCGTGACGTTGCCGCATCAAGTTTCCGGTCACGTACGTATACTTGCAATTGGGTGCCGTGGTGGAATGAGTCTGTTTTGGAAGAACACGTTTTGGAATGTACAATCCCCTCTATGTTTAATTTGTCTGATGTGACTGTAGTCAAGGTTATAAGAAGAAGAATACATATCAAAACGTGATTTTTAACTAACGAAATGGAACGCACCTGTATGTCCAAAACACAATATGGTATATTGCATTCCAAATCATGTTTGGGAATAACACGTTTTGAAATTATACAATCCCTTTGATGTTTGGTTTGTAGCCTCGAAAGATGTGACTGCACAGAAGTTTACAAGAAGTGAAATGCATCTGTATTCCAGAACGTGTCCCATTCCAAAACATGTTTTGAAATACTACGAATGGAACGCAGCTGTATTTAAAAAAAACCCATTCCATTCCAAATCAAGCCTTGGAATTTCAAGTCTTGTATGATACAGTCCCCGCACGATTCTGGGTTGTCCTTCCTGTCACCAACTGACACTCACGTCCAGGTGGCCGAAAGGTCCTTCGACTGGAAAAAAAACACGCCGCGACCCTCCCCACCCGAGTAATGATTTTCTATCGCCTCCTGGGGAACCGAATAATAACCTTCAGTACAACGTTACATCTTTCAAGGCTGTAAGTCTGCCATAGAAGGGATTGTAGTATCCCAGTACGTTTTGGAATACGTACTGGGATGCGTATTCTCCAAAACTTGATTTGGAATGGACCACGTTTGGGAATACAGGTGCATTCCACTTCATGTAACCTTCACGACAAAGTCACATCTTTCGAACCTGCAAATCAGCCATAAAGCGTAGTATTCCAGAACGTTTTGGAATGAAACACTTTTGGAATACAGAATTTCACTCCATGTAGCCTTCACTACAGTCACTTCTTTCAAGACTGCAAATTGTATCATTCCAAAACGTGTATCATTCCAAAACGTGTTAATCCAAAACAGAATATATTGAAAGAACATGCTGGTGCGTGCCGTTTCACAGTATTCCAAAACATGTTTTGGAATGGACCACGTTTTGGAATATAGTTCCATCCAACTTCTTTCAAGGCTGCAACCACAGAAGGGATAATAGCATTCCAAAACGTGTTATTCCAAAACTTGACTTAGAATGTACGATGTTTTGGAATACAGCAGGTATTCCACTTGTGTTATTCTAAACCATGTTTTGAAATGGACACGTTTTGAAATACAGATGCGTAGTATGCAAAATCATGTTTTGTAATCGTACACTTTTTCAGGAACTATGTTAACTCCACGAATATTACCTGACATAAAATTGTTCAATGAAGAATATCTATATTCATATTAATTCATTCTCTCACCACCCACCACCCACTCAAAGTTAAGATGGAGGGATGTAATTACTGTTTTCTTATTGCTTATTTCCGTCTTCAGGTATCTTCAGGACTTTGCTCCTTGCTTAAGGATTCGCTGATGCTTGCACTCCTCACACCCACCTGACCTTTGGAGATTCGGCGGTAAAATTTATTGGCCATGGGCTACGTGTTTTGACTGTGGGTGAATGAACTTATAAGCCCAAACATTGAAAAAAATTACAAAACTAGTGGAAAATAAGGATACGTATTAGTTCACCGTTGAACAAGATGTTAACGGAGTGTGTTATATTTTACTGTTTATGTTGCTAGTGATTTTAGTGGGTTGCAATTTTAGTTGATAATATATTTGTTGCGAGTAACAGTGCAATTAGATACCCCTGCAAAATTGTAAAAGTTTGACGCTCATTTATAACCAGTCTCACAATTCTTTTTGTTGTATTTTGCGAAATTCATCAATGCATATACTACAATGCATATATTCGCTGACAAAACGAGAAAATGCAATACAATCTTGACACAATATTACATTAGTATCAATAGAGGAAGATGATAAAAATTAGTATCTCGTTATTGTTACACATTATATATATATAAGTAGATCAGATTCTTAGAAACTTAGAAACAGTTAGAAATGTCATCTCTTAGAACTGTTAGATATTGTTAGCATCACCAACTATGTACGTATATCTTGCCATACGTTGTACCCGTTACATCTGTCGTGCAATAAAATTCTTCTTCTATATGTTGCAGCTCACATTGCCATTTGATATACTTTAACGTTGTTGATACAACAAGATTTTCTTTTCATCTAGAAACATATCATTCGTGTGAAGTTGGCAGAGCGTTTTATCCACTATAACTTTTTCTTGGCTCGCAATCTCCACTTCATTGTGGCCACAATAGTGGAAGATAAATTTCACCAACTACATTAATAGAGCTACATTAATAGAGTTGATTGTTCAAGAGCCCTTAAATCCTACTTCTCAGCAGAAATAGGCGGCCTCCCCCGCTAAGTGTACCACATTACCAGTACAGTGTGCCTACTTGAAAGATAAAAAGGTCTATTCAGCCATATGAGAGCTGCATGAACAACAATCTTTCGGATATGTGTATGCTGTGCGTGGGCTCAGATGAAACCTCCAAAGTCTCCTGGAAGTCTAAGGGAAGATGATTGTGTTTCACCGAAATACCTGCTGTCGTTCCATACATGTCAGATTGAAAGCATTTTATCCCGATCCGTCGAAGTGCTGAAATACACATTTTAATTCATCTTAAAAAGAAAAAAAATAACAAATTAACAAAAAAATTACAATTAACAAACGTTATATGATTGCAATCATCCGGAAATAACCGTACGAGAATATTGAAGTTAATCTGCATATCATATTGCCAAACATTTTCATGATTTATTATGATGCTCAAAGACTACGTGGCTGTTTTTTTTATATAGGAGAAGGCCATGCTGATTTGATAATATGGATGGCATACTCTGGGAACGTCAAATCTGATGCGAGCGTGTGAATAAAAAAGTTTAATTTAGGCAATAAAATTTCCTTCATTATGGAATCTACGTGGTCATGAAGGCTTAACATATGACTTAACACACTTAGCGTGGTATGGGGAATAATAGAGTATTTTCATCTCTTCGTTTTATTTCTTCACATGTTCTTCGTTTTCTTTGGAATTGATTTTTAGCATTCTATGACATTAGTTTCGTTTTTGTTTGCAATTCACGGGATACATTTGCTCATTTTGCGGCTGCTTTGTACGATTTACAGTATGGTCGAATACTCTTCGGAAAACAACGAAAATTAATGTGCGCGTGGATGTCATCCATATGATCAAATCAACACGGCCTAACAGCCTACAACAGAGATTCTAGTTGACTCCATTTTCAGCGACGTTTTTTTCTTAATTTGTGCTGAATGTGGTTATTCTACACGTGTTTTAATGTGGATATAAAGCTGTAATAAAAAGAGACTTATAAACCAGCACAGATGTTACTATTCATCATCATCAACTCAATGTGTCTGGTGCACGCATTTTCTGCCAATTGTAACAGTGATAATGGCATTTGGTCTGCGAAAGTGTCTCACGCTTTCTTGATGACTCGTAACAATTCTGGCAGAAGTGGTCTCAAACTCCTTTGTTTCCATCGCCACAATACATAAAAGGAACATTTCTCGCTCAAACGGGACCCATTTGTTTGTTGATGGTGCCGCTAAGAGCTACGCACTTGGTTTATCCCATCAATATCCGCTTATGAGCCTAATTCAAGAAGGCGCTGCGTGACAGGAATACAGAATAAGAAAAATAATATCACCGCTTAAAGACTAGGGCAATTCTGTGCAGATTGCATCGGATAGATTTAATTTATTCAACAGGGACCTCATTACTTCAGTAGGCGGCCGCGGCCTTGGTGTCCTTGGCTGTATCGACTATTAAATGGTCCTTTGCGGGCACACATGACATGTTGCTTTGATGCCTCGTTTCCTCCGTATGTTCCTTCCTCAGACATTCTATAAAACGCACACTTCTGCGGGGTGACCGTAAGTTCAGGCTTATGAATTGAAACTCAACCAAAAAAATACGGTTGATTCGCATTTACTTCAAGCGTACGTTCGTCGGCTGTAAAAACGAGGACGTTGCTCCGCAATTCGAACCCGATGACCCTCGAAGCCCCACGACCGTTGCTTCAATTGAACATCAACAGACAGTTTTCCCAGAGGACGGCAACTCATTAAACAGGAGACGCGGGCGATTTCGATAACGATTTCGCAGAAACATGGTATCGTAGTGGTGGTAAACTGCCTGGGAGCACAAGTCCCGGCAGGATCCTAGCAATCAAGCCTATTAACAACAGCCTGCGCGGAGCAGGATCAGAATTATGCACGACTCATTCGATCGATAGACTTAATCCCTTCCCATTTTGGCTGAAGCACCGTCTGGACGATTGTTTTTTCGGCACTTTCATATCGTAGAGCCAGGAAATGGGGATGTCACTAGACTAAAGATATACAAACTGCAGCAGATTACGTCTGGGAGATTATCAAAGACCTGATCGCCGCGTGTCAAGAAATTATCTAGACCTAACAGTGGGTACCGCAGGTTCAGCTGCAAAACTACGTTATCACTTGTTCTGAGGAAATGTCCATGACAGGTGCCGACTATGTGACTAGAATTCAATTCACCAACCGCTCGTATCCCTCTATGAAATAGTGCCAGAAAAGTTACCAAATGGCGACGGTTAGAAGTATACATTAGGTCTAATGGCTAGGTCGGGGAATGGGATGCGTTCTTGAGTTCAACAAAGGGAACGTTTGAAATTGGACTGCCGGTTAGAATGGCCCTTTCAGCAAAGCTGTATGGCCGAACACTCCTCCCCATTGGACAGGCGTTCACCCATGATAAAGCTAAAATTGATAACAGCGGGTGCCTTGGCACCTTCGGGCAGCGTTGTCAACATTATGTCCGACCCCCCCTCGCATTGCTTCCTACCGCTCTTCTGAGAAATTACTCGCAGGCAGCTGCCACCCGGGAACCAGAACGACTCGCAGCACGACCCATTAAAACAAATAAATTCCACATCAACCATTGCGGTTCTCAGTGCTTCCCCTATGCCAATCCCCCATCGTAGGTTCATGTTTGGCCAAGCGATGTCAATATCTGCAAATCCGCCCCAACCATTATGCGTGTGGCTAGTGCTATTCAGCTACGATTATGCAAAACTGTTGGACAAAGGGGATAACATTATCTGGTAATTAAATGGTTCCATAACCTTTAGGTCTGACCACAAATGACTTATCTGAAGATGATCTTCTTCACTTAATTAAAGGAAGTTATCTGTGTAGGGCTTGAAGAGTGGTGCTTATCTTATACTGGCAGAAATCACCCCGCGCATTGTTCCAGAGGCAGAAGCTTTAACGGGCCGATATGATGTCGTCAGCAAAGATACTGCCCCGTGAGCACGCCTGCCGGGAATAGCAGGTGTAATCGTTCATAAATGTAACCCATGATGAGGGGGGATCTACCCGTCCACAGTACAGGACGGCTACGCCCATGAAAAGTGTACCACGTACCTGTCGGGGAGAAAATGACAGCCTGGAACAACGTAAGGACGGCGATGAAGGACATCTTCGATGACAAGTCAGCAGAAGAGTCCTTACACACGTCACACCTTCCACGGTCTGAGACGGATTTAGAAGGACGACCCTGTCTCGCTGCCTCTACCACCACCGCATATCTGGGAGACGTGACGAGCTTCGAGCGATCGATACCACTTGCCATTGATCGAGACCACCGGCACATTAACATATCTAGCGTAAATGAGATTGCTGAATATGCTTTACTTAAGCATATAAATCTTACTGTTGCCTTTGAACCTGGTGTAACTCGTTATTATGCCAAAGTACTGCAACATCAGAGAATAATCTAGTAATCTAGCTTCGGTGAGTGAACTGCAAACTGTCAACAACATCGACAAGATTTCTACGGCGACTATGGTATATTTTGTTTTAGTAGCATAACAGTGAGTCACATACACATTTTGGCTGGTACGTCTATGTATATGCATGCATCTTCAATCCAAGAGATACACTTTTATGTTATTCCTAAATCAATCAACGGTATCCTTTACTCGATGCACCTTTTAAATTAATTTTAAAATTGTGTTCGCACATAAGGTGCCTAAACGTGGCCCGAAGCACTGTTTCCCGTTGACCATTTCATTTCATTGTAGCTGTTTCCGCATGACAGCAAAAACCTTTTAGTGCTGAGCTCTGATTAAATGAAATCTACACATCACCATAAGGATGATACAATGTAAAGCAGAAAGCTTCCCAGTCTACCACCACTACCAGGTGCATGAATGTGAAAATTATGTGAATTTCGTGCAAAATTTTAATGAAATGTGAAAAAATGTGATGTAATGTGAATCCCATTAGAAATATGTGAAACCCAAAATGTGATTTTTTTTCAAAATGTGAATCGTCAAATGTTATTTTATGTGAAACAATGTAACTGTTTGAAAAATGTGAATCGATTATGTGAAATCACACAACCCGAAAAGATGGCCAAAAAAAATGTGAATTCAAAATGTGAGAAGATGTGAAGAAATGTGAAGCGGTTTTACCCCGCAAACTGAAAGGAGTCAAATGTGAAATTATGTGAAGTTCAAATCACATTTTTTCACATAAGAGGTCAGAATGTTATTTTATGTGAAAATGCTTCACATAATTTCACATTTGCCTATGTCCTAGATGATTATGTGATTTTATGTGAAAATTTTTGTAACAGGTAACAAACTTATTTACGACCGTTTCTAGGTTTCCGAGATTCCTCCTCAAATAGGTGTTAAAATGCAAACACATCGGGGTGAGACAAACTTGTGGGGCTTCTCGCGCCTCCGCTTTAGGGTCTTCGCCTCAGGTGTGAAGTTCCAACTTCACGTTGAGGTGCCAATTACACCCGATTTGCATAATGAGCGATGGCTTCTGACATTTGTTCTTGGTCAGGGAACTATGGTGAAGATAGTATAAATAAGTGCGGAAAAGCGTAACCAAAGAGTTTTAACTAAGAACAATTAAACAAGGGGTTTTGACGATAACCTGCGCCCAGAACGCAAACCAATTAGAGCGCCCGACAGGGATTTCCAGCTTTTATGCGTCTCTCGCGTCAAAGCTAACATGGCTTGTGTCTAAGCCCATTCGATTACACTGTGAAAAGAGGGCTGTTACACTGCAGACGTTTTGAGTGCGTGTGCTAGGAAACGTTCTGTCAAGTGAAGGGCGGTATTGTATTTGGACTTTATTTTCAAACACTATAGTACGCCTGTAGCCTATTTTTATTCTCTTAGAATCCTGTATGTCCTTGAATGTTACAAAAATGATTTTCTGCTACCAACTGTACATTTTTCACATATTTTCACATACCCGAAGTTCACTACGGTCCGTGTCTATATGCACGGTGCTGTGTGTACTGAGTTCCTGAACATTTAGAACTCATAGAATATGTTTAACTCGAGACAGATAAAACCATTTTCAAACCGATATACACCATAATACTGGGTAACTGTGGACTATTTTAATTTTCCTTTACATTAAACGATTCTTTCGTTATCAGCCTGGAACCCATAACTTCTCAGTCAACAACCTACCCGAAGTTTACTACGGTCCGTGTCTATATGTACGGCGATGTATGTACTGAGTTCCTTAACATTTAGAAGTCATAGAATATGTTCAACTCGAGACAGATAAAACATTTTTCAAACGGAGAAAGACCATAATACTGGGTAACTGTGGACTATTTTAGTTTTCCTTTAGATTAAACGATTCTTTCGTTATCAGCCTGGAACCCATAACTTCTCAGTCAACAACCTACCCGAAGTTTACTACGGTCCGTGTCTATATGCACGGCGCTGTATGTACTGACTTCCTGAACATTTAGAAGTCATAGAATATGTTCAACTCGAGACAGATAAAACATTTTTCAAACGGAGAAAGACCATAATACTGGGTAACTGTGGACTATTTTAGTTTTCCTTTAGATTAAACGATTCTTTCGTTATCAGCCTGGAACCCATAACTTCTCAGTCAACAACCTACCCGAAGTTTACTACGGTCTGTGTCTATATGCACGGGGCGTATGTACGGCGCTGTATGTACTGACTTCCTGAACATTTAGAAGTCATAGAATATGTTCAACTCGAGACAGATAAAACATTTTTCAAACGGAGAAAGACCATAATACTGGGTAACTGTGGACTATTTTAGTTTTCCTTTAGATTAAACGATTCTTTCGTTATCAGCCTGGAACCCATAACTTCTCAGTCAACAACCTACCCGAAGTTTACTACGGTCTGTGTCTATATGCACGGGGCGTATGTACGGCGCTGTATGTACTGACTTCCTGAACATTTAGAAGTCATAGAATATGTTCAACTCGAGACAGATAAAACATTTTTCAAACGGAGAAAGACCATAATACTGGGTAACTGTGGACTATTTTAGTTTTCCTTTAGATTAAACGATTCTTTCGTTATCAGCCTGGAACCCATAACTTCTCAGTCAACAACCTACCCGAAGTTTACTACGGTCTGTGTCTATATGCACGGGGCGTATGTACGGCGCTGTATGTACTGACTTCCTGAACATTTAGAAGTCATAGAATATGTTCAACTCGAGACAGATAAAACATTTTTCAAACGGAGAAAGACCATAATACTGGGTAACTGTGGACTATTTTAGTTTTCCTTTAGATTAAACGATTCTTTCGTTATCAGCCTGGAACCCATAACTTCTCAGTCAACAACCTACCCGAAGTTTACTACGGTCTGTGTCTATATGCACGGGGCGTATGTACGGCGCTGTATGTACTGAGTTCCTGAACATTTAGAAGTCATAGAATATGTTCAACTCGAGACAGATAAAACATTTTTCAAACGGAGAAAGACCATAATACTGGGTAACTGTGGACTATTTTAGTTTTCCTTTAGATTAAACAATTCTTTCGTTATCAGCCTGGAACCCATAACTTCTCAGTCAACAACCTACCCGAAGTTTACTACGGTCTGTGTCTATATGCACGGGGCGTATGTACGGCGCTGTATGTACTGAGTTCCTGAACATTTAGAAGTCATAGAATATGTTCAACTCGAGACAGATAAAACATTTTTCAAACGGAGAAAGACCATAATACTGGGTAACTGTGGACTATTTTAGTTTTCCTTTAGATTAAACGATTCTTTCGTTATCAGCCTGGAACCCATAACTTCTCAGTTAACAACCTACCCGAAGTTTACTACGGTCTGTGTCTATATGCACTGGGCGTATGTACGGCGCTGTATGTACTGACTTCCTGAACATTTAGAAGTCATAGAATATGTTCAACTCGAGACAGATAAAACATTTTTCAAACGGAGAAAGACCATAATACTGGGTAACTGTGGACTATTTTAGTTTTCCTTTAGATTAAACGATACTTTCGTTATCAGCCTGGAACACATAACTTCTCAGTCAACAACCTACCCGAAGTTTACTACGGTCTGTGTCTATATACACGGTGCTGTATGTACTGAGTTCCTGAACATTTAGAAGTCATAGATTATGTTTAACTCGAGACAGATAAACCATTTTTCAAACGGAGAAAGACCATAATACCCGGGTAACTGTGGACTATTTTTACGCGACAATCTATTTATTTAGCATGTCCATGTTAGGAAAACACGGGGTATGCCCGCTTCTGTTGTTATGGCGTAATAAATGGAACACGTCCTTTCTTATTTGACATCAGATTTGTGTCGCTTGCTTGTAATTAGTGAATAAAAATTAAGGAGGCTGAACTCCCCATTCTAGTTTTAATCTTGTACTTTTTTCGGTGCATACCAGGGATTCCCTTAATAACGGGTCGGGGACGGAAATATCTGGCACGAGTTTGCGAGTTTATTTGTTTACTTGTCCTAACGAGTGACTTGGGGACTAATTAATTCGGTTCTTCAAGATACTGTATAAGTTTAAAGCATTAACTTGATGTATTTCATGATGCTTACACGATATTTTGTACAGACTGCCTTTACAAACTGGACCAAAGGGTTTCAAACATGTGATTCTTTACTTAAATAGTGTTTCAAACGCCTTGACTGGCCTTGGCCAAACTATCAATGTGTCGCGATATTCGGCGCTTTCACTTGTAAAATGGATAATTAGCAACATAAGAGTGGCACGCGAGAGGGAGTGGGGGGGGGGGTTTCACACCTTTTGTTCGTTGATTAGTACTGAATGATAGATAATAATCACATCATACAATAAGGTAATAGGCCTGTATTGTTTACAATACACATTCGCGCGCTTGCCCCACAAATGATTAGCCCATTCAATGGAGAAGACCTACAAGTACACTTACCTTTTACATATTCTGTCAACTCACATGATTCCCGGTCTTGTGTAATCACGAATCACATTAATTTCACATTTATTTCACATGTCAAAAATGTGATTTGATGTCACATTTTTTCACATTTTGCGTTTTCGTGAACATCACATAAATTTCACATTTCGCGGAATGCCAGATGTCTTCACATCTTTTCACATTTTGTAGTCAAACCCATTTCACATAACTTTCACATAAAGACACATTTTTAAAAATGTGACTCAGGTTAACATTGTTTCACATTTTCACTGAGAGTACGTTTCACATAAAAATCACATAGACATCGGCGGAAAAAGAACATACAGGCAGTCACATAATTTCACATAATGGGAGGAGATCCAACATCACATTTAGATAACATCTTTTCACATTTGAAAATGTGATTTTTCTGGACCGTTCACTGCAAATGTGAAAAAAATGTGACGCAAAATAATAACATTTTTTCACATAAAGGTGTCGCGCTTCAGAAATGTTATTTTATATGATTTTCTGTGAACTTATGTGATAAAATGTGATGCTGTTGAACCTAAAAAAAATTCACATTACATCACATTTTTTTACATTTCCTTGAAATTTTGCACGAAATTCACATAATTTTCACATTTATGCACCTGGTAGTGCACGTACATACATATTCACTCTTCGACATTGACAAAATATGTTGAAAACTTACTATACACAGTAAGACCTTTGGAAATCTTACAGAGACGTTTGCCAGTTTTAAAGCACCATACACAGTTATTGCATGGCAAGGCTGGCATTAACTTGTCGACCAGACAATGAAATATGTACACCATTGAGATTGCCACCTGCGTCATTTTATAACCACAAACATGGAGTTATAGAGTAGACATAATACGTAAAGACAGACAGAAATACGCAGTAACAGTTGATTGATGTTTGCCTGATATTGGATATTACAATACAAGCTAGTTCATACATGCTCGTTAAAGATGTAATTCTATCGTCAATCCTTGTATGTATTGGATTATTGTGTAAGTGACAACAAGAACTCAGTAGTAAATGAATTAGTAAAGGTAATGAAACGAGATAACAATATTCCAACAAATAAACTTAGCATAATGATAGTTCACAATCTGAAAATAATGGCGATACATGGCAGAAGATTCTACTTTGACAGCTCAATGCTTTCTTAATGCAGTATATAAAGTAATTCAGCAATTAAGGAAATCTAAACTGTGACCCCGTCGCTATAACTCATTTAAAACGAATTCCTTGGTCTACGGTGTCCAGAAAGATTTGTAAGTTTAACATAATTACAGACCATCTTTAGACACACAGTGACAGACAAAACTCGTTTACATGTCGTCCAGACGTGGATTGCATGTCTTGGCAAAATGATGTTAGCGCCATCACTGAGTTAATGCGTTAATATACAAGTATGATAGCTTGGGGGAACGCTGTCATACATATCATTTATGATATCAAATATACAGATGTCAAATATATGTCATGTTGATTAAGCAAGAGGATGAAATTCATAGACGTCGTAAGAAGATTTGCTGGTTAATACATTCGTGGAAGCACAATTGCAGAGAAGATGACTACCCTGACTTGGACTTAATTGAATTTCTAATTTTCACTTCAAGACTTTAAGTCATTTGGATTAAGATATATCCAGGAATTAAGAAACGAGAAGATCGCAGATTGAGTGCCTAATCATATCAACTAGTGACAGATTGAATTGGGTAGAATCATTTTAACAATGCAACCAGTACCAAAGAAAATCATGCAATAAAGAACATCGTGGAATATTATAACTCATCAACGCATTGGCATTGATAATTAATCTTATTTCAGCAGCAGTACGTGATTAAAATAAGTTGACAAAATTACTATCAATTCATCTGTCTTCATACACGGCAAATGCATCAAGAGAATACGGAAACTGCACAATCAGCCGAAACCTGGTGATATTTTCCCACAGGATGACTATTGCACTCTCAACATCAAGCAAATTTGAACTACTTTGAACTCGCGTATAAGTCATTCAATATCTTCATTTTCATCTACAGGTATATATGCCCTTTTATTTTCTGCCAACTCGTAATTGTTCATGTATCTTGACTCTTCATTTAGCTAATTTCTCGCTTGGGTGAATAAGTTCATAACTTGTGATGTGCACAAGTTATAACTGATGAAACAGGTAATGTGGCTCGGGGAAAATGTTGTCTTTGTAACCGTAAACACAGCCTCAGGGGGAAATCTCAACCTTTTCCCAATCACATTATACATTCACGATGATATCTGTTCCTGATAATCTAATGAAAACGCTGAATTTGGCATTTTTAGTTCTTGAGCTATATGGCAGGAATGTATAGTAGCTATATGGCAGGAATGTATAGTAGCATATATTTATTTATGTATTTATTCAATGTTCATTTGCACAAAAAAACAAATTATTTGTTCAAAGGTCATGAATGAAATGAAACCTAAAACCTTCAAGTTCCATCGAGGGTCGGCACTGGTAATCATAACACACCTACATATTTCAAGTAAGATAAAAAATAAAGAATCAATACATAAGAAAATATGGACAACCAATGGATTGACAAACTAAACATTCAACTAACCAATAACATAACAAGTGACATCAAATTTAACTGAATCGAAAGTTCATTATTACAACCGATAAGTAATCCACTGCATTTCCCGTAACAAGGCAATCCAGGACATACAACAAAACTAATGTGCATCGGTACAGTTCCGAAAAGAGTAAGCTTCCTTTCCACTTCCCTACCTTTTTTTAACCCAGAAGTTCAAAAATAAAGTGCAGTGCAGTAAGAGTCGTGTATTGATTGGTGCCTGGTTTAGTTTACTTTTCTGTTATATTCAATTTTGCACAATACTTTACTTTGTTAAACTTATTGATTTACCATTATTGTTCTGCTTCTATTTCTCATAATTGATATCATTTGTAGTGTCATAATATTACAGGTATTTTCTGTTTTTTTTGTATTATTCATATCAATTTTTGTTAATTATCCTTAATTGGTTCCATGGATCTCTCTTGTATCAGTGCTTGTTGTGTTTATTTTATCGTTCTTTTCTGTATATATGTATTGCTTATTTCAAATTCAAAAAAAAATTTAAACAATAACTAGAAAGGTAACATTTGCAAAGCAAATGCATAATGTTTACCTTCACATATGGTCTGCTCTGTTACTTCTTACTCATTCATATATATCGTCCGACAGGAGTATAAATATCTCCTACTATAAAATTGCAACATGATGTAACCCAACAGAGGTCAGAGGTCAGAGGTCACCAAACAACATGGCCGCCTTTCTGGGGAGTTCCCTGTAATGAGGATAAAATCCATCGCAATCCTCGGCCAGGGTAGCCCCAGAGGGCCTATTTGTTGTTTGGGTCTACACTGTAGACAGGGTTTCAAGTATTTTTACGTTTATTTCTTTATTTTTGTTTGTTAGATAGCCTTATTTTCGATAGTGCCTAGAAGCCACCCCCCTCCCACCTTGTATCCTTGAAGGAAGGGTAGAGGAGCATACGCTTTATATTTTGAGTTTCTCGAGGTTTTTCTTTTGTTTGGTAAAGTACAACGTGACCTCAAACTGTGACCAAAAACATGCCTGCTGCCCTCCAGTAGGACAAACCAATACCGGAGTATCTGAGCTACAGTAGATCAAGCCCCGACTTGGCTGAGGTGAAGATCTTCATACGAGCTGGAAAACCCCTTCTGTAAACTGTGGAGTACTTGATTATTGATCTGCTGACAACAAAGGAACTGTGAGTACTGCCTCTCTGCCTGTTCCTGGGGATCTTGTGCTGCTCCTGCGGAGATCTTGTTCCTGCCGGCAGCTGTGATCATACCATCATGACAACAAGCATTCTTCCCAAACAAAATGACTTTCTACGTCTTATCTGAAATCGGAGCCTTCCATCATACCTAGGACCATGCCATGTATAGTACTGTTAATTATACCTACCCTAGTTAGTCACTTATTGGTGCCACTGATTGACCAGACAATGTCGAATTCCAAGGTAACGGAGCATAGCACCACGTACCAAGATGAGTCCTCAAGTGTTCTCTGTGGCATTTGCGAAAGGACAGTAGGATGGAGTGTCCGAGGTATTGAGTGTGAAACCTGTGGTGGATGGTTCCATGCATCATGTCAAAACATCGGGACCAAGTCATATTCTGACCTCGGTGCTCCAGACGTCAAATGGTATTGTGAGCTGTGCACTGCACCCAATTATAGCTCTGTGGCCTTTGACCTGCATGGTGTAGAGAGTGAAAGTCTCGACGGCAAAACAGAAAGCTGGGAAAATTTCACGTTCTGCTCAGACGACTCCTTCCACCCTTTCCATAGCTCCACCCCAACCCGTCAAAGTCGACAAGACAAGAACATAAATCGACCACTACGTATACTGAATGTAAATTTCCAATCAGTTCGTGGAAAAGTAGCTGAACTAGACCATCTCATCCAGAGCCTCAGGCCAGACATAATCCTTGGCACAGAAACCTGGCTCGAAACACTAGGAGTCAAATCTAGTGAAATCTTTCCCCCTGGATACACCAAGGTTTACAGGAAAGATAGGAACAAACATGGAGGAGGAGTCCTTGTGGCAGTGTCAGATCTTCTGGACGCCACAATGGAAACTAGTCTTGATAGAAACTGTGAAATTGTGTGGGCCAAGGTGAAACTTAGAGGGAAAAGAGACCTGCTGATCGGCAGCTACTACCGTCCACACGAAAGCCTCGAGGACAGCCTCAGAGAAATGGGAGAATCAGCAAGGCTGGCGTGTCAGCAGCCTTCTCAAAACAAGCCGGCTACCGGCGAAAATCGCCGCCTACTCAAATTTTTGCGCCGGCTACTTTCGTCAAAATTTTCAAATTTTTGCGCCGGCTACTTTCGTCTAAATTTTCAGAAAAACAAGTAAGCTCCGTTACATTTTCTCACAAACTTCACCGGCTCATATCTTCTGACGAACTTCAGACAAATTTCTGCTAGCTTTCTGGATCTGAAAACTGCTTCTTTCTTAGCCCCCTGTGCAGATTTCTAGTGCACGAGTCAGCGTTTGCTTCTACGAGCGGCCCGCGGCCGGCCAGAGCGACCGAAACTTTACGGGGGGAGGGTCTTGTTCGGGGCTCGAGTTGTATCCGCGGAGCTGTATCGCTCGAGCTAGGCGGAACTTGCTTCGTAAACTCGTTGCTCACGAAAATTTATCAAGCCGCTACCTTCCCAACTTCTCCCGGCACTAGTAACATTCCTGCTACAAATAACTAGTACAAATCACGTCAAAAAATATCAAGACATGTATAGAAGCGTGTTCATATCTTTCATACACAGAGACAAATTTTCAAAAACAAATCGCCATCAGCGAGATTTCACAGCTGTTTCATTCATCAAAAGTTCTTGTCGATCGTAAAATGATCACTCATCTGTTGTCTCCACTAGTGTGTCATTTGTAGCGTAATCACGGCTAGCCAAAAATCAGCGTCAAATCCCCGGAATAAAAACACGAACACTCCGCATCGCTGTACAAAAACAGGAGCTTTCAGGCGCCATCTTGTCATGAATATTAAGTAGCAGCGTGCGATCGACGCTCTGATTGGTTTACCTCACATGACCTGCGTTCTGATTGGATAAGCGATGTGGCCAGCAGCCGGCAGCGCGGGAAGATTTTTCTTCGCCGGCAGGCTCTCGCCGGTGAAGAAGAGACACATTTACGCTGCTTTCACGTTTTTTCTACGACTACTAAGCAACATCCTATTAAAGAAATACATAATTAAAAGAATTTTCGGGAAGATGTATATTTCTCTACGCCGATTTTTGGCCATTTTCTCGTAATTTTCTTGTTCAAGGAACCCGGAAGTCAGTGTACCGGGACGCGGGGTGAATTTCCATAGGGCATTTATGGATCGCACCCCGCTAGAATTAAACCGTCAAAACAGAAACAAAACTTCCAAAAAGCGAAACTGTGACATTTTTTCACATCCCAATGATTATTTTTTCGATCAAATTGACATTTAAATATGCTTTCTTTATTTTTCTGCATTTTGTGGCCGGGCGCAAGGACCGCGCGTAATACGATCGGAGTGGCAAACAATTTTAATACAGCCTTTTTCCGGAATTATTTGTGCACGAACAGTAAATTTTGGAGCCACAAGATTGCCATAAAAGCTGCTCAGAATGTACCAAAAACGATGTTTAGGGGTCTAATTTTTACGATTTCCTCCGGGGGGCCCCCGGACCCCCCAACGGAGGGGGGCCACCCCCCTCCCGTACCCTCCCCCTGCGAGCCGCTGCGCGGCTCGCTTCGAGCCACTTCGTGGCTCGCCTGCTACTTTTTCTATCAGCCACCTACTCTAAATTTTTTTTGAGAAGGCTGGTCAGTCTAGAAACGCCATTGTCGTCCTTGGAGGCGACTTCAATCTTCCTGACTGGGATTGGGAGAAGAAAGTCTTGAAATCAGGATCATCGTACCCAAATATCCACCGACAGTTCATGGACACCATCAATGACCTCGGAATGGAACAGATAGTAGAGAACCCTACCAGGGAAGGAAACACTCTTGACCTTATTGTGACGAACCACCCTTCTCTGTTTCCACGCATCGAGATCGTACCTGGTCTGTCCGACCACGATATCCCCTACGTCGAGCTCCAAGTAACGAACGCTAGAGTCCGCCAGAAGGAACGCCAAATACTGTGCTTCAAGCAAGCTGACTGGAATGGCCTGAGGAAGTCAATTCATGTGCTGACTGACTCAATCCTAGCTACTCATGCAGACAAACCGGATGTCGAGGCTGTTTGGTCAGACCTGAAGACAGGCCTTCAAGAACAAGTCCAGGAGTCCATCCCACATAAGAAAATCTCTGGCAAGAGGAATCAAGTATGGATTGACCATAAAACCCTGAAACTGATCAGAAGAAGAGATAGAATCCATAAGAATACAAGAAAACTGGAAGACAAGATTTACATCAAGCATTTAAGTCACTTAAGCGACAAGTCCAGCGGCAGCTGAGACAACAATATTGGAAACATGTAGAGGGCCTGATCACGGAGGACTGCTTAGACCAGCCAAAACCTACTAAGAAGTTCTGGACTTTTATCAAGGCAAGGAGAAATGAAAACACAGGAGTATCACCACTGAAGGAAACAGGGAAACTTGTAACAGATGACAAAGAAAGAGCTGAAATCCTGAACAGACAATTCAAGTCAGCCTTCAGTACTGGAGAAGTATTCAGTGATGAGGACTTCAAGCTTAGATGCCCTATGCCACCGAGAGATCCAGAACAACCCATACTAGAAGACATCACCATCACAACTGCCGGTGTCGAGAAACTCTTACAAAATCTGGACCCCTCAAAGGCTAGCGGTCCTGACCAGATCAGTCCCCGTGTTCTGAGAGAGGTAGCCGTAGAGCTAGCACCGGCACTTGCCTTCCTGTATCAAGCCTCTCTTGACCAAGGGGTTGTCCCGGACGACTGGAAGCGCGCCCACGTGTGTCCTGTGTTCAAAAAGGGAGAGCGATACAAAGCAGAAAATTACCGGCCTATTTCCCTCACCAGCTTACCCTGCAAGCTTCTGGAACACATCCTCGTAAGCAACATCATGTCGTACTGTGAGCAACACCAAGTCCTATGCACAGAACAACATGGTTTTCGTAAAGGCCGATCTTGCGAAACTCAACTCTTGGGTCTAGTTGACGAAGTTTCTGCAGCTTTGGAAAGTGGTAACCAAGAGGACCTGCTCGTTTTGGACTTTTGCAAAGCGTTTGATAAGGTTAGCCATAGCCTACTAGTGCATAAACTAAGACATTACGGCATTGATGGAGAGGTGAATGCCTGGATTCACGAGTTCCTGTCAAATAGAAACAAGCTGTTATTGTCAACGGCGCCATGTCTACGTATGTTCCAGTGGAATCAGGTGTCCCTCAAGGGTCCGTTCTGGGTCCTTCCCTGTTTCTGCTATTCATCAACGACCTGCCAGCTGGTCTAACCTCATCATCAAGACTGTTTGCTGACGACACAGCATGTCACAAACTTGTCAAAGTTGCCAGAGACCAAGACCATCTTCAGGATGACCTTGACAAGCTAGCGGAGTGGGAACAACGTTGGAATATGTGCTTCCATCCTCAGAAGTGTGTAACCCTACACATGACTCGTAGCAGAAAAACAAGGAAACGTGATTACCGGCTGCACGGTCACATACTCCAGGAGGAGCCCCAAGCAACATACCTTGGACTTACAATTACTAGAGACCTAAAGTGGGGACCACACATTGTAAATACCACTAACAAAGCTAACAGATGCCTTGGCTTTGTCCGGCGTAACATCAAGATTCAGAGCAAAACCATAAAGCAGGCAGCTTATAAAGCACTTGTCAGACCCATTTTAGAATATGGGTGTACTGTGTGGGACCCGTACACTGATAAGAACATCACCGCGGTGGAAAAAGTGCAGAGAAGAGCAGCTAGATGGGTCTGCTCCCGTTTCCGCCAAACATCAAGTGTGGGAGCCATGTTGCAAGACCTCCAGTGGCAAACACTCCAGGAGAGAAGGAGATGTGCCAGACTCACTACATTCTATAAACTACATCATGGTTGCATCACTGTTAATACAAAAAACTTACCTGTAATCCACCGATCAACACGCAAGACACGGCATACGCACCCACGTGACTTACGTGAGTCCTGTATGCAGAACCCTATACAGGCAGATGTCTTTTTTCCCACGTACAATTTCTGAGTGGAACTCTCTACCAGCTGAGACAGCCACCGCCCCTACTCTGTCATCCTTTAAGGATAAGGTGGCCCACAGACATTAGCACCTTTGTACCAGTCATCAAAATCCAACACCAAAACTACAGTTTGACCATCTGACTAACAAGAGCAGCAGATTCATCGACATGACGATGCTGGCTGCCAAAACCTAAGAAGAAGAAGAAGAACACCAGTTACCGTGGTGAGAGACTTTAACATATCAGTATTTGTGAGATGAAGAGGAAGAAGAGGAAACAATATGTAGCAAAAACAATATGTTTTCCTTCGGTAAACATAAAAAAAAGAGTAGTGTATTAAAAAGTGACCACGAGCCACTTTGTGGGAGGGGAGCGCCGTGAAACTTCCGCCTGGTTTGACGTCACGGACGTTACCTGGGGACACTCCATGAGGACAAGGCAGCAGCATATAACATGAGACGTAATGTGCCTGGATACATGTCTGGTCGGCTTCTTGTAAGATGCCATTCCGGCTGCCCTGGAATAGTGTTTGAATTATGTTCTGTGCCTCCTTCTGCTTGAAGCGATTGGCGTCAGAAGAAAAATGTAACACTGCGCGAAATACTATCTTTAAGCACAACTTAAAGCATGCGTAAAACAAAATGTACACGCAAAGAAAAGCAACGGGACATTTACGACATGCTCAAAGAATGGATTTATTGTAGTATAAAATTTAGGAGATCAACTTGCGGTTTTCTAAATAACATTAACATTAAATAGGATTAATATGCGAAAAATGCACAATAAAATCATTATAACCATTGACGCATTGTCAACATTAATCTTCATGTACAAAGACAGGTCATAACTGCGAAATTAATGCTGTTTTATTCTTGTCATCTGATTTGATATTGTTTTGAGAAGAATGATGCCTGTGCAATAAATATTGCCCTTTTAGTAAAAATCAGGCATGCTTATAAGTTACTAGGCTTTAAAAAACAGACATTTATAGCTTTACCTTGAGGGTTGTAAGCGTGCACATTCAGTATTTATCTTGTGACAAAATTTATCACGAAGTTATCTTCAAGAACTGTAGAAACAGATGCAGTAAATTGGCTTACAGGTTTGCCGTACCATACGCATTTCACCGTGACGATAATTTGACTTTTGAGCAAGCATGACAGTTGATCGTATTCCAAATGCATCGTACATACTTGGCAACCTAAAGGTCGATTAAATTGTAGTGTGCGTACTTCCATGCCAGCATATGTCATCTCCAATCATATTCTCACTGTGTGTTGGTATGATTTCCTGCAATCGTGTAGTGGGGATATAGTTTTTAATCTGTATTTGCTGTCAGTCAACTGGTACGCGGTATACATATACCCTCCGGCAAGAGACATCAGATTCTTAGACACTCACCGTAGACTACTCCAATATCCTATTGACGATATAGACTTATTATACATTCACCTAACTTCAAGCATTGCTGCTCCTATTATTGTGCATTTTAGTTTCTTAGTGACAGATTCATTAATTTGTGCTGTTGAATGCATAAATATTAGAGATTCGTTCATGGCATTTGCCATACATCATATATATGATACCTTATTCATTTTCTTGTCAATATCTGAAGATATTATCTGACATTGTCAAATTATACTCGCCTGCACAAGTTTTATTATAACGTTTCTAAAAGAAGCAGTGTGAATTTTTTAGTGTTATTGAGCATATTTTGCCATTCAGAGGTGTCATCATGAAGGCAAAGAATTTGCTATATTGGGCATAATTGTGTTGCTTATATCACGTGCATAAAGAGATGAAATTTGATATAATTGCCCGACCGGAAACTTCCATTGTAGCATTTGGCAGTGTGCATGCGATCGGTTTGGTGTAGCATCAATGCAGGCAACGAAATGCTTTGAACATCAAACAGAATTCAACGTCACGCCTTTGTGGCTTGATATCGACCCCTGAATGTTCAGTCATCAGGACTAACCTTGTGACGCATGGGGTGAACACAAAGAGGGGACTCTAGATCTTTTGTACAATCGACAATTCTGCTGGCTTACCGCCATTTCCGCTCTACATCAAAACCTTCCAGTGTCGTTATGTTCATGATCAGCATCGATGCACCGTCAGCAGCGCACGTATAATCACGGCGTCATAACTCTTGTCTCTCTTCTTTTGTACAGGAGAGATGAAGAGGAAACCTTGTCATGGATACTGCAGTGATGTTCGTAGTTTGGATGATCAGCCTTGCGTAGCATTGCCATAAGGTATGCATTAGGCATCGTAAATCCCACATTTCAGTGGATGATATAATGTAATTGCAACTGAATACATCTGATCTGAATTCTAATATGCAGCCTGCTCACAGAGTGCTCATTACCATTTTTGTCAAATTTCTAATTATATTAGATAAAAAAGAAGGACTATGCTAAATGTGGATCCTAATAAACTCAAACTCATATTCCTAACACGTCATTCCAGCCTAGTTCTAAATGTAAATTTATGTGTAAAAGACGTTGTATCTATACACGATATTTTATTGTTCAGAGAAACATGGACAAAATTCTATTTAACCTTAAAACATGCGTAAAAGCAAGGGTAAGGGAAGAAACAGAACATTTACGCATTGTTCAAGATGTTCTTAAATAAATGATTTTTGTAGTGAAAGTCTACTGTGTTTTTTACAACAATCAACATAGACAGGTGTTCTGCAACGGTTTGATAGCAAAATATTTAAAAAAAAGCGTCCTTAACTATGGTGAACTCCGTAAATTGCCCTACTTATAAAATCTTTGTTTCCCCCGTCGTTTAAATTGAATATTCGATGTTAGTTAAGAGTAAGAAAGGTTGACAATGCTCTGGCAGATGGCAAGGTAACGCTGACAGCCACTTCACAACAAGGCTGCTGAAGTGTTTACATCTGCGTGACAGTTAATCACTCTTCCGTGCTGTCGCCAGTCATGGCGGGTGAATGATGCCAATTCTGCCTTGATTAGTATTATCATGTTTGCCACTTTTACATATTGATTAACTGTAACGCGGTGTGGTAGTCTTTGAAGGAACTTTGCCAACTGATTTTTACGACACGATTTTCGTCTATGTGGTATTAAGTATATTTATACTGCCGAAACGCCATGTTATGAGTCGAGCCTTCTATATAATACGTAATATATATCTATAACAATTAGTCATGTTGCTGTATTAATATTATGTGTTACGCCGAAAGGCGGTTATACCGGATATACAAATACAGATTTGCTTTTGCTTGGAAAAAAATTAACTTTTTAGAATGGTGAACACAGTTTGTTTTATGAATGAATGACAAACTTTATTGCATATTTTGCCACACTGGGCTAAGTACAGGTCGCAACAAAACATGGTGAACAGATAGTTACCAGATATATGCAAGATAACTATCATTCAACTTCTCGCTTTTTTTTAAATGTAGGCATAAAATAATATGTTTTTCGATGGAAAGTTTGCATTTTATGTTGTAATTATTGGATTAAATGTTATACAAACGTGTCATGGATTTAAAATGTAGCAGTTTTTGTAGTAGTAGCAGTAGTAGCAGTAGTAGCAGTAGTGGCAGTAGCAGCAGTGGCAGTAGTAGTAGCAGCAGCAGCAGTAGTAGTAGTAGTAGCAGCAGCAGCAGCAGCAGCAGCAGCAGCAGCAGCAGCAGCAGTAGTAGTAGTAGTAGTAGTAGTAGTAGTAGTAGTAGTAGTAAGCCTTTATTTAAACTTGAAAGCTTGTTCGGTACAACATATGACCGCTTTTCAACAAGGGTGAGATATGATTATGATAATATAGAATATATAGTAGACTTTTTATGATGTACTAATTGGCGTAATGCAGCCTACAAGTATGTTCAATGGCAGGCCTGTTGAAGAATAAACCATTTTGATTGATTGTCATGGCTATGTAAGCTACTTCTGTGAATGTAGTCAGCTAAATGTGCCATATGTCACACGTTAAAGCAAGAGTAGATATTCAACTAAAAAAAAGTAGACTTTATGTTCAAACACACACCAGAATTCTTTTGTCTTTGTCTTGCAATTTCATGACATAAACTTGAAATATTTAGTATCAGATTTTGGCCCATTTGCAATAAGAAGTGCATCCATGTTGAAAAATGGCCGGGGAATCATGTACTCCCAGTTCGATTCCGCTGTGGTTCAACTGTTTGCAGCAGAGCTGTCATCTTGACACGCAATGTCCGCCGTCATTTTCACTCGGCCTCGGCAAGCTGCATTGACTCACTGGAGACTCAGTAAATTTTGCAGCACTTTCGGAAAATACACAAATCTCTATTCAACTTCGAGGAAACACACTCATCTACTGACTCTAGGATTTTGTCCCTCACCCAGAATTGTATTATTACTGCCAAGCCCGCAAGCGATTTAATTCCTAATCTACCGCTAGTTATTATTATTACTTTTACTATTATAATGTTTATTTCTGTATGTCCAATCCGTCATTGGGGTTAGGGGATGGGACATGCGGCTCTCAGAATTTTTACATCTGTTTCTACTAAATTCTGTTTATTATAATTCAGCTTCACTTGTACGTTTGCCTTATTTTGATGTATGTCTACCTTATTTTGACTAAGTTTGTATCTTCTTTTTATCTTTTCTTATGCCTTGTATCTATTGTTCAGCGGCGGTGGTAATGTAAGTACGTTAACTTGAGTTGCACCACCACTATGTCTGTATTTGTCATTCACCTGAATAAAAAAAGTCCATTGCACACACGATGATCGACGGCGAAGTGTGGTGGAGAGATTATAAGATAGGTACAGATGTGCAATAAAGTCTAATTCGGGCAAGCACGCTCCATTGGTACCGAATCGATACACGTACAGCTTATCGATCGAATCAAACCAACTTTGCGTGAATCTAAAATCCCCGTGAGAAACTTATCATTTCCGGGCAGTGTTACCGTGGTCTGCGGAGCGAGGGAGAGTGCTCACCCGGCATGTTGATGGAGCTGCAAACTGACACTCCTTCACAAAAGATCGATTCCCCCGAGAGCCGATTGTCACTGAGAAGGAAACTGCCTGTGACTCATCGGTTAGTGGACAAGACGTCTTCTATTGTCTCAGACCGAATCGATGCGACTTCTATAGACAGGTATCGAATTCCGATGACACTAAAGAGAGTTGAATACACTTGACAGAGCAGCGCTCAATGGCCGGGTGAAAAGACGTCATTAATGAGAATAATACCAGATGCATTCTACATACAAATTTGGTTATCCTATCCAAATACAGAAGTCTCACAATTGAAAAACTTTGAGCAGGGAATCTTCAGATAGGAACCGAGCACACATATTAAGTTTGGTCTCATGTTCTGTCACAGTTATTTGTTATATGGATACTTGTTTATTCCTATATACATTTATAGAGTCTAGACAATTATTTTTATATATTTTAATAATTCACAAGAATATACGTTGTGTACAACTAGAGTGTGCCTTCATTTGTTCCTTGTTCTTTTATTTGTATTCATGTCTTCTTTGAAGTTTGCTTCAATACCAAGCACTGATGTTCATTTTAAGCCGCACCACCTCCAAAGAATAACAATTAATGACTATTTCAGCATGGATGAGAACAAGAATCTAACTCTTTAATATCCCCTGACATTCAATTATTGAAGACGTTAAAAGAAAATCTGCTTTAATCACTTCCTGGTTTCGTCAAAATCACCCCTTCTTACTAACGACCCAAGGGCCTGGGGCAGAGCCGTCAAACAGAGCTTCTCAAACTATTGATTAAGTTCCTTCTGAGTATAAAGCTATATTGTGTGCATTCGTCACACGTCTTCAAGCATTGTTTCACGCTAACAGCTGCCGAGAATATTACTCTGTTGGGAGAAAAAAGCCTCGCAGCGTTCCAACACTGTCGACTGCTACGATTTGTCATATTGTGGGGAAAGAGAAATAATAATAAGTTTATTGCAAATTCCTGCCCGAAGGCTAATTGCAAATGACACAAAGGAACACTGAAACAGAGTACAAAATAACCATAAAATCTACATAATAAAAGATAATTGTCTGGAGCTATGTTTGAATGGTGTAACTTCTTTTTCGGAAGACCCACCTTTTCCCAAATTTGTGGGTAACGCAACTTACCACCCTCCACAATTTAGTTTGATATGTACATTTTTTTAAGCTTTATTGATGACCAAGTGACCAAGACAAAATATATACAAAATATACACATACACATTATACAATGCACTAAACATAATTACAGTTGTCTAAAAGAGAACTCGGTTAAGTAGTAATGCCATAAGTTGTGTTTCATCACAGGCCTTATCCAGGATTTATAAATAACAAACTTTTGCTACAGTCATCGCAAGAGTGATATTTGCATCGATGACCTCAAAATTGTGATCCACTCCAAAAAATATTGACAATTTGTTTATCTTAACTCTAGTGCCATGGTGATTCAATCTATGTTTAACTTTTTCCCATTAGTTACCCAGCCTTTTGAAATTTACAAACATATGCATGTAGGTTTCCTTGTTTGTAGTTTAATATGTACATATTTGATGAATCCATGTCATCATTTGTCATCATGAAGTGCAAAGCTTGTGACATCCCTACTTTCAAGAAGCTAGTCGTGGATCTACAACCCGGGTCATGTATCGGGGCTATAAAAGGACCCATTATCTACTAATGTACATGGAGTCCTATCCACGGGGACCATGTATCAGAACCGAAGATGGGCGCATTACCTGCAAATGTGCAGATATTACCAAATCAAGGTCACACACATTCTCTGTTGCAGAAATTGCTAGAACCATATCTCTTCTCATTGCTTGCGATATATTTAACATTACTTCTGTGTGATATTGCAAAGTATTAACTTTATTGATTTACTTTTCTTAGATCCCATCAGCATTCCTGCCCTATCTCTAGAGTATCGACCAATTTTGAAAGCTAGACGACCGTGTCAACTGACGGATTTGACAGCTACAAATTTGGCAAACTGTTTTCAAAAAGCGTAACGTCAGTGTTATAAAGCCAAAGAGTCCAGGTTCAAACTAAATAAGTGTGTACCAAAGACAAAAGCTCCCAAACATAGTAACTTTTTTAAAGAATGGCATCTCTCTTTTCAAGGCTATGCTGAGTCCTGAGCATCCCCTGCATGACCTGGTTCCTGCCCAGAGACAGTCTGCCACAGGAAGAGCACTGAGGAACGGTCAAAACATCACAGTTCCCTATGCAAGAACCAAACGACTGCAGCAGTCTTTCCTGTATTGCGCCATCAGACTATACAATAACTCACCTTCAATATAAACTGAACCTGACTTGACTGGATGCAATCAGTATGGACATTTTGTATATTTTAATTACTTTGTATTATGTCTTTGTATATACCTCATTTAGATGTTCATGTATTGTTTCTCAATTTTTTTAATGTGGCAAATGGTACTCAATTCAGGGGGTTGTAGTTATTCTCCCCCTGCTGATGTACATTTGAAATAGTGCAATAAAGAAATGGCTGTTTGATCTCTATACCGTTGACGTTCAAATGACTGAATGTTAGCGTAGGGAGTATTGGAGTCAGGCAAAATTATTGTATACTCTGGGAGCCGGAAAAATTATTACCTTTTTTTACTCTGGCATTCGATACTACAGGAATGACCTTCCATAATCCTTATGAAGTGCAACTCTAGCAGAAATGCACATACTATAAGGGTAGATGTATGATGTCAAGCCAAAAGCGTACTCTGCAACATCCTCTCAATGGTCATAAAAAGTTACATACTGTAAGAGGAGATTAGACGTCCTGAAAGCTGATTTATCATTTGTATGTATGTTTTATTCTCGCACACCCCCTTTTTATAGCTTCTGATTTTGTGTGGTAAACTGAAATCTAGTAAACTCAAATCCTTTCTTCTTAAATAATCGTGTTAACACTTTGTTTGCTGTTTTGGTACTTCAATTTTGTATTGATTGGAAAGTACATCAATTATTACTTTCATTTCATACATATTATTTCTATTATTTGAGCGCTGATCTCCAATTTACTTTTATTTCTCTATGCTGATTCTGTTTCAAGTTTGTTATAATTTCAGAATGATTTGTATGTTTTATTTATTATTATTATTGCTAAAAGTAATTATTATTTTTATTGTTATTATTGTTATTTTATTTTATGTTGATGGAATCCAGGAAGAATAGTATGGAGTTAATTACCATACTGATGAAGATCTCAATAAACAAACAAACAAACAACTCAAAAGATTAATCGGATATGAATTAGCTTTTAGTATGTTCTAGGAACTCCATTTACGAATGAGAGTAGGAGAAGCCATGTTTGATGGTGTTTCCTTCTGTACGGGTTTATAGGATCAGGGAAAATATGCTTCCATACCATATAAATGCGTCTGTATGAATAGCCTCTGGCGTTGGATTTGTCTCTGGTGGGGCTACATTGGTCCCAGATCCGTCATTTGCATCACGAGATGGAAGAGTAGCTACAAGGGACGGGAACGGTCTGAATGTGATAGATGACATGTTATGAAAAAATGGGGTCATTCGACTCCTAACTCAAAGCCTTTTTAGCTCGGCACAATGCCCTTACGTCTACACATTATCCTACTACCAGAAAAACGATTAACATTTTTCACCTGCCATATACATTTTTCGTTTGTGTTAGTTATTGTTCGCCATAAAACTATTCAATGTATGAAACGTATGAGAAATATCCCGATTTACCTTGAAGTTCATATTTTGCTTATTTGTACATAATTTGTACTCGTATGATTGGCTATCTGCAAGCTGTTCATCTACTAATTTTTTAAAAGTTTTTAATGTCTTGTCTCTAATTATGTAATTCATTACCACGTACTTAGAGATTGTAACACCTATAGATAAACAAATGTATAAATGCAAGAATGACAGACTCAAATGTTGAGTTGCAACTTTAATGTTGAGATTTCTGTATAGGTTTTTCTACACACAAACAAAAATACATATTTCCGGTTCCTATTAAAAGCATATTTTAATGGCCAAATTGTAGCATATTTTAATGGCCCAACTGTAGCACGGTAGGAAAATTTTGCACTGGAAATGTAGAAAGACACAATATGAAGTTCACATCATTTAAAGTCCTAATGGATATATTAAATACAAATATTTTACACATAACGTTACATGGTACAAAAACATGCATACGTGCATACCATAGGAGTAAGAGCGTGTATATCCGGACATCCCACATGGGTCGTGGCCATTCGTTTTGGTTGTTTCTGATTTCTGTGACTCTAAGATTCTCATATGGTATGTGGACTTTTGTATGGGTATTCACCCAAGCTTGAGTCCAGGAGAAAGGCATCTGTAAGAGAACTGAAAAGTATACTGCGAGACCCCTCCCATCCCTGCAACATCTATCTCCAGACTAAAGAGAACCCGGAGTACAATCTGAGGAACAGAAAAACTCAATATAAACTTACACTCAGTAGGACTTACCGACACAAAAGCTCTTTCATTGTGAGAAACACGAAATACTTATGTACAAAACGAAGAGTATTCATTGTTTTGTATTCATTGTATTGTATTGTATTATAAACCCATGTGCGTTGTATTGTTTTGTAAATGTTTTAATATTAAAAAATATGCTTTTAATCTATCTGTAAATTTTTAACGCAAGTCAGTTGTGTCTGAAGAATTCACCACGTCTGCAAAGTTGGTTTTAGATAAAGATTTAATTTGATCTAATTAAAGAAAGCCAGAGTTGGGGCCATGTGTGTGTCTGGTGGTAGACTGTTCCAGAGGATGGGACCACGGTTGTTTGATCTATCGCCGTATCGTAGTGGCCGTGGATAATCTATAGAAAATAAGTCACGAAGCACAGAGGAAAGCTATAAGCTTTTCCTTGCCACTGGGGGTAATTCTGATGGCATATCAACAGGTGACCCGGTATCGGAGGTCCCATAACACCTGGCATCAAAGCTAAGAAGGGAAGTCAAATTAATCCTCCCAGATTTAAGAACTCGTAACGTCAATAAATCTAGAACAGAGGAACTGAGGTTATCAGCAGGGGTATCGTGGCCGGTACTTCAATGTGCTGCGTGCTTTGTTCTTTTATCTAAATCACACTGTCGGGAGACATGGAATTCCGAATAATTTTTCTAGTCATTCTTTTCCTTAAGAATTTACGATTTTACGTTTAAGTCGATGTTCGTCAGTTCCCATTGACCATTAAATCTGCATTATGTAGCGTTAGGACGATACAAAAAGTTATTGTTTGTCATTTCGTTAGTTGAATCAACCCTATAGGTTAGTCTGTGGCAAATAAGTGCCATTCAGAAAGTGGAGATGCCAAAATATGATGCCTTACGAGTGTGTTTAAAAGTTCGGAACACAGCTGTCAGACATGTTTATTTATATTCTGGTAGTTTGTGGTGGCACCAAAAACTGAGTGCAACTCGTGTGGGCTGTTTTAGCACCAACTATACAAAAAAAATATGAGATAATTGTGAAAATATGTCCAAAAGTGGTAGTAAATTACAAGCACACAAAGATGTTCCAATTAAAATATTTTGGGGGTAAAAATGTTACATAATGCACCTTTAAAAACGTAACATGTACGTACCCAGTGCAGTAGATGATTCTACAACTTTACAGTTGGAAAATATGTGCAACCTTTTACTTGTAAGTAATTACCAATGGTGGTAAAAACCTGAAACGTCGGGTAATGTTTACTTTGTAAATAGCACCGAACTTCACAATGGTAGTAAATAAATGTCAATTCCAGTAATTCACAACGTCAACCTGACGGACGAACGACACAGTAGAAAATTAAACTACCATGCAAATTTGACATTTATTTAAAACCATTGTAACGTCCGGTGCCGATTTCAGTTCAGTTCAGTTCAGTTCAGGTCATCCTCTTTCGAGGTGCCGATTACAAAGTAAAAATTACCCGAATTTCCTCACATTTAATGCAATTGGTAAGTCCAATACTTGATTTGAAAAGGACGGACCCCAGGGTATCAAACGCATTGTGCTTAACGGAATGCAAAAGTTGTTATTAGTACACGAGAACGGAAGATGAATGCAGTAATAAACAGATTCGCTTGTTATCGTACCTTAAACACGTTCACATTGTTTTCTTTGTGTTGCATTTGCTGCGGCTCTATTGCAAAAGCAGCGTGTGTCTTAGCTATCACAAGATTAATCTCGGTGGTAATTCTTCCACTGATGAAGGATCCCATGGCGCTAACCATAACCTGTCGCGCTCATGGAAGGCCATTTTGATTCGATTATATGGATGACACCCACACGTGCATGGATTTTTTTCGGCTTCCAAGCTAGGAGAACTCACGGGATGGCTCCTGCTCCGGTCTCCTAAAGGAGAGTTGGTCACCCAACTACAATCCTCAAGAACCTCATTGAATCGGACACTAACTTACAAGCGTCTAAACGTTTGTCGGTAATGACTGACAAACAAGTTCAAGTTTATTTATTTCACCAGGGCATACCTCAGATCAGTTGATCTGATTTTCAGGTATCCCTGGGCACACATTAAAAATTACATTACACAAGTTCAACGCAACAATATACAACAAATGTTAGAAACATTTATATATTATACAAAACAATCACAGTATACAATATAGGCACATTATATTTGCGATCATCTACAGTCCGTTTTTAAATGCTGACGTTGCTGTCAGTTGCCGCTGGTCAGCAGCAAGACAGGCCATTGATACTGCAGACTGCCCTTGAAGGATTCCACATGTGCTTTAGGATTGTCCAGCATGTGAGGGTCGAAGCTGTAGAGCTGTTTCGTAGCAGTGCGAGTACGAACTCTCAGCACTGGGGGTGACAGCCATTTGAACATATGTGTCATGTAGGCAGGTGCCTTGTGGCGAACTGCCTTGTGTACAGTTACTAATGTGTTCAATTTCACCCTTTCAGCCAGGGGTACCATACCAGCCTCTGCAAGCAGGGTTTCTGTAGGTACACGATCTTTCAGTGATCGCCCAGTAATAATACTGGCTGCCCGATTTAACAGTCTAGTCAGTTGTTGTGATCTTACTTTGTTACAATGAAAAAGTGACAGTAACCATGTAGTATCACAATAATCCAGGTGAGTATATAACAAGGTTCGACACATGACTAGCAGGATCTCCTTAGTAACATAAGGTTTAGCCCGGCTTAAGGCACTAAGGCCAGCAAGGAGCTTCTTAACAATTCTTTCTGTATGTGCTGACCAGTATAGAGAGGAGTCCATGGTGACACCTAGGTAAGTATACACATTTACCTGCTCAAATGAGTTACACCCATCAGTTACAGTGACAGTGTTTCCTGCGTGACGCAGTTTCTGAGGTGATCCAAATACCAGGGAAACAGTACTAGAAGAGAGACGTAACTTGCTCAACCTCCTGAAGAGAAAGACTGATGGTATTGATGATCCAAGGAAAACAAGTTTTCGACCAGACTGTAAATCTTACAAAGGTAAGACCTGCAAAATATATGCTGTAAATTGCAAACAAATATTGGAAAACGACACCAATGTCGTAGCATAATAAAACCAATTCCAAAAGAAAAAAAAGATAATGTGAACAGATGAAAATGAAGGGTCAATTATTCTCCAAACCATATTCTGTCTGTGTAGTGATTTTTGTGTTCAAACTTCACACCCACGTAGATTTCGTAATGAAGGCAATTTTTTCTGGAGTGGGGCTTTTTTTATCCGCACGCTCGCATCAGTTTGGGGGTTCCGAGAGGATGCCATACATACTATAAAATCCAAATGGCGTAATAACGGACTGCCTGTCTAGAATAAAGTTAGTAGACTACTTTGACTTGATGAAACTTGTATTGCAGTGCTGACTAACAAGACATGTATGTGAAGTGTGATATTGACGCCCCGATGGTTTTGAAATAGCAGCTGTAACTATCTAAAAGTGTTTCGCTTCTGTTGCTGTTGATACGTTGTGATTGATGGTGTTCCCTACCACGGTAATCTCTAGGACGCTATTGGAAAAAAAACTGTATGTATTCAGTAGTTTATACTATTTTCGACATAATAAACCATTTCAAAGGTACTGAATAGGATGAGAGTCGATGTGTCGATGTGTCAAAAGCATTACTTATGTGCACAATTGTATATAGATTAAAATATTTGATATGTTTTACTTCAAAGAAGGAAAATGTATTGCTTTTACTCTGTTTCTTCTTCTTCTCCAAACACATAAGGTAAATTTGACCAGTACCAGACGTCTGTCACCATGGTAACTGGTGTTATAGCAGACGCCATGTGGCGTCAGATCTCATTATGTAACAAGTTGCAGGGCAAGTTGTAGGGGCTGGTCACAATATATACACATGACTGTGATTTGACTAAGAATAAACAGAGCATTAGTTTTTTTAGCATGTAGGCTAGATCATGTGAAGGTCAACATTATGCATCATCATATTTTTGATTACGCATGCTGACCTTTTGAACAAGAACATAATTATTTCCTGAACCACGGAAAAACGCATCAGTAGTTTACTTTTCCCCTTCTTCAATTCATGACCCGAGAAACTTCTTCAGACGGAAACATAAATCGCCTCATAAAACACTTCTGCCGGGCCTGACAGGTCTGAGCACAACCTCCTCCATTATTGATGTTTCTACAGCAGAGAAACAAATTAACATCTTTGCTCATGACAGATGCTGGCGGGATAGAAGACAACTTTCTCACCGCTGGAGTCGTCTAGTCTATGAGTGCTTGTCTACAATATAAGTTTGATGGCACATTTGTTTTATAAAAATCTATCTTCTGTCAGTTATCAAACTCCTAACTGATAGGCAGACGTGAAGCGTGACTTAAAGAAAATAGTTATGATATACGGCTTTATTGCATGAGTACGCCTTGAAAATGCCATACCTTTGGGTGCCCTGTAAGAAGATTTTTTTCAAAGACTTGCATTCTTTCCTGGTTTTCTACAAATTACAGAACGTTAGCATTGGGAATATTGAAGCGGAATAAAATCATTACCTTTGACTCTGTCATTGGACACTACAGAAATGACCTCGCATAATCCTTATAAAGTGCAACTCTAGCAGCTACAGAATTCACATACTATAAGGGTAGATGTATGATGTCTAGCCAAAATGATACTTTGCAACAAGCTTTCGATGTTCATAAAAAGTGACATGCTGTCAGAGAGGATTAAACGTCCTGAAAGCTGATGTATTATTTGTATCTATGTTTTATCCTGGTATATCACATCTTCTAGTTGCTAATTTTATTTTGTGTAAAACTGAAATCCAGGAACAAAAAGGGCTCCTACCTTTAATAATTGTGTTAACATCTCGGAAGTCACGTTTCCAAATAAAATGCATCCGGATATCTGTATTGCATCAGTGATGAAAATGTAATACCTTTAGGTGCCCTAAAAGAAGCTCTGACTACAATGCTTTGACAGGCCTATGAAGACTTCTCCCTCTACCCTATTGTAGAATGATATTATCATATTCTGGAGCGCCAACAAAGTCAGAATTATGCAAAGAAATATCTGTGGCTCCAAAAGGGTTGGCATCTTATTAGTTTAGCTGTTGGAGCAATGCTTTCTCTGCAAAGGTCGCTGCGACGTTATTTGTGCTTCCTTTCATTAGCCATTATTAGTCATCAGTCATTATGACTATTAAAAACCCTGTCACACTTTCACAACTTTGTACTCCCGAACACTCGCCGAACTCCCCGCAAGCATGGTTAGAATTAGGTCGGAGCAAAGTCGGCTTTTGTTTGGCAAGGGCTGCTACTATTCGGTTAAAACATTCGGGGGGTTAGTCGGGAGGTTCGGACATGGTTGACTGGTGTTCCACTGTCAGTCAGCAGAACACCAGGCGACCATTCGGTGGTACGTCAGCAGCGTTTGAGGGTCAAATTTGACTCAAATTTAACTCAAATTCATTTCTATTCGTATACAAAGGTAGGTAAGGCCTAAATCTGGTCTGACTGCTCCCGAGCGTCAGTCGAACGTGTTAGGCTGGTGTTCGTGGCTGAGGGACAAGGTCGGGAGAAGGTCCTGAATGTGTGACGGGGGCTTAGGTGTATAGATTTCCAACCAACGCGGTACCAGCCTGTGTGAGCTTCCCGTGCAGTCCTCATGATGATATTCCATACCACAAGAAGCTCCTGCGGATCTGCCAGATCGGGATTGGCAGTCGCTGGTTTTCTTCCCAAGGGGAAATCCCAAATTGATGTCTTCACTTGCAGCACGCGCGCTGCATAAAAAGTTAACCAAACTCAAAAGATACTACAGATAACCTTTCCTATTGATAATACCAAACGGATTATGTCCATCAGATAACGGCAGTGGCTTATGCATCATTTACACTGTTGATCCTTGTTGTCAGTAACAGATAACCAATGTAACCGCTATCGTAGATGGAAAGAAGTAAGAGATTGAACCGCTATCGTAGATGGAAAGAAGTAAGAGATTGAAAAAAATGGTCAGTAGGTAACTTTGAAGCTTCTGTTAACGCCAGAGGGCGTTTTCAGGCTTGCTCTTACGCGTTACGTCCTCGGCCTAGAAGAAAATCTTCAGTAAGAACAGCTTTGTAGAAAAACGTGCATGAAGCTAAGGCCACACTGATTTAGTTCTAAGGATGACATCCACGCGCGCATTGATTTTCGCCTGTTCTAAAAAAAATCACCTCCTCTTAGGCTCTCGTCTGGTTCATCCAGGATACCAGAGCTCCATGGAACTAAGTACAGTAGTCTGTTTCAGAAAATGATAATTGTGATAATTATTCGATATTCCATGTGCAAAGTTAAGGACATCAACAGCAATATTCACCCTTTCCATCTCAATTATTACGTCTCACGTACATAATGACTTGTGACAACCTCTGCAGTGGCATACATAGAAAAATATAATATCAAAGAATGTCTAGACATTAGAAATTCCCTCAATGATTGAAAAAACCCATTTGCATTACATATTATACTATCATCTCACTATTGAATTAGGTAGATTAGCTTTAGGGTACAGTAGTTATGTACCGTTAGTTGCCATATATAAGTTGTACCTTGTACAATTGTTGAGCAATAAAGTTTACCATATCTGTCCATTCGATGAAAGAACCATGGACAAGAACCTTCGTACGTCGCACGACTGACTGTGCCTCATTAATTGAGGTTGTGTCTTTCGATGGGTTTAACAGTTCACAAAGCCACTCGTAGCCTAGTGAGATCCCACAGGGACTCATTGCAGTACCGCCGGCTGTAGATGCCATTACAAACCCCAAGGGATGCTTCTTACTGCTCTCAGCTGCTGTCTGCTCTTCAACTCCAGCGTTGAAAATCCGTACTTCCTAGAGGTTGTAGGACCACCTGGGGCATCAATTCAATTTAATTGGATCGGGCTTAGTGTATAAAGCCAGACCTCTACAGAGGTTGTGGAGACCCAGGGCGTCAATTTCTTTTGAATCCACATCACTGGATTTTCAAGGCTGGGTTATACCATTTCCATTGGGACCTTCCGATGGGTTGTTTTTGTGTATTTTTCATCGAACGATATAGGTGTATATAATTGTTAATTAATGTCTTTTTCTCACTAGCTTAGTGACTGACACTCTTCTGCCCTGTGTATGACCTTGAACGGGTTGCAGTAGGACTCTGTGTATTAATAATGAATAAACAAAAATTAGCATGATTAACTAAGAATAATAATTATGAAATAATAATATAAAATAACTATATTTATTATAACTATATTTATAATATTATAATAATATAAAAAAACTAGAGTTCCACGATCTCATACCTTCGCCAAATGACTTTCTTATGACTAAGAAAGTATACATTAATCCCCCTGAGTATGCAAATAGGATCCTCAATTGCATGAATTATGTCTGTTGATCATATTCTACACCTTGTCTTGTCTTAACAAAGAATGCTATTATAGCATTTCCTCAAAATTATGCAAATGAGACCTTTATTTGAATAAGTTATGTTTAATTATGTTCACATTCACTTAACTTTCAAATACCCCAAGTATGAAATTGCAGGCAGTCCACACTATGGAATTATAACATTTTCTTATCAATTATGCAAATTAAGTCGTCATTTGCACAATCAATATATCTGCCTGTTCTACTCTCGTTATTAATTACATATGTCACAAGCTTGACATATGTCACATAGCCCTAGCATGGAATGCAGCTGATTTATAGAATTTCCTCATTAATTATGCAAATTACATCCATATTTGCATAATTGTTATATCATTATGCCAAGCTACAAACATACCAAAAATCACGACGATCCATCAATCGGTTCTTGAGTTATCCTCCTTTCAACATTTTTCAACAAACGCCCCTGCAGTTCCAGAGCAAGCAGCTAGGGGTCTCAAACTCATGTCATTTCATCTCCAACACAAGAGCTATATACCATGTAGCGTGCCTGGAACATGAGATATCAAAACCGGAAGTTCTGCTGCAGTACCATGACAAGCCGCCAGGGGGGCCAAAATCTAATCAGTTCCAGGTTTCAGCAAGACCTACCCACCTACCAAATATTAAGACAACCCATCAAGGCGTTTTCGAGTTATCGTGCTCTCTCTCTCTCTCTCTCTCTCTCACACACACACACACACACACAGAGAGAGAGAGAGAGAGAGACGAACGCCCCTGAAAACATAACCTTCTCGGCGAAGGTAATAATAACGGTAAAGATAGCAATTGTGAAAAGATAAATCAATGTCCAGTTCTTTAGGTCGTTTTGGATGTTGTGCATGTAATTATTGACATAGACGTTTTCGTAGAATGCTGCAAACGGTTACAGGCGTTAGCACCTTTATACAAGAACTTGTTTGCTTTCCACATTCAAAGCATACCTGCAGCAGTTTCAGCGATATATTTAGGCTGTGTTGGATGGGATAGCTGTGAGATTTAGACGGCGTCTGTATAAGCTATTGATGTACTCTGGAAGTTCATTGCCTTAATAAGAATAACATTAATCCCTTTTCGCGGTTTAACTTTGCTGCTTGACGATGTCTGTTTATACTAGTCTTGTGCTCCTTACCTTCACAGACAAGGGAGAACGAGGTGAATGCTTTTTTATGTCGTTCCAACATTGTGAAAAATGTAAGACTAGAGCTTAATGAGGAGCTACATAAAGTTCGTAAGCCCATACCCGTTAGAAAGACATTAGGAAGAGACATAGGGAGGCTTAAAGCTTGCAAAGTGCAGTTGAAAGGTAGATAAGGGGTTACGATGTGGCCGCCCTACGCATTAGAGAATGCGAGAGTAGTCTATTTGTAACGTTTAAGACCTTGGATCTGGTTGGCTGGCGGGGACTATATTCGGGCCAAAATAACCTCTTCCGCTTGTGAGATACGTGCGTTCTTGTTCGACAATAGAGGTACTAGCAGATCCTGTGTGTGCCCCCCTCCCCCAATTCTTCTGCCCTGTGTATGACCTTGAACGGGTTGCAGTTTACGAACTGTAGCTGGGAGTTAACTCACTATACACAGACAGGCGAGCATCTTTTATTCGTTTTATTCTTTACAATTATAACAGAAATATGTGCACTTACGCAAAGGAGAAATGTTCAAGCATATCATGTCATTTCTACGAACTTTGATGTAAATAAAAAAAAACATTTTAACTTGTCCATGCATGTTTCAAAAAGAGATCTTGTAGATGTACACATAACATAGTAATGTAGAACTTCCTTCCCTTCTCCTCAGTCGTCTGCATTTGACCGATGTACGGCGTGAATAAAGATCATTGTCATTATCATTGTTGAAACAGGCCGATTGTCTTTCTAGTCAAAAGATCATTTCGAAAACCGTAACTGGAAAAGAACAACACACACCACCAACATTTCTTTGCTGGTCACGAAAGCGGGATACTGTTATCGCTCTCGGCGGTAACTTTACTCAAAGAGAGAAACATGTTTTATGAATCGGGTTCTTATTTCAAAAAACAAAGTTTTACGGGTTTTCCATTGGGAGACAACTGGGGCAAAAGGTCGAGTGAGAGATTCGGGAGAACCGTGCATACGGGGGTACTTACACCCGGCGTAGTCAATTATTTATTACGATATCAACGTCCACAGCTACTGAGGACACTCCTGGTGGTATTGGAAATAAGGAGGAGAAGTATTACCGATGGACGGCAAGCTAAATAGGGTATACATTACATGGCCATTTATATAATCCTCCCTTTTTGATGACAATTTCCACCATTGAATACCGCTATATTTCAAACGGAAATATGAATGGAATTCTTCTTCAAAACAGTGGCTTCAGAGAAGTGGTAATCCAGGCAATACATCAACAGGACTTTAACATCCAACAAGGGCATTGCAATAGTGAGAATGATGAAAGCTCAAGGCATAAAATAATAATGTGTGACAAATAGTCAATGAATATCTTCATCTCCGTAAATAATGGTTCTAGCGGCCGTTTCATTACTTCGTATTTATGTGTGATGCGAATTGAAATAACACCGTCGTTAGCTCTGAGGTGGTCATGAAAAATTGCCACATAAACTCAGCGCATCATCATGCCTCTACAGAGCTAGAATGCAGCTCTCCGCCACAGATACTGGAATTCATGCCAAGAAACGATAAGCCTACCACGCAGCAAACTGCCAAGGGGACAGAGACAGCTCTATTCCAAGCCGTCAGCTGGATTACTGGGGCTTACAATGGTTAGGGTTGAGTTACGGGAGTCTAAAAGGCGAGTGCCTCAGTATCAAATGAACCATAAGGTACCTCCAGGTACTGATGAAGCAAAGTGGTCCGGAGTATGTGACCTGTTCAGAGTGTGACAGGGTGTGGGACGTCCTTGATCTGTCACGTAGACCATCAAATAGAGTCACTCACAGCAGTGAGCCGCATGCAAGTCGAGTGAAACAATGACAGTGTACAAACTTCCGACATGAAACAACGAAGATGGTCAAAATTTCAATTCACTTTCAGATTACAATAGGCATGTCATGCTCAGGCAATCAAGGCGTAAGAACACAAGTTACTACTATCAAAGTTGACGTGAAATACTGGACAGGAGAATTTGTTTAACAGAAGATACGATCGCAAAATAATACATTTGCCAGACATGAAATTACTATCCACTATTTTAGAATACGGACGCCATTAAATAAGCCATTAAATAAGCTTCCTTGAATAAAATCATGGTTAAATCGATTTTTTGCCTAGTGTGTTGATGTCTATATGTTAAAAAGTATATATTATGCATACGATTATTAAACGTTGGTATAGTAAACTGGTATGGATTGCAGCGAGATATTCTTTATTGACACAACAAAAAAGTACATGGACTTTTGTATGGTCTTCTACAACTTAACTAAAGATCTAACAAAGCTAAATACATGTGTGGATAACGTCATCTTACGTACAGAGTATATGTATGATGTAACAATAAAGGTTTAACTATTCTTTATATGTGGTCTCTAAGATCGAAACATTCTTTAATGTATTTTCCTATTTGAACACTGTATTGGTTATCTCCCCTGATAATGTAGTTGACATTAGGAATATCGAAAACCACATCAGTATGCAAGTCACATCGTACAAACCCGATGAAATAGATAGCCACAGGAAAAGAGATTAACGCCACCCACACTTGAAGTCTGAACCTTAATTAGCTGGGAAATGATCGCCTCCAGTGGGACAGAAATCACGTTGAGTTGGGCTGTTCTCTGACACATATATTGGCGTGAGTTGGTAGTAGATTATCATTATCATACCCGTAAGCAGAAAGCATTACCACCTTTGGAGTACGTATTCACTGCGTATCCGTATTTATCTCCACTCTATGATAGGAGTAGGAAGCGCTATAATTATTGTATTTTATAGATGATGCATATTGATAGGTTCATTTTTAGTATCTCTTAAGCCCCTGTCACACATAGCTAAATGTGACCTGCCGAACGTTCCCCTCAATGATTTTTACCTCCATGAAAAATGGAGGTATTGTTTTTGGCGTGTCTGTCTGTGTGTGTGTTTGTGTTTCCGCACATTTGTAGTCAGCATAATTTCAGAACGCCTTTATGGATTGTGACGATATTTGGTATGCTGGTAAGTCTTAGGGAGACGAAGGTCAAGGTCAAATATGGGCCTCCTGGTGGATGACCTTGGTACTGCAGCAGAGCTTCCGGTTTTTGTATCTTTTGTTCTGAACATGCTATGGTCTTGACTTTTTGGTGACAGATAGCTTTTCTGTCAGGAATGAGTGGTGTCGGTTTCGTCCCTCTAGCATGGAGGTATGAGATCTCCGAATTCTTGTCAGGAATAGGTCGGGACCAAGGTCGGTAGTGGTTGGCTGGTGTTTGGTGATGTCGGCAACTATTTGGCTGCGCCAACCGAATGCTTCAAAATGTTAAAACATTCTGGTGTGGACAAGAGGTTTGGCCATTGTTGGCTGGTGTTTGCGAGCAAGGTCACCAATGTTTGGGGGATCAAACTGGACTCAAATTTAACTCAAATTCGATGCAATTCGCATCGAAAGGTAGGCATGGACTAAATCTTTGGTCAGATTACTGCCGAACATCAGACAACCTTGGTTGGTTGGTGGTCGGGGGAAGGTTCTGAATGTGTGACGGGTGATTCAAGAAATGATCATGAACTTCTACTACGTCTTCCTGTAACATCCTAGTTGGTTGAATTGGGTGAATGTATCTGGTTATTTCCAAAGCAATTACGGATCAAGTTAATTAGCTCTTGTTTAGCTAAAGAAATGATCATGAACTCCTATCACGACTTTTTATAACATGCTAGTGTACAAATAATTGAATGGACGAATATATCGTTAAATGCATCCAGTGCAATTTCTGAGGGCAGCAAAAAGTACTGGATTTTTGAAGTCAATTGTCTGGTTATTCGTTTAAAGTAGTAAGTTTAACCAATCCTATCTAATAGCGTATTAAGGGTAAAATATGTGATGTCACTGATGTTAACAGTTGCTTGTTCATAGGCTGGTTCTAGCTATAGGTATCTATAGGTGGAACTTAAAAATGGACTCTTCACGTAGCGTGTTCTTTTTACCTATTTCAAAAGCTTCGCGCATTAAATTACGACGAAAATGTGCTAAAAAGGGAAGTATATATCAATATCATCTAGAATGTTTTGGTGGTCCGGAAATTTCACTGGATGCTTTTAATTCCTACTCTGCCCAGTAGGAATGTAGCAATGTAGTAGCGTGCGTAGTCCAGTGGTTAGCAATCCTGCCTCTGGACTAAGAGGTTGGGAGTTCGAATCCCGGCTGTTTTCGCTCACCCGACATGCACGCTACTGTTTAGGGTCGCAGTCCTTATGACGTGACGTTAAGCCATGGTCCACTGTTCATTGTGCTTGTCGAAAGGAGCTAGGGGAATTTCTCCGGTACAATGAACCTGAAAATACTGTACATAGCATCTGTCTTCTCTGTGACCCACTGCGGAAAGCACATTACCAGCGAAGTCAATATTGTTGATCACAGAAGACGGTATGGAAATCCCACAGTTCAGTTCGTGTACATGACAGCTGCCAGGACCTAAATCCCGGAGTGACATATCAGTTCCAGCAGCTGCAACAAGAAGGAAGCCTCTTCCAGGAATGTCATCCTGATGGATGACAGGATTAAATGTCGGGGATGTCGGAGCCCACCCACCAAAACATCTATCTCCAGTAAGACAGTCCCAATAATCAGCGTTAATGAACCACCATCAGGAATAACACGAGACGCGTGAAGTTTTTGCACAGTAAAAATACATTAAAGAATGTTTTGATCTTAGAGAACACATGTTAAAGAATAGTTAACCTTTATTGTTACATCATACATATACTCTGTACGTAAGATGACGTTATCCACACATGTATGTAGCTTTGTTAGATCTTTAGTTAAGTTGTAGAAGACCATACAAAAGTCTCTGTACTTTTTTGTTGTGTCAATAAAGAATCGTTAAAAAAATGCAAAGCGATGCAAAATCGTCCTTGAATAATTTCATCAGGTTGGTAAGGCACTGGATAAGAAGACTGTAGAACTGGGATCCTCACATGCTGAAAGTTTCACAAGCAAAGATAACATCGTTCAAAGGGTCTCTGCAGTACCAGGGCCCGGTTCTGTGGAACCAACTTTCCATGGAGCAAAGACAACTCTCAACTTTAACAGCTTTCAAAGACTCTCTGTGAGTGGGACTGGCAGGTATTGACCTATGAACTTAAGTGGCAAATGTTTTATGATTGTAAAGTATATTGAGCTGCGACTGTAATGTATATTTTTATTGTGTATTTTCCCATATATATTGTGTATTTTATCCCAGAGATACCTGAAAAACAGGTCTAAAGACCTGAGTGTACTCCTCTGGTAAAATAAAATAAATGAAATGATACTGTTACCTGTAAGTTGTAACCATGTAGATATATAAATACTTTGCATTCGGAAACGTATCAATTGTAGTGACACCTGTGCTGTGCAATTTGAACCAGTCAGAATTGCCATGAGGAAGATGGAAGACGGTCACTGAAACGTGTACTGGGAAAAGCGGTGTAAAAACAATATTTTCATTCGAATATTTATTCATTTTTTTATATTTAACGAGTATCAGGCAAAAAAGCAATATTGCTTATATAAAGCCTTCTACTCGAGAACATAGCCATAAAACAAGAGTAAAACACAGTAAAAAAATACACAGTGTGACATAACTGCAAAATAGATAAAACAAAGATGAGTGTAAACAAGACGAGTTGGTGATGTATCAAATGCGGGAATCTACCCGGACGAGTTGGTGATGTATCAAATGCGGGAATCTACCCGTACAGTAAATAAAGGTTTGAAGTACATCAAAGACATTACAGTTTTGTAAATGTGAAAGTGGCGTGGCCTCTCGTGGCAATAAAGAACACAAAGAACTGTCATTGAAATGCTGTAGCTCTACTATGTTGGAGAGAGATGATATCAGAGTACTCTCCAATCTTGGGCTGGTATAAAGTTTACCGTATAGATGGTAGTGTTCTGTTTTTTTTTCTATGATAACCTCATTCGCATGTAGTATAATCAACACAAAGTTGTTCTTTATGCAAAATTCTCGATGCAAAATCAGTTCCTTGCCGATATTTCTGAGTCACAGTAAGACGTTTGCATCTACCCACTGAACGTCCCTATTTTTAGCTAATGTCTACCTTGGGAGTGGTTTCAGTCCCACGTACATTTACGATGAAGATATCCTCAAGCACTTTCGATTAAACTTTTGCATTGTAAAGTCAATTTGTCTGTCTGAGTTCTGTCTTGATTGGTGTTAGCGCATATATAGCGGAAAGGATACAGTCAGTTTGTTATAGTGTCGTTGAACTCATAATGTTATAATAATGGCTTTGGACGTATGACAGCTGCGAAACGACTTCTGAATTTCAACACATTTGGATGCATTCAGCTATTCAGGGAAAACACCCCTCCCTCAGCAATTTATTGCATAAGCGTCGTAAAATGCCTACTCAGACAGTCTCGACTTGATGACCAGAAATGTGCCTTGTAGACATTATACTACGTTTCAAATCAATGCCCATCTTAGTAGTTAAAATGGAAAGACGTTTGGGTGGATCCTCTTCATGACAATCACGGACTTAAGACATTTACTTGACATACGGTCACAGAAAACCAGTGTCGTAACCGTGGTTGTTTCTGTCTTCCATCTTAAAAATCATTTAGACTAGCCTTAACTGCTGTTTTACGACCTTTTTACTCGTTTTCTCCACCCCGACATAATGTTTAAGACACCATTAATCATTATGGCAATAATGGTCTCCTAAAGTGTTTCTATGTTATCGGGCCGGGAGTACCCGTAGCAGATAGCTTTGGGCAGAATGGCCATTTGGAGAGGGTGAAGGGGTATATCATGCTGGTTACTGACAGAGCAAGTGGGCCACCCAGCCTATTGCGTAAGCCATAGATAGGAATAACCTGGCTTTCCAATCATGGCTAACTCATGCAAATGGAAAGAGCATCACCTAAAGTACCAGCAGTATTATCACGTTGGAATAAAAATGTGGCAAACATAAATAATATGTGCTGCTGTGATAGTTCAGTCAAACACTTTTCGTCATGGTTTTTAGACAGTCCGTCATTTTCAAGGATATTGTCTTGCTGTTTTGTCCATCAAACATGATCACATACACAAACTTATTAGGTTCAATGAACAATTAATGAACAACATTGTATTCAACTTTCAGTCTTAAATAAGGTACGGCAATAATGGCAGTACAATCATTTTAAGAAATGTTGGCTCTTGCATATTCACTCAATACTATGCCATAATGTTAAATGTTTTGTGTAGTGTTGTGTTATGTATTTGTATTGTGTTTGGATTCTTGAATAGAAAGTTTATTGAAGAAGAAGTGATTACACAAACATGGTGTCCTATATCTGGTAAGTTGTTTCAGTGACAAATGTGTGTTGTAATAGTTGGCAGTAAACATAACACAATGTAGGTATAATTTCTTGTTTAACAGGGTTTATGATATCATAAATTGGAACAGGTAGGAGTCTTGTTTTTTTGCCCGCCTTGTTTTTTTCGCCATATTGCATTGGATTTGGAGTCTTCGGAGGATGTCATCCATAAAATTTACATGCCGTGCCTTATATCAACAAACTAAAACTACTTGCTAAATATACTCCTGACAAGCATGATGCCTGAATAATAGGCAACATGGAAAGACCGTTAATGAGTAAGACGGCAGGAAGTTAGTCAAAGTCATACACACAAAGGTACTGGATGGAATGTTCCCACTGAATTAAAAATCTTTGTACAATGATTGAAAACTTGCATTTTTCAAGTTTTCTCAGTGACAAATGGATGCTGTACTAGTTGTAAGTAAACTTAGCACAATATAGGTATCATTTCTTGTTCAACAGGGTTTATTATGTCAAAATTTGAAAAAGGTAGGAATATTGTTTTTATGCCCACCTTGTTTTTTTCGCCCTATCGCATTAGATTTGGAGTCTGCAGAGGGTGTTATCCATAAAATTTACATGCTTTGGCCCTATATCAACAAACCAATACTACTAATACAAGCGTGATGCCTGAATAATAGGCAACATGGATCGACCGTTAATGAGTAAGACAGCAGGAAGTTAGTCAAAGTCATACACACAAAGGCACTGGGTGGAATGAAAGGTTGTCGTGTCAAAATCGTTATCAATAACTGTGGACCTCAAGGTGCGTCAATTACCATCTAACCGGGGATACCCCCACCCTGTTAGAAAATACGACATTCTGCAACTTTTTAATGTACTACGTAAAAAAACAGATGTATAAGTTAAACTCTGTAACTTTGTAATCTTTAACAGACGCTACTGGCATACTGCACTGTGTATCTATCAGTAAGACTTCTTTTTTGTCACGAAGTATATTATCATGTACAAATATGATTGTTGGAATAAAGTTGGGGGAAAAACATCTAACCGTAGATACGCTGCAAGAACAAACTTCGCTGTTGCAGTTTCCAGCTACTAAGAACATTTGTAAAGAAAAGTTTATCACAAAGCATCCCGACAATGTGGGAGGTATATTAACAGAGTAGGTAAATCTTCGTATTTTGCTTTGTTTAATTTCAAAGGATGCCAACCGAACGAAGAAAACCTATCAAAGAAATTAATAAGTCTTAGAATACTATAGATATGAATACATAATGCCCACTAGAAAAACAAACTGTCGTACCACTTACAAACAATACATTGCTGTTTATTTTTGCTCTCCTTTTTTGTAGCGCGCCGTGTCTTAGCATTTGAACTTCATTGCTTTTTAAACTAGATTTTATTTTCTGTACTTATTTGACATTGGTTAAGTTCACTGGTTGCAATTTGTGTTTTGTTTTCTCCATCTATGTTGGCATTATTTTCTTGAATAGTATGAATAGTATGTGTTTCTGTATCCATTAGGTACTATCCATGGCTAGCCGGCTGTATTAATCATTTATTTTTAGATCCTTGAATTACATTTACGTTTGTATCTGTTCTTATTTTCTTCTTCTTCTCTCATTTGTGTGTATGTGTCGTTTAATTGACATGAAATAAAAAAAACATTGTCAAACGCCTGACGCAAAATCAATACTGCGACGTCTAAGTCGTTAAGAGACATTGCTATTAACTGACAGGTCGTGACTTCGTGTTCCATCTCTTTCACAGCTTGTGCTTGTACATTTCCCCAGTTGGCATCCATACACGGTATTTTTAAAATAACGCCGGCAATTTCTACAATTCCCTCAGAGACAAGGAGGTTATAAACTTTGTTACGAAAGTAATCTCTGAATGCTATCCATCTTCGTAGTAATTGTTCATATGTCGACTTTATGATTGGATGCTGCTATGAAATCAATTCAAAAACTTACCCAGCACCACACTCCTAAGAATGCCTCACAGTTTGATATAAAGCACGACGATTGATAGAGCAAGTAACGTGTATTTATCTGCGAAGGAATTCGCACGATGAAGCAATTTTCACTGCACTTGGAGTAAGCATCACGACCTCCTAAAACCGCCTAAAGCCCCTTAACCCTGCCATTTTAGACACACAGCCGGAAATGGCTACGCTCCAACTATAACCTTTTGTTCGGTAATGCGGCTTTAGAAGAGTAATACACATATATCAGGAAGAAAGACTTGCATTCAGTAAGCTTTATACAAAGGTAGTTGAGAGGAGTGATAGTTTGTGCTCAAAGGAAAACGGGGCATCCGCAAATAGGCCTATGGAGAGTAGTAATGCAGCTATAGAGTTATGGGTGTATTCGAGCCTTTGTAACTTTTTACCTTTTGCGTTCATAGTTAATGCGTTCTTTACTGCTGCAACACACTGCCTTACAGACAAATTCATTTTTTGTCATAGCCGTAATCCCCAAAACTACAAATATAACTGCTAGCTATTGAAATTGTGGTGTTAGGTGACTCTAAATATGATCAGCTTCATAGACCGATTAACTGACTTACGTGTACTATATCGTATATAAATATGATGGTAAAGCGTATTTCTTGACTGAAATTCAGGAGTTGTAGATCACTATTTTTTTACAATCTTGGCTTTAAAGTAAAATGATTACTGCTATATGATTTGCACGGAAAAAAAGATTTGCGAGGTTCCGTCCCATAGGCAGAGCCAGTAAATGAAATGCATCTGTTATCAGGTGACTGCAGATGTCCCCGGGACATTCACGTCAAGATGCATCGCAACGTTAACGCCGCTAATGCTGTACCCAGTTACCTTGGTACATTCATCACCCGATTCAACGTTCCTCCACACTGTGCGCTAGAGACAAACCATCCACAGATCACCGTGAATGTTCTATCTGGGACTGAATCCATATGTCGTTAGGTTAGTGATGAGGTAAAGCAGCCATCCTCTATTGAGAGCTGTATAGAATGTGATCAACGACCACTTACGAAGGGCAGTGAACGTAGGGAATGGTAACAGTACGCCAAAAAAACAGTTACTCAAGCAACTGGATATGATTTTGGAAACGGCCATACGTTTCAGCTAGCTAGTATCCACTAGCTTTCGTCAGTGACTGAGAGACTAGAGGAGAAATGCAGGTTTATACGCACAAACTATTGATTGATATGCAAATAAGTGATGACAATTTTTTGAGAGTCCAAAAAGAAACAAAAGTTCGACAAGTCAAGACAAGATGATGCAAATTAGTCACAATGCTCCTATTGTGCAGAACAGCATCTTAAATCTTGTCTGTTCTTGGGACTGGGAGCGCCAAGTGGATATTAGCTGAAACGTCTGACCGTTTCCAAAATCACATCCAGTTGCTTGAGTAACTGTTTTTTGGCGTATCTTATTACCTGGATGTCTAACCTTCCTAGACGTATAATGGTAACAGTATGCTGTTCAAATGCAAGCCACAACACAGGCAGCCAGTATGAAGGAGCAAGATTTGAGGTGCATGGCATTGGAAAAGACATCATCGTTGGAACTTTACTCGGTGCTAGCTAGCTTGACTTTTTTACTAGGTATCAACTGGTATATTAGCACCAACGTATGCAATAACTATCTAAGCATGCTTCAGACATTAGTACCGCTCAGTAATTTGTAGGATACTAATGTTGATATACAATGACCACAATTTTTTTTCCGTAGATGTTAATTTACTTTAAGTCAATTTTCTCATACTGTACTCGTAATTTGTATACGATGTTTTTATAGAGAACGCCTAAAATGTGCGATGCACACAGTGACTAGTATGTTGTATTCCTTATTTTTCCTTGCGTCCTCCTCTTGATTCTGAATCATGAGATAAAGACTTTAAACATGTATTGAGTTTTTAACGTTTTTTTTGGCTTGTAACGTGCTTTTATGGCTTTAACGTGTATTATATTATTGGTCTTTTACATACATAATAAAGATGATTTTATGCAATTACGCAATTATGAATGGATGAGAGGAGAAGATTAATAAAAAAGTGTACAATTTCTTTTTAGAAAACAACAATGTTAATGATCACCCAAGAAGCATCATGGCTTACTGGGAAGATGAACTGAACGACATAATTCTGTGGAAGGAAGTTTTTCTCCTCATTTATAGAATAACAATCGACCCCCCTACCAGAATGTTTCAATTCAAATTAATACATAAATTTTTAGCAACAAATAGACTATTATACATTTGGAAACTAAAGCCTATCCCCTGTGTGCCTTGTGTGCAGAAGAAGAAGAAACAACAAAACACCTTTTTTGTGATTGCAGGAAGGTGTTTAAATTTTGGCTGAGTGTTCAGAAATGGTTTAATAAAAAAACAGGACTTTATCTTAATATAGAAAATCCGTTGAACATTCTATTGGGTGATCATCATGAAGCAGTACCAATTATATGCAATCTCATAATATTACTGGGAAAGGTGTATATTTTCAAGAATCGTCATTCCGCAACTATTTCATTGTATAGTTTTGAATCCTTTGTAAATAATTTTAAAGCCACAGAAGAAAGCATCGCACGTAAACAAAACAATATGATCAGTCATTACAAAAAATGGGGGGATTTAGCAAATATATCGACTGGGTAGAATGTTTTTACGTAATTCAGTGTGTGTGTACTCTTATGCTATATCGTTTGTCTTTTTGTACGCTCTTTTGTTTTGTTGAATAAAGATTTGAAAAAAAAAAGATGATTTTATAAGCCACCAGTATAGCTTGATTCTGATGCTAAAATAGTTAAATGATTTCGCAAGTAATAAAGTTGATAACCATGGCGTAGGCCACACTAATTCAATTAATTGGATCTCGGATACCCGCCCTTCATTTTTCTGATTTGCAAAAAAAATGAATCATCTCCAAAATACTCATATCTTGGCCCAAACTGTTGAGGAAGACCCTTGTTTTCCTAGTTGTTACAGTTTTTCCATCTATCAAAGCACCAGTTTAATGAAAATTTCAAAATTCATTGTTTGAATCACAAACCAGCCTGTTTATGATTGACACTATGGCTCCTATCAAAGCTTTGAGGGCTATCAGGGGATGCCAAGGTATTTTTTAATATTATGTTTTCTTATTTAGCCCTGTCGCGTCATTTTTTTCTACAAAAATCCGAGAACTATTAAATCAAATTGGTGTGGCCGTATCACATCAATATTGGCACACAGCTGATGTAGAAAGCGGAAAAAATTGACGTCTGTGGAGAGATTCTTCCCTGCGGACTTACACAGCCAGAATAAGGTCAATTATCTGGGTCAACACTTCTCAATTACGATAATGTCTTCATGATGACCGATGGTTTGGACAATCGATGCAAACATATGTAACCTTTGCATGCTGAACATGTACATCAACACATTTTGGAATAAGATTGTGACAATGGAAGGGAAGATGCGCCAAAAAGCAGTTACTCAAGCAACTGGACATGGTTTTGGAAACGGTCGGACGTTTCAGCTAGTAACGCCAGTAACTAGTTTCGTCAGTGACTGAAGACGGAAGGGGAGATGGTTGGTAAAAACAAGAAGGCATTTAGATACAATATCAGGGCAAACGTGTTTGGAATATCATTCATAATTAGAATTTCATAAGACTGTAGGATAAAATATCTGTCGTGAACAAAACACTTGGCACCTTGAAGAACACTATAACCGCGAGGTAAAACTTAGTCTTAAAGCTGAATTGTGTAACATAAGGACGATTAAAAAAAGTCAATTTTCTGGTAATTTCTTTACAAAGTAAATTTAATAAACCCTACTCCATTGAGAATAAATACCATCCAAGAAATGGAGGTGCCAAAATATGCGTTTGAAACTGGAAACACAACTGTTAGCCAAAGATTTTTTCTCAGTCAAAATATTTCAATTTTGGTGCAAACATATTACATATTATAATTCTCATCATAGAATATAACAGGTTTACTACACTCATGTTTACGGTCAACGTACTTGGACATTCTGTTGCTATACTATCTATATGGTCACAAGACCACGTTAATTACGCTGACTGCTGTGGGTGTATTTTTGTCCTTTTTTGTACTGGAATAACCCTGCAAACTTTCAACTTGGCTCTGTCATGATTGCAGTTCCTGGCGACAGCTGATACATAACTTTTCAAACGGAGAGAACAGATGCCGCCGAGACGGTTTGGTCCCGGCTGCTACAGGACGATAGATTTTCTTTTAATCATTTATTTCAAATTTTACATACAAATACATGGTGTGTGTTATGTCTTACCACTTTTACATCAAGTGTTCTAAACGTTGGCGCATATTTTGTAATCTAAAAGTAATGTAATATTTAGCTGTCAACATGGTTTGTTTAAAAGAATGTCTGACGTGTGTCCTTAAAGGACGATACAGAACGATAGATGATAATGATAATGTTTGTTCCATGTGTATCTTTTTTTTTTCAATTGATGAAAGTGTAGCTTTGACACGTGTATTGAGCTAATGGAGAAATAAAGTATACAACAAAACCGTTCTAGTCGACCCGACCTGTCCTATATCCATGAACTCGGTTGGAATACCGAGGCGGTTAATCCTGGCTTCAGCTTCCTGTCTCTCTTTTCATGACGGCCCATTTCTGTCTCAAAACTGTTTTAGGAAACCATGCAACCTACAAACCCTCTGAAGCAGACTTCAAGATTCAGCCAAAGGAAAGTAGCTGACCACCTTAATCCAGCCATGCATCTGTTTCTGGTTTATATCTAGTGTGTAGACAGAGCCGTTGAAGTGCGCCGGAATATCGGTCGCTGTTCAAGCGAAGTGCTTTTACATGTTTGAAATTCAACAACTGTAAGTTAAGTCGCCATCTGGCATGCAGTCAACTTTTCTTTTGTACATATATAGCCATAAAAAGCGTCTGACAAAACTCTCCATTGTACTCGTTTTTCAGATCCAGACGGAGTTGTTTTGAGTTTATTATCATTGCTTTTTCAGCTCAATTACGCCCATGCACTTTGGGTCTTAGGCTAATATAGCTTTAACTTCCTCTCGAGGAGGACTCAGAGGTATATCCGCGATGCAGTGCGCACAGACTGAAGGTAAGCACTTGGCGCCATCAAGTCGTTTCCAACCGACCATTTCACAGACCGGTGATGGACCGAGAGACATTTGGACTTATGTTTTATAGGAGACGTCTTCAGATGATGAGACCGCATACCAAAGGAAATCAAACAAGCTGACGGTACTACTGCAGATCGTTCGCATCTGAACTATCCTGGGGAAATGTAGATAGATTCGGAGGTAGAATTACTTGTCCAACTTGACCAGAACAAAGTTGGAGAGTTTCACTTGTGAAAGTCAGATGCATCGTAAGTTCTCTGGACCGGTCCATGTCATCCATATAAGACTATATTGTAAGTAATATATTGTTATTGATAGTAGTTTGTAGTAAAATTGCATGATAGGTTTCTAGTACTGTTGCGTTACTGCAACACATTGTACCTTGTTCAGTTGTCGAGCAATAGTGTTCATTAATTCAAGTAATTATGGTATTTGCGGGGGTGGTAGTATTGACTGCATCCCCCCTACAATTGTATTGGGCCGCCCTTTATTTGCTTCACTGGCCAGGTAATGAAAAAAGAATCCCCGTGATTATCTACAGTAAGACATTAAAGACTGCCATTACCCCTTCATTGGCCTAATACTTTTAACCTCTGTTCTGTGCCGCTTCATCCGTATTTCAACGGAACATAGATCTGTCAATCTTGATTTGGCAGTCGCAAACAAATCGATTTAGCAATTTTAGACTTCTCCAAAGCCTTCGACAGTGTCCTGCAGAAACGACTTCTAAATAGATGACAGTGATTTGGAATAAGTTTAGGGTGGATTATGCACTGAGTTCTAGATAGACGCCAGCAGATAATAGTCAAGGGAGAAAACCAACTGAGGTAGAGGTGGGTGTCCCACAGGGAACTATTCTCGGTCCCGTCCTCTTTCTTGTTTATTAATGACAGACAAAAATATAATCTCCCAACTCCGTTTGTTTATGGACCACATTCTAATCTACCTCGAATCCCAGATGTAATCCCCTGTGTAGCCATGCACCAATTGTTTTGTCTTGCTACAGTCACTTTGTTTTATTTTTTCACAGCACCCCGCTTGTCGCACTAGCTATAGCCAAACACCCCAGTAGTCTTTAGAAGTAGAACCCTCACTGAGACTTTCGCAGTTGCTAAACCCTTCCTTGAAAACATAGAATACACGGAATTAGATTTTAAAACAGTAGACAGATATTTCACAGCAACCACATAGTTCGAAGACATGAAAGCCAAACCCACAACAAACGCCTGTGAAAAGCCTTACTGTTCAAGTACTTTTTCTGTTTGCTACATACATTTCTTTGCGTGGCCTCCTGACAATCCATCAACCAGGATTTACTGTCTGACCTTTGTTCATTTTTAAGTGACAGATCCAGCCATTTCTATAAACCGTGCCTATGGGCTTCAGAACACATACTTCTATAGTTGCCTTAGAAAGGATATAACACTTTAGAAAGAAACTCTGGAGTGACAATTGTGATCTACGGCTGGATTTTCTACATTTCAATATCCGCCGCGGAGAAAAATGTCTTAGCGTTACTCACTGCTGGGTGCATAGTGAAGATGGATATCCACTCCTGAGCTCTCAAAGAAATGAGAGCATTAAAATTTCCCAAGAGGGATAACATCTGAACCACAGTGGATGTGTTCTATTTCTCACAATTTTACTCTTAGATCCGCACAAACCACAGATTCCAGTACGGCAGCATCAATCATGATATCTCTTGACAACTGAATTATTTATGGCAAGAGCCGAGCATATTGTCAAAGGTGACAATCGGCAGGTTTTGTGTGGAATCGTGTTCTGAACGATATACGGGGGTGGGGGGCTGAGTGGGTGGTTGTTGGCAGCATTTTACCAATCTCCTTGACACGATGCACTGTTTGTCATGAAACTAACACCACAGTAACTGTTGGACTTTTCTTACACACTTTTCCTAATTTTTCTGGCATTTACTACCATTTGTAAATCCAACTTTCATGCAAAGTTTTGGACCAACAGAAACTGGTAACAGGTCAAACTCACAAAATCAACATAGAAATAGTTTCATTATAATAAGGCCTGAAAATTAACATCATGTTCTTCAAGTTGAAAACTAAATTGTAAATAGGTCCTATAGATCATAGATTTTTTTAAAAAATCTGTTATGTACTGACATGGTACATATGTCATGGAGCATTATTTTGCAAACTTTGAAGTTAATATACATCTGTGTAAGCTAATATATGTTGTAAAGTAAAGTGAGGGTATAACTTTTCGAAATGTACTGGCAGCTTTCACTACTTAACCTGATCTCTGACCCCTCGATGAAAACCAACTGGAACAGATTGTTGGACTTAAAACATTTCCTGATTTCTACCCTTTCTGTTATTTGTATTATTATTTATTATAGTTAACATTACCTTAGCGTTTTTTCATTATTATCATTACAATTAATGTTTGTTTGTGATTGTATGTATTTTACTTTTCTAATTTTTATGAATGACGCAGAGCCCTACTGTAAAGCAGTGTTAACCACTGAGCTGGGCAACCCTGGATAAAGATGACAGAAAATAAATTCAAATAATCGTACGAGTAAAGATTACGGAAATGACCAGAACTGTGTACCAGCATATCAAGGTACAACTGATCAATAAACTCTGACCAGAACTGTGTACCAGCATATCAACATTTCAGCTCCATGACAATTACTGTCACTCACATCATCGAATGACGTGGTACAACTGATCAATAAACTCTTTGAGTCGCAACTTTCGATATCTGTCGTCCTTGTCAAGGAAAGCTCGCATGTCTCTCATTTAAGCCCTCCGAAGATTAATTTTCAACTGCGGACGTTTTATATCCGTGCTCTTTTCTTATCAATTTTGGATTGGACACAACGTTACAGGCAGCAGAGAACTTCTTACTCTTACAGTAGAGAATTTCTGCAGCCATTGGTCTGCCTCAGGGTCACCTTACTCTAATATTTCTCATACTTAAAAATTACAAAAGAACATTGGTTCTAGATATACTATCATGAAAGTTCATCTGTGTTGGTGGTTACATGGTTAGAGGTAAAACTTAAGATCCAACACAAAAAGTTCTTTCACCTAGAGCTTTCGACCAGTCACTCTGGTCTTCCTCAGTAGACTGATTCTAGGTATACATTGGTAATCTACGGCGTATACATCCAGCAACGTCAGCATGAAAGTTCATCTGAGTTGGTAAATTACATTATGACAACCTTTGACCCTTTGCTGACGTCACACGTGGGAAAATCACGTGTCCACAGCATTTGGGTCAGATAGCTGAGGAAGACTGAGTGATTCGGTCGAAAATTTCTGGTGAGTCAAATTTTGAGTTGGAGAAAAGTTTAAGTTTTTCATAATCCAGCAACGTATTCAATGTGAATGCACTAAGGACAAGAATTGGCCTATTTAAACTTTAATATCCATATATCATCCATGTGGTATTCCCATGGCAACAATATGGGTCATAAACTCGTTCATCAACCGATAATATCTATATAATATCGCATATGTGTATCCCCATGGTCCACATGGAGCATGATACACGTCCGATACTACGTATATGACAATTAATTGTTGCTTAAAACGTATCATATCTAATGGATAAAGGGTGCCTATTTATTGCGTGTTTCTAAAAAATTGCCCATAGAAATGCTATTCGTTCGTTAGGCTTTATTTCACTGATGATGAATTGCATACATGTTGAAGACAAGATAAGCACGTATTAAACTTTGAATAGCGTTGGACATTCTGTATATATATATATATATATACTGTCAATAATGAATGTCTTTTAAATAATAAACAATGGTCAATGACAGTGTAGATACTAAAATCATTAGATACTTAGACCTTTGCACTAGGGCCTGCTTTCCTACAATCCATTGTGAGATACTTCCGTTGAGCGCCCTGCAGGCTATCCTCTTTTTCAACGAACGCATCTGCTCATCATCTGCCAGTGTTCGATACTTGTGGACCCCGGAGACCATCATGGCTTATCTAGTAAGTGCTTTATTCGGGGTGATCAGCCTTTTAAAAAACAACTCAGCACTCTATGGTTCATCATCTTTGATGATAGTAAGACATTCAGAACATAATCAATATACAATTGTTCTATTGCCACGTGTGGATTTTTTAAAAAATGACGACAGTTTGCTATTTCTCCTCGCCAAGTGGTACCTGAGGGGGCTCTAAAAGGTTGTTTTTCAGACCCACAGATAACTTAATATGCAAAATGATGTCATCAGATTGCTGAGTAATTGGATAATTAAGTAATTTTATTCACAACAATTTGTTTAACACAAGCCGACATTTCGATGACCGGCTGACATATTCAACTGGGCTAGTATGACGGGTTCACAGTGGAGTGAAGCTAGTAGGCGTTACTGTAACACTATATACATATCAGTCCTGATGAAGATGAAGATAACAGACGGCCACCAAAACGTCGGCTCGTGTGGTTGTGAATGGCTCAAATGGTTGTGAATAAAAGAAATTTACTGTCTAGATAACTTTACTAGTTAATAGTTCAAGGGGAATAGAATCGTCACTCTTCAACCTCTAGTCATTTACGCTAAATAAACCTAGCACGAATTCCCTGAAAAAGTAGACGAATTGCCTGAAAAAGTATTTTGTGTATACAGATGCAATATGGTATCAATTAATACCAGCCTTTCAGACAGCCCCATCCTTAAGGTCCTTTAGCTTTAAAAGTGGTCTCTACGAAATGTACATTCGATGGCACTCTAGGAATGATATCTGTGATTGAGTCTAACCTAAATAGCTGTGTGGTTGTAATCATGTTGCATAATAATGTTGATAAATGGAATGATTATGAACGTATGGTACATAGATGTTATTGTATGTTATATGGAAACTAGTGTTGTGTCCTTGGGCCTACCACTATATAGTAATGGATGTTCAAATGAAGTCTCACAAAACGTAAACCTCGTATTCCCTGCCACCCCTACTTTTCATAATGGTCTTGCTTCATTTTTGTCAAGTACCAATGAATTAAACTTAATTAGCAATATCTGCATTGCCCATGTCTAGTGACATTGGCCTGTGGACAGCTACACTTTATAAATGAGTCCCGGATACGTGTGTGGCATGTAGCCCTAAGTGGTAAAGTACAAAGTGTTGTTCAAACTAAATGGGCCAAATCTATCACCCTTCGCAGCTGTAAGCGATCACTGGTTCAACTTCTCAAGGGGACGGCTGTTACGTGCGTCCGTGAGAATACGTTGGTTCTGACGTCAAAAGGATCTTTCCACATTTCCTCATAATGGGCATGGGTAGCTTTTTGGACAATCCACAAATCCCAACATAATGACAGTGTAGAGTTACAGTTACACTGTATATCACCTACGGGCGACTGGAGCCAATATCCTTATTGCAGTACAATGGACCAACACCATACCAGGAACAGTAACAGTGATATGCAAAGTCTTGAGAACTATTATAATTTTGGAGAAGAACCTGAAAGTAAGGATCTACAAGCAAGGCTACGATGATTTGTTGACGGGATCTATATAACTGTGGTGTTATTCCCGGACTACTTAGTTCCATGCGGTACGGATATTTGACAGGCAGGGGTTCATATTCACCAGTTGGAGTACGATGTCATCAATCTCGTTTGTAACGGACGGTAGATAGGATCTCGACTGGAAATGATGGAACACTCGTCGGAGTATCACAGCGGTACAGATGCAGTATGACCATGACCCTGACTTTCTAGGAAAGGTACCCCAACGCAAGGTCCAATAATTCTGTGCTATCCCAGCTAAGCTTCTCGAGCTCATGAGGGAAAGACGTTTGATGATGAATAACCAAACAAGAGTTCATCACCAGTAGGTGAAGATGCAATGGCGCTGGTATATGCGCATTTAGACGCAAATAATCGCTTCACCTTTCTGATCTGTCCTCCTGGGCACAGTCATTTTCAAGTTCTTAAGATAGGGTCAATGACCTTTCACGCACGTCACTAGCAAGAAAATTGCCCTGGGATACAAATGAAGGATGGTACGTGCCCATCATTTACAACTAATTCAAAGTAAGAGGAGTTCTAACAGTCGCGGAAAGTGCTTTCGTCTGAGTTTCAAGGCAAGAAGAAACCTGAAGTAGCCGACATGTTTCGGGGTTTTAACGACCTGTATGTCCCCAGCCAGGTCGTTATTCAGCGTTATCCATGAAGACTGACCGTAAAATAACATCGTAAGAAGGTCATTAACCTCCCAAAGCCCATCCGGGTGGAATACAGAAATATGCCAGCCTTTAGGCTACTTATTTTTAACGAGTCAAGTTTTTGCATGGCACGAGAGTAAAACAGATAACATCATTTAAGATTTTAGCTGTAGTTACTTGACAATGTATTCATGTAACGTTATCTGTATACTATTCTTCTGTTGCCACCTGTACTTATAACCCAGTGGGTATGTGTGTACAATAAATGTCTTCATTTATTCAATTAGGAGTGTATTATAGCCTCTACTCCAGGACTCATATTTTACACATTTTATAAATACATCAATAAATAATCAGTGATTTTTTACTGGATGAGCATTTTTGTCATAATCTCTACATTCCTGGCCACTCAATTTCTTGCCTATTGGTTCTAATTCTCATTACCATTACTCTCACATTGTATTTTTATTCTTGCCTTTTAGATTATCAGTAGCATTTGCTCAAAGTTAGGCTTTTCTTTTATTTTTTTCTTCATACATTTTATTTTTGTTTTATGAGGACGCGACCTTTCCTGCTCTTTTGATTATTAATTTATTAACATTTCTTTCAAGAATATCTGGGAGGTAAGAAGCCATAACAACACCCCACCGTTATATATAACATGGATCAACAAAACCTTTCCCTATGAGATGTATGACAGATAGAAAACGTTCAATGCTTTGGGGTGATGCAATCCGGTAGAACAGACACATACTAATAATCCACAACTGCCTCAAAATACCTTGGGCTATATGAAATAAAAAGTCACCAATGGGATGATATAGATACGTTTTACACGCAGAGGTTCACCATCAAGGTTCACTTCTGTTTCAACCTTTTACTTGTAAATTCCTGTATAATATTTATTGTGTCGATCAAAATGTTAGACATTTATGCCACTTTGAAGCCTAATGTTTTCAACGCTGCGGCATCGTTATTTTTTAAACATTTGTATGTGCTATGTTCATACAGTTCTACCTAAGACTCTGAGGTGCACCATACTTTGTAACCAAACATTGTACTGTTTCATTGTACTGTTTCATTGTACTGTTTCATTGTACTGTTTCATTGTACTGTTTCATTGTACTGTTTCATTGTACTGTTTCATTGTACTGTTTCATTGTACTGTTTCATTGTACTGTTTCAGTTGTACTTCTGTATAAACAACTAATTAATCCATGAGTAAGGAGATACATATTTCTATTCATACTATGTAAAAAGTTATCACCGATGCACTGTTTTTTTACTGCTACATAATACTTAGCAACTTCAATTGTTTTAGCTATGTAACGTTAAGAAACTTCTTTGCTCAAAATGTTATAATAAGTAATAATAACTATAATAAGTTTTTTTCATGTATAAGGTTAAGGAAACGCATTGTCTTTTAATTCTTTTAGTGGTTTGCGATGTTAGCGTCAATATATTCATGAGTAGCAGTGAAATTCATTACCCAAGAATGGATTTACTTTGACGGTCAATAAACCAGTCATTATCATTATCATTGTTTATGTTTATATGGTAAACATCCCAAGCCGTTTTGTAGTGAACATGAGCAATGGGAATATTCATAAACCTATATGATGTGGGCCATGCCCATGGGAATACGAAACATAAACAGACGCTATAAAGTTCAGGCTCGTGATCGGGTAGATAACGATCACACTGAGTCTCGCTAAAGCTGTGACTGGCCCAATTAAAACGCCACACCTCATCATTTCAAATGACACATTCAATTTAAAGTTTTGTTGTGATGATGGCAAATGACATTATACATAAACCCCAGCAACATCGTTGTATCTTTAAAGGCATTTGCACGTTTTTGTTGGTCTTAAATATTATGCCCCTCTCGTTTGTAAAAAAAAATGTAAATTTCATGTCGCGTTATTATGTGTGCCATGTAATCTGTTATATGTATGATTTTATTTTGTGTCACATGAAACATGCAAGATTAGCTATCTGGCTAAAAGGTGCCATAATAAAGAGAGAGAGAGAGGATATTTTCGTATCCCCATTGAATTTAAATAGGGTCAGATTTTCATTTCTTTGCTTGTTACAACTGTCTGTTAATATCAACGCCAGTCAGGCTACCATATATATAAAAAAGAAATGAATAATTAATTTTTAAGAATGTTATGTTTGCATGCAGTCATGCTGAATGACCTTTTGAACCCAAGTACATTTTTGTGACACTTTTAGCATTTCTAATAACGCAAGTAAGATCGTGTAATGTTAGAGTGTTCAACTCAGGACCAAGACGTCCCGGGTTCGAATCCTACCTGTCACCAACCTTGTGCGCTTGGAAAAGGCACTTTACATGACTTTCCCAACTTCACTCAGGTGAAAATGAGTACCTGGCTTCGGTTAGGGACGTCCCTCGGATAGGACGTTAAATGGAAGTCCCGTGTTTGAAGAGAGCCACACCCCCACGCACGCAAAATAGCCCCGGTGCGAGTGGTCCAAACCTTACAGTCCAATGGCCACACCTGGGGTCGTATTGAGTTCACCTGAGTTTGCGCCAAATGGCAGCCGCTCCAGACCCTTGCGATTAAGCCCCACCAATTGTAGGCTCCTCACAATTCAGCCCTTGGCTGCAAGGAGACAGTAGCCGGCACCCATTGAAAATAAATAACAGTTTAACAAAAAAAAAAAGATATCGAATGGAGCTGAAACTGATTGGCCATGGCAACGGATAGATGCATTATCCCATGAAGGAGATCACATCCACTACTGATTGTAATCAGCTAATAACGACTGTCATTGCGACGGGCGGCTTACAGAGACAAAAGGCTAATGATAAGCCAGACAGATCCAGACAGATTTAAGGTAATTGTGAATCCCTCTGTTAGTTGTAACTAGGTCGTCGATTATGTACTGCTAGGTGACTGATGTTTTGGGGCAAAATGATTTTATTGAACTAGATAAGGCCACAGCAAGTAATTTTTATGAATGACATCAGCGCGCGCATCAATTTTCGCCTGATTTTAGGAAAAAAAAACAAGAAATTTTATTGCCTTCTAAAAGTGGTCACCATGCCGAAAATGTCTGTTGTCATGCCGGAAGGTGGGTGGTAGATAACTGTAAAGAGAGGAGACAAGAAAAGGCTCTGATTTAATGTTTTGTTTCTTCTTCTTGATGCAGTGATATGTGATGGTGGCTGTGTTCCCATTGAATCAAAATCATTTGTACAATGATTGAGTAAAAATTTTAAGATGTAAGAATCTTGTTTTTTTCGGCACGCCTTGTTTTTTTGTCGCCAGCTCGCATTACATTTTGAGTCTACGGAGGATGTCGTCCATAAAATTTACTTGCTGTGGCCTAAACAAGGATAACTCGTTCAAATATCCAACAATAAACGAGACATGAACTGTCTTTTATTCCAATAGCACCAAAACTGTCCTATCACTATGGGAACTGATTCGTTAAATTTACTGCTTCCTAACGATGTGCAATTCCTTTATAAATAATTTTAATCATCTCTGCACTGAAAATATACCATATTTTGTCCGTGTGTAGCTTTTTAAGCTAACTCGTAGTTTGAATTTTGTAGGATTTTCTGCTCTGTGTATTTTGTATGAATGTTTTAACTGTTAATGTTGGAGCACTTAAAGTTTAATTAGCATGTTAATGCAAATATCAATTAAGCTGAATCAGAAGACATAACAGACAACAAGAAGTACTCAGTAGAATATGATTACGCCCAATGGAACAGAGTATATGGTGGATTGGCATGGTATAGAAGACTATAGAATGATTTAATAGATGCTATTCTAGTTGTTACATACACTTTGATTAGTATGTTAGTGTTGTGTGGAAAACAGGTCACCATTTAACAGAATATGTATACAGATATAATATATATTTATGTATCATAATATATATTTATGCATGATATTTATGATTTTATAAACTATTCCTAAAATGTATTTGTCTATAAACATTATGTATTTAAAATGTATTTATTCATAAACTTAATTTATCTAAAAATTCCTTTATCTATAAAAGTTATGATTTTGTATTTTATGCATGATATTTTTATTTATGGATCAGATATGTATAAAAAGTTGAAACATTGTAGCCACCAATGATGTACTCCATCATTTAACGAAGCTTAGACTTACTTTACACCTGTAGTCATCAGGTATAGAATGTTAAGCTTCTACCACGACGATATTGCATGGAAAATACTTGATTGATGGCAAGTGTTAAAAGTTAGGAGCTGTAGTCATTGCATATTACATACATACCGTTATCAATACAGCGAAAAAAAGCACAATAATGCTGCAGATTTACAAAGTCTCCGATATAGTTAAGAAGATTATCAGTCATGTAACCCAGACGGAGATTTAACTACGGCAGGGAGTGGTGTGGTGGTCTACATGCATTTACTGTGAATAACTGACTCCCTTGGTGTTCATTTAGGCCCAGAAATAAACATAGTTAAATAGACGTCATGGGCTTTAAGGCTTACTTCTCTTAACAGGCCCTCGTCCTTGACAATAACACAAGTTATTCATCTATGCAGAACTTGTTTTTGCAATACAAGAGTAGCACTGTGTACATGTATAATGTCAGATCGTATCAAATACTAGAATTTAAAAAAGCGTTTTTTTCTTGCTTGCTCAAGTTTTGTTTAGTAAAGCCTATCGTATAGTAGAGTTACTACTAAGGTTAAATAGACGATGCAAAGAATATCCTCGATAGTCAGATTGCGACCATGTGTGTATTTACCATGATGTGATGCTCAGGTAAGTGTCAATAACAATTCACGGGTTCGGCATTCAGTGAGTTACGGGTCACGTGTACGTTTTTAACGGAGTTGTTCAATGAAAGGCCTATACGACCACTTCTCGGCAATGAACTAGAAAGATGAACATGGCTATGTCAAGAGATGACGGTGAAGATTTGAAATCCTGTAGATTGTAGGTTGGTGGGAAACACTTGTCGAGAAGGAAATTCCAAAGCTAAGCCGTACGGAAAAGAAACTACCACTGTGAAAAGGTTTTGAACAAGGAATTTGGACGGTGAAGTTTTGTGATCTAGTGGAGAACCTAGTGGAACGCTTAAAAGTTCTGAGTGGTGGAACTAGTTGGGTGAGTTCTGCAGAGCAATGACCATGAAAATATCTGTAGTCATGTAATGCCATGTATTGCCACAAATGTAACACATTCAAAGCCAAAAGGCCCTCATGTTTTCCACACTACTGAATTAGGTTTCGTTACAGGCCAAAAGGCCAAGTAGTTGTTTTATTTGTGTTGCTACAACAGCACTATAAGATTTCCCAAATGGGCAGTTAGACTAGCCATTAAGCTTGCACGTACCCTTGAAATAATTCTGAACCAAACACCTTTCAGAGGAAAGGTTCACACGTGTCAAACTTTATTGATCATTTTCGTGATGCCCAGCCCGATCCAAGGATGTATTAAACAATCATCAGGACGCCAGTTTCGCCTGGATTTATATCCCCCGGAGCTACCGTTTCGTGAGAAATAATTTCCACGTTGCAATAAAGTCGTCGAAAGGAGGCGAAACCTTTCGAAGCGACCTCTTGTCTCCTTCGGGTCGGAACCATCGGCTGTGCCCGCTTTATGCCTCACGTTTACGGCCGGCGAGCCAGGGGGTTGGGCACATTTTTTCTGCTGATGAGGCATCACCTCCCATCAGATATGGTCCCTTCTTGACGTCACAATTCATCACACGGCCGTAACACGCGCCATTTGAATCGTGTGACCAATTTAGTGGTCAAGTGGTTAGCTTGCAGTCGCCAGCCTTCTTTTTTACGTTCCGTATCAATGTTGAATAAAATGCTGGCCATGGTTTGTAGGAGTTACGATGAGCATGGCCGAGGAATGATGTAACACCGTGAAACGCTGGTTACAGTGCTCCTGAGACTAAAGCTAATGTGGCTGTTAAATTGTTACAGCTTATATGTCTTCAGGCTGAATCATTCACGAAGAGAAGACGAGGTGTTTATTGTACACGTTATACCCGTGGGCCCGGGTACTACGTGTAGCAGAGGCTTATCGTTGAGCACAGGGGCTAGTACAGTGTAATGGAGAACATCTATATTTATGGGAAAGAAGAGCGTAGAACACGTATGCTTCTCAGAGGAGAATGGAAGCTAGAATGATTGCCAAACTAGACAACAACTAGAGAGGCCAACATTTGCTTCGGAGCAAATGTAGGAATTTCACTCCATACCCTTCCCCAAACAAAAATGAGAGATTCTAAATAAATCATACTGCAATTATACAAGGACAAGCTGTTTGAATCTCGACAGGTATTTACAAAACTGGCACTTGGCAATTATCTCCCTTTTTTTTACAAAGATACAACGACACGCACTTTAAATCTCGACAGCTTTACTTTACACTTTTGACGAGATTGTAACTACTACTAACGGAAGCAACATTTTCACGGCCTGAGAAAAATGGACATGTTCACGGAACTATATATTCACGGTGGTGACAGTTGCAGGAAAAAGAAAGTCCAGGAATTATTCCTAACTGTAATGATAAGTTCACAATACAGAGGTGACAGTGAAAACCGTGAACATTGACCCCCGCTTGCGTTGCGGTACAGTGAAAAATCGGGAATTACAGCAATCAATTTACTGAGTATGTTTGCTTAGTTTCCAGATGTTTTGTACTTGTAGTTTTAAATGAACGAAAACCGATGCGCGCACAGATGTTACTTTTGTGACAACATCAAAGTGATTTTGGTTTGTATGTTGAAAAAATACAAAAGACTAACATTCGAAGGTATTGAAATTCTTGAGTAAGAACAATCAGTTTTGGAATGTTAAAAGCAAAGCAATGGATATTAAAACGATATTAAAACGAAAATGTTAAAATTAAATGTTGAAATTGTTCAAATGTAAAATGGTTAAAATTGTTGAAATTGTTAAAATTGTTAAAAATTGTAAAAAGGGTAATTAAAAATATCCGGTGTACCGGGGTTCGAACTCGCAATGTCTGGACTTGCAGCCCTGCGCGCTACCAACCGAGCTATCTGGACGCGTTTCCATTACTCTCTGCATTGTATGTCATATAAAGTGAACAACATGACGGTAACGATCGCTTCAAGTACTAGTAAGGGACTTTCTAGGAGATTTCCTTCTTTATCAGGTTCGCTTTTGAACCACCGGTACCTTGATGTAACGTAACTATCAATCCGGCTAGCAGAAGCCGCCGGCTCCCTGTCCAATCTTTGAAAACTGTCGGGCATGCAAGCCCTCAACGCTCGCTTTAGGAAAATTTGCCAGGAAGCCGTCTTGCGATGTTCTCAGCAACAACAAATGAACGCCTGTACACTCTACAATTTTGGTGATTCTTCAGAAATCGATAACAGAATATATAATACTAGTCGGTGAAGATTGTGGAAAATTGTTGATACCGTGGCGCGCGCGCGTGCGCCGACGATACACATTGTTTACAGTACTCGCGGGGCGCAGGTCATTGACCTCCCGCTTGCGTTGTTCCAACAGAGAAGAGCAAAATATCTGCCAGTTTTTTGCGTCAGATTTTCAGTGTTTGTTAAAATCATATACAGGCATCCATGCAGCTATAATTCTTCCAACTAGTTCGTAGTTAGGTGAAATGTTTATAGGAATCACACGAATCGGTATCCAATATCAGAGTATCATGGCCCACGGCCGAGACCGCGTGGACCAGCTGCGCTGGTACGTGAAAATGGTAGTAAATAAATTAATTAGCCAACAGCCAATCAACAGCCACATCTGCAAACATGACCACACCTGCTTGTATGCCCATATTTGGGCCTTCCCCCGAATTCCTTTCTTATTACGTCACGCGCGTACGCCCCCACAGTACTTTCCTATGGGGACCACTAAAAAGCAAATAAAACGATTGTAAAAGCTTGTATCAAAAAATTTAAAAATGCCTAAGGGTATCTACCCACTCTACCTCTATACGAAATTACAGGTAATTTCGCCCAAAAATGAAGGAGTTGAATCAATTTAAAGAAGTGGCAGGAGGAGGAGGAGGAGAAGAAACATCAGAAAAAGCAATATGGGTTCACCACCACTTCGTGGTGTGGTGAACCCATAATAAGGGTCTCATTTGCATAGTTTATAAGGATATGCTAGAATGGCAATGCCGCATTATGCTAAAATAAGATTGTTTTTTGGGG
>NW_017802824.1:472453-479516 GCF_001625305.1 Branchiostoma belcheri
GAAGAGAACCTTGTGGCACGCTGAAAGGTTCTAAGCGGCGGAACAAGAAGTGCAAGTTGTCCTGAACATCGACCGTGAAAGTATCTGTAAAAAAGGGATAGGGATGCGACGTTGCGTCTGTGTGAGAGGGAATCCAACTTTGCGGCCAGAGAATGGCCGATGGCAACACAGATTCTCCTTTGAATGCGGTCTAAAATATGTAGGCAATCTTTTGGGGCACCAGCCGAGAAATGCGAGCATACTCCATGCAAGGACGGATGGTGGATTTGTACAGATACAAAATACTTGCAGGAGTGAGGTAGTCTGCAAATAGACTGTGGATGAAATGATACACTGAGAAGCTAAATAATGCGTTTGGATACCAGGCTACAGAAACATGACCATGGGGTTCGCTTTCTCCTCGTCTCAGCTTGAATGGTAGATTGCGTAGATAAAACGAGAAGTCGAAATTACGTAACAGACTGTAGTGCTACTGCTAGATCGATCTTTTTGTGTTTATATATGATATGTGTATTCAAGTTATTCCTTTGTACCTAACCCAGTGGGTATTTTTGTACAATAAAGGTCTTCATTCATACATTCATTAAAGGTCAGCATCGTATCATTCTCCAGGGGCAGATCCGCAGCGGCAAACTGGACGTAATGCTGGTACTGGTACTGGACGGGTCCGGTTCTGTGGGCGTTACACCGGCTGATGTTGTTATATGAACTTCCATTATAACTTAGTAAAGTATATCCTTGTTATGTTGTTACAGGGGCAGATCTGCAGCGCCAAACTGGACCTAATGCTGGTACTGGACGGGTCCGGTTCTGTGGGCGTTACACACCGGGTGATGTTGTTATATGAACTTCCATTATAACTTAGTAAAGTATATCCTTGTTATGTTGTTACAGGGGCAGATCTGCAGCGCCAAACTGGACCTAATGCTGGTACTGGACGGGTCCGGCTCTGTGGGCGTTACACCGGCTGATGTTGTTATATGAACTTCCATTATAACTTAGTAAAGTATACCCTTGTTATGTTGTTACAGGGGCAGATCTGCAGCGCCAAACTGGACCTAATGCTGGTACTGGACGGGTCAGGCTCTGTGGGCGTTACACACCGGGTGATGTTGTTATATGAACTTCCATTATAACAGTAAAGTATATCCTTGTTATGTTGTTACAGGGGCAGATCTGCAGCGCCAAACTGGACCTAATGCTGGTACTGGACGGGTCCGGTTCTGTGGGCGTTACACCGGCTGATGTTGTTATATGAACTTCCATTATAACTTAGTAAAGTATATCCTTGTTATGTTGTTACAGGGGCAGATCTGCAACGCCAATCTGGACCTAATGCTGGTAATTGACGGGTCCGGCTCTGTGGGCGACGTCGACTTCGCCAAGGTCCTGCAGTTCGCCGAAAAATTGGTCAACGCGTTCGACATCGGACCGGACCTCACCAGGGTTGGAGTCGTGCAGTATTCCGACTACTCCACGTAAGAAAGAGATTTTCAGTTCCTTGTAATTGTATCATTCCAAAACGAACTTTAAAACTGTAGTAGGTGAAAACTGTGCTATTGTATTCAGAACCGTAAAACAGTAAAAAGTATGGTGTAATGTTGTAAATATTGTGCTAGTTAGTAAGTGATGACAGTGGGATTGTATATGGTAGTTATTGTTGCAATTGTAATGGAGAAAGGACTCCAGGAAGAATAGTATGGAACTTTTTTTCTGTTGTACTAATGGACATCCAAATAAACATAAACATAAACATAAACCGTTCCAATCTAGTTCTGTGCCTGAATGGTTATTACACTGCACGAAAAGATGGAGTAAATGCCAGTAATACCATGTAAACAGTACCGGACTCTACAATGGTAGTAAATAAAAGTTAAGGGATTATATAGAACTAAGCATTACCCGACTTTACCATCGCGCGCTAAAGCTAACTTTTCACGCAGTGGTAAGGGTTAGGATCAGGCACGGTTCTCGACACAACTGTGTCTTGAACCAATATACGCTCTCTAATGGTACATTGACCCTTTATTATTACCCTTTGAGATATAATACCAATATCCTGACGAGAGTGAAAAGTTAATGTAACCTCTTTCATCCACCCCCAGCTTGGAGTTTAATTTGGGCGCCCACGGAGACAAGGCGTCCACGATAGCCGCTGTTAACAACATCGTGTACCAGGGCGGTGGCACGGCCACCGGAGAGGCTCTGGAGTACACACGCGTTAACGCTGCCTGGAGGGCAGCACCCGTGCCTAAGGTACGTGTATTTCAGAGCTTCTCGGTTCTCTGCTCTGCATGACGTAATGTTATGACGTCACTGGTGTTGCTATGGGCAACATAAGTCTTAGTACACCCTAATATTCTATCATGAACACTTTTTTAGGGAATAACCTATCTATACGGTTTTGGCCAATAAAATCACATTAATGACGTCATAATGACGTCATATTACGTCATAACGACATTAAAATTGTTGTTATGATCAATTTTTACTAGTACATCCTCTGAAAATTTGGTGGTCATACGATATACCGTTGATGATGTGTTGTGACCATTTTTCCAGGTGATGATCGTGGTGACTGACGGCAAGTCCGCCGACTCCGTGATGGCCCCGGCCAACGCCCTGGCGTCGAGCGGCGTGGACGTGTACGCGATCGGCGTGGGGAACTACGACGCCGCCGAACTCATGGCCATCGCCGCCCAGGACCAGGGCAAGGTCATCGAGCTGGCCGACTTCAACGCCCTGAACGCCGAGATCGAGCATGCGCAGTTCGCCCAGACGGTTTGCGTAGGTGAGTAGTCGGTTCTTAACCCTACCTAGACCGGGGGGGGGGGGGGCTAAAAGTGCCCGCGGCAACTTTGATGTCACCTAGCGTCTGAACGGCTAGCCGTAGAACGGCCAAACTTGGTGACTTTTCCTAGAATATTGTTGGCAACAATTCTCTATCATTGGAATAAGATAATAATTTTTTGTGTTGCCATGGCAACGGGTTTCTGACAGACATTTTTTGCTAAATTTAGTACTTTTTGTTTCAACAATAGAGTTTTATGGGTTTTATGTCAAGTTACTCATAGTTTCTAATATTAATAACATCCCTGATAATTTTATGTAAATTTCATCATTAAATATGCATAATTTATGCTAATTTGATGACGTCATTGGCCAAAATCCAAGATGGCGGACCATATCATTAAAACAAGTATATACAGGTTATTTTCATTAAAATTTCATCAATACTTCCATTTCTTTTTCCAAAAAAGGTGTAAATGAAGGTCTTTAGTATGTTTACAGTGTATTTTAGGCTTTATCATGAAAAAAAACTATTTTTTAAAATTCAAGTTTGATGATCCAAGATGGCGGATATCTTAAATATGCATGACGTCATTTTATGACGTCACCGGTGTTGCTATGGGCAACATAAGACTTAGTACACCTTAATATTCTGTCACAAACACTTTTGGTAAAGTTATGTTGAATACCATTTAGTTTTTAGGGAAAACCCTATTTAGACGGTTTTGGCCAATAAAATCACATTAATGACGTCATAATGACGTCATATTACGTCATAACGACATAAATTGTGGATATGATAGATTTTTACTAGTACACCATTCTCTGAAAATTTGGTGGTCATACGACATACCGTTCGCGAGTTCTTAGGGGGGGGGTCAAAAGAGCCCCCCCCACCGGTCCCCCATGTCAAAAAAAGCCCGGTCTAGGTAGGGTTAAAAACCATCATGATGTACAACGGGCCTGTTGTATCCAGAACAGCATCGGTATGGTTCTGGATAGTCCAGAACCGTATCCAGAACCACGCCTATCTAGGTCGGCCAGACTGTCTGCGTAGGTTAGTTGTCGGTTCTTATAAATCGCCACCATACCATACTTGTGTCCAGCGGCCCGTTGTATCCAGAACCGTTACTTTGTCCAGAACTGTCCAGAACCATGCAAACTCACGGTTCTGGATTGTCCACGCGCATCCAGAACCACACTTATTCAGATCGCCCAGATGAGTAGTAGGATCTTAAGACCATCATGATGTACAAGCGGTCTGTTGTATCCAGAACCGTGCTCAGACACAATTTTTTTTTTTCCTTTTCCTTCCTTTTTCTAGATAGTTGCTGGATAAGTATAGATTGTTTTGTAAGTGTAGGTTCAACTAGGTTGTGATATGTGTTTAACTTAATAGCTTTTACAGTGTATTATAAATTTCCCCGCCACAGTTGCCCAGCAGCCCAAGCCTTGCGCGAGCAACCCGTGCCAGAACAACAGCAACTGCGTCAGCATCAACGGCGGAGACGCCTACGAGTGCCGCTGCTTCCCTGGGTGGCTGGGCGCCAACTGCGAAACACGTGAGAACCGCCTTCGATCCTTCCCTTGTAACACTGGAAGAGTTGTGGCTCTGGCATCCACGCTGGCCCATTCCTCAAACATGTGCAAAGAGTTTTGCATCCATTAACGACGATAACACTCTTCATTTGAAGTCCGTCTGACATGCTTCCCTCCTACTGAAAAAGCATCAGGCTCCTCTGATGATGAATAACATAGTCGAACAGATTTTATATTACGCTTGCATTAGACAACATATCAGAGCCAAAGACGTTTCAGGATGTGAAGGTAATTACTAGACTATTCTTATTAGCATTTGTCGACGCGGCAAGGCCAAGGTGGTTGGGAACGTTCTTTAGTAGAGGCCAATGCTATGCCGTTGGGAAAGGCACTCGACTGTACACCCCTATCCGTACAGTCCTGCCTTGCACAGCGTGTACTTACTGTACTGTACAACAATTCTCAAAAATCAAATAATCAGTTTCGTACTTACTGCACTGTACAAAACTGATGAGATAAAACCAACATTACTGACTAAGAGACTTGTCTTTCTGCCCAGTGGACTACTGCCGGAACCAACAGTGTGAGAGCGGCGGAACTTGCATGAACCAGCCGACCGGATTCGTCTGCAGCTGCCCGCCGGGCTGGGAGGGCACGCACTGTGAAACACGTGGGTGTGCATATTCATGATGTGTTAAAACTTTCGATTAATGTTTAATAATTGAAAGAAGGTGTTAAACTGATACTCACGACGAAGTGTTCAGCTAAGAGAAGCTTTTAGGTGGCATCCGCCATCTTTCATCAGCTTATAAGAGGGGTCACGTGACCTCGGTGTCAAAGGTCACCCAGGTCACGTGACTGGACGAGGGAGTTGTAGATCGTAGGGAGCCTGTGGAATGGTTAATAACTTAAAGTCGCTTAGGCAATTACTATGTGACTGTACAATATATGTACAAAAGATGCGGGATTAGGCTTAGAAGCAGCAGAAGGTATGGCTAGGGACCATGCTACTTGGAGACATTCAGAATCTTCCCCCCACCCACCAATCCATTCAACCAACCCACCAACGCACCCTCCCACTCACTCACTCACTCACTCACTCACTCACTCACTCACTCACTCACTCACTCACTCACTCACTCACTCACTCACTCACACACACACCCAACACCCAAGCAGATGTGCGGGTTATATAACAAAACACCAGCTGTCAAACAGCTCCTCTAACACATAACACGTGTGGAGGCAGCGCCTGCTACCAGTTTGATTAATGAGGTTCTCCCTATGGAATAGGCTACATGTACAGTACACCGCCCAAAGGTGCTACTGTATTAACTGTGTGTTTGAAAACGAAAACCTGTGTTATTTTGGTCTTTACTGTAGTGTACTGTGTAAAAATATTTTGCAAGTAGCCTTCGGGCATGAACTTGAACTTCATTCCCCCTGCAGCTTCTTGCCAGAACACCGTCAGCCTGTGCGGGAACAGCCCCGGCTGGCCTGACATCATGTTCTGCTCCGTGAGCCACGTGCTCGCCGCCTGCCCGGAGTTCTGCGGCACCTGCAGTACGTATATTCTCGTCCCATATATTAGTATATTACATTTGTCTTTTGTAAGGTAGATACATACGAAGCAGGAACACTGTCAAATATACGATATATATATTTAAAATACATACAATTGTAAAACATATATGTTTAATAAGAATATATATACACTTTTCAAAACAATATATGTATAGTAAATACATACAATTGTAAAACATATATGCTTGAAAAGAAAATATATGTACATTTTTTCAAAACAATATACATATCTTAAATACATATAATTCCAAAACATATATTGTTCACAAAAAGTGGTGTTCCCAAAACCCCTATCATATGAAAACATATATTGTTCACAAAAAGTGGTGTTTCCAAAACCCCTACATATGAAAACATGTTGTTCACAGAAAGTGGTGTTTCCAAAACCCCTGTCATATGAAAACAGGAAGTGGTGTTTCCAAAACCCCTATTATTTCTAAACCTATATATGTTTTCAGTGCACGCGGTAACACTGTCAAATCTCTCACCAGAGTTTCTAGCATGGGCGACCACACTACTGTTGTGGAGGTTAGAGAGAAAAAAAAACAGATTTTTTTCGCCTAGGTTTCTTCCCCTCTTGTCCAGTGATTCTTAAAGCTACGCGTAATTAATTTTCATTCCAAAAAGCCTTTTCATTATTGTATTTTGGTCAGATCTTTGCATATAAGTCACACTAAAATAATAGGGGGCGCCAAGGATTGTTACAGAGTAGATTCTTCCGATCAGAACTCTTCCTCTCGCATAAAAAGTTGAGATTTTCTAGAATTTTTTAAAGTTTACACTTTTGACGGTTTCATCAAAAGATGCTCAAGTATTGCCATTGGTTCTATGGGAATAGAGTCAATTCCGCGTCATCGTGTGGGTTGTTATTGTCATCATTTAGAAATGTTTTGAAATCTTTGTTATTGTTTGTCTAAGAAATTTCATAATATGGACACATTTTGAATATCTTTTCAAGATTCTAAATAATTCCCTGGTTTTGTAAAAGGTTTGAAATATTCCTGATGTGGAATATGACATTTCCAATAGTTTCTAAAAAATATCTACCATTTTTTACCATTATTTCTAACATTTTGTAAATAGGTCAGTGGGCTGGGAACGAAGTAATTCACACATCCCTGTGAAGTACAGGCTAGTCTGCCTGGGTGTC
>NW_017802824.1:479536-480703 GCF_001625305.1 Branchiostoma belcheri
AGATGAGATCCGGAGACGAGGGCTTTATGGAACACATCAAAAACAACAAACAATGGCGGACAAAGAGTGCGCCGCACGAGGTGACCTCTAGTAGGGTCACGACCGTTAGGGTCAACTCAACTAATAACCAATATTAGTATAACATAACAATACACTATAGTGACGCAGCTTTATTTACAAAAATGGCACTTGACAATTATGTCCCACCACAAAGTGTTGAAACCATAAAAGCAATATTTCACTCCATACTATAGTATGGAGTGAAATAATAAACGGAGAGAGAGGAAAGATCACAGTGACTTGCTCGGTGCCGACTACTAGAAGAAAAAGAAGGCTGCGCCATCATGGCCCTCACGGTGTTGGCGCTTTTTGGCTCTTTTCTCTGCCCGCATCCGCCCAAGAGGTGAGCTCATCATATCACATCAACTATTATAAAACATTCAACAGCGTGTTTCTGCGTTAAAATGTTTAGTGGACTAGCTGGCTTAGGTTCATTCGATCGTAAAGGTTGCTTACTGATTTTTCATGGCGAGCAAATCAAACAAACGTCATCGATTTGCAACTTATGATAACGGTATTATAAGACCGTTATCATAAGTTGCAAATCGATGACGTTTGGTACTGAGTCTGACCAAGAAAGGAAGATGGCGTCGTTACAACGTACTGACTTTGTTTTCACGGTAGTAGAATTTTATGGTCTGAGGAAATTGTCTGAGGACATTTTCGCAGAACTTAATCTTCACAGTGGTGGCAAGTGCTGGGAGGGGGCGAAAGACAAATGATTTGATACGAGCGTAACAGTAATGATAAGTTCACGGTACAGAAGTTACCGTGTGAAGAATGAGCATAAAAGCACTGAAGAAAATCAGGACACGCCGACAAAGTGTCTTGGTAGTTACCTTGTTACCTTGCCTATAAATGGACACTCCAATGTAACATGGACAAAAAACCAAGATCTGATTAATAAGAATAAGTTCATCCAAACCTGTTCTAATTATACAACCACACAAGAATCTGAGGAAAAAAATGGTTACTCCTGGGGACAACTTTTCCGAATTAAATGAACACACAAGGAAATGGACGTAATTCTTACGCATGCTTTAAGGCTATAAATGTATTTTGTGCAGTGTAAGTAGGTAATGTTCTTTGGGGAGCTCGAAGAACTCG
>NW_017802824.1:483167-554925 GCF_001625305.1 Branchiostoma belcheri
AAGCCTTGCGCGAGCAACCCGTGCCAGAACAACAGCAACTGCGTCAGCATCAACGGCGGAGACGCCTACGAGTGCCGCTGCTTCCCTGGGTGGCTGGGCGCCAACTGCGAAACACGTGAGAACCGCCTTCGATCCTTCCCTTGTAACACTGGAAGAGTTGTGGCTCTGGCATCCACGCTGGCCCATTCCTCAAACATGTGCAAAGAGTTTTGCATCCATTAACGACGATAACACTCTTCATTTGAAGTCCGTCTGACATGCTTCCCTCCTACTGAAAAAGCATCAGGCTCCTCTGATGATGAATAACATAGTCGAACAGATTTTATATTACGCTTGCATTAGACAACATATCAGAGCCAAAGACGTTTCAGGATGTGAAGGTAATTACTAGACTATTCTTATTAGCATTTGTCGACGCGGCAAGGCCAAGGTGGTTGGGAACGTTCTTTAGTAGAGGCCAATGCTATGCCGTTGGGAAAGGCACTCGACTGTACACCCCTATCCGTACAGTCCTGCCTTGCACAGCGTGTACTTACTGTACTGTACAACAATTCTCAAAAATCAAATAATCAGTTTCGTACTTACTGCACTGTACAAAACTGATGAGATAAAACCAACATTACTGACTAAGAGACTTGTCTTTCTGCCCAGTGGACTACTGCCGGAACCAACAGTGTGAGAGCGGCGGAACCTGCATGAACCAGCCGACCGGATTCGTCTGCAGCTGCCCGCCGGGCTGGGAGGGCACGCACTGTCAAACACGTGGGTGTGCATATTCATGATGTGTTAAAACTTTCGATTAATGTTTAATAATTGAAAGAAGGTGTTAAACTGATACTCACGACGAAGTGTTCAGCTAAGAGAAGCTTTCAGGTGGCATCCGCCATCTTTCATCAGCTTATCTTTTTTATAAGAGGGGTCACGTGACCTAGGTGTCAAAGGTCACCCAGGTCACGTGACTGGGCGAGGGAGTTGTAGATCGTAGGGAGCCTGTGGAATTTTTAATAACTTAAAGTAGCTTGTATGTACAAGATGCGGGATTAGGCTTAGAAGCAGCAGAAGGTATGGCTAGGGACCATGCTACTTGGAGACATTCAGAATCTCCCCCCCCCACCAATCCATTCCACCAACGCACCCTCCCACTCACTCACTCACTCACTCACTCACTCACTCTCACTCACACACTCACTCACTCACTCACTCACTCACTCACACACACACACACACACACCCAACACCCAAGCAGATGTGCGGGTTATATAACAAAACACCAGCTGTCAAAGAGTTCCTCTAACACATAACACGTGTGGAGGCAGCGCCTGCTACCAGTTTGATTAATGAGGTTCTCCCTCTGGAATAGGCTACATGTACAGTACACCGCCCAAAGGTGCTACTGTATTAGCTGTGTGTTTGAAAACGAAAACCTGTGTTATTTTGGTCTTTACTGTAGTGTACTGTGTAAAAACATTTACAAAAACTCATATATTTCATGGAGGTATGAGATCTCCGAATTCTTGTTTGCAAGTAGCCTTCGGGCATGAACTTGAACTTCATTCCCCCTGCAGCTTCTTGCCAGAACACCGTCAGCCTGTGCGGGAACAGTCCCGGCTGGCCTGACATCATGTTCTGCTCCGTGAGCCACGTGCTCGCCGCCTGCCCGCAGTTCTGCGGCACCTGCTGTACGTATATTCTCGTCCCATATATTAGTATATTACATTTGTCTTTTGTAAGGTAGATACACCTCATAGTATGCATGTATGTTTGATATATACAGTACAGCTCGCGTTATACGTAGCAGTAGAGGCCACCGACACACCAGCTGGCTGAAGACAGGGAAAGAAGGCGGGCCCTGGCGAAACTAGTCGGCTCGACGCACCAAGTGCATGAGGACTGAGTGAGTGAGTGAGTGAGTGAGTGACTGTGTGAGTGAGTGAGTGAGAGAGTGACTGTGTGAGTGAGTGAGTGAGTGAGTGAGTGAGTGACTGTGTGAGTGAGAGTGCCTGAGTGAGTGAGTGAGAGTGAGTGAGTGAGTGAGTGAGTGAGTGATAGAGTGACTGTGAGTGTGCGTGAGTGAGATTGAGTAGAACGTGAGTGAGTGAGTGAGTGAGTAGAGGCCACACGTCGTGTGCTTGCCGCTTGCCCTGAATTCTACGGCATGATATAGATCTAGTGACAACAAATACGTCTTGATGACATATACGACATGATGGTGTTATCTATTCTGTCTCTCCTCTTGTTCACTACCAGCACTACAGGTAATGACATTTTACCTTTCGATTTTGTTGCAATGTTTGAACTACTGCATTCATAGCCTGGGTGCCATCCGATTTGTAACGGCTACTGGGCCTGAAAAAAAAATTCGGGGTAGCCGTTACAAATCGGATGGTACCCAGGCTACTGCATTCACCCATGTGGGCAAATAAAGATCACGAGTATTATAAGAGACGAAGATCTAACACGCCCGCTTTTCCCTTACAGCCTGCCCCACCAACCCTGAGTGTAAGAACGGCGGCAGCCGCGGTAACGACCCCAACCTCTGGGGGGAAGACACCTGCAAATGTGCCTGTGTGGGCTCATGGACGGGACCGACATGTGAAGGTACTTAGTAGTATTCTTTCCTTACAAAAAGGAACGGACCCTATTATAATCCATGTACCCGCTCTCACTCTTGCTTACGTATTTTGTAACCATGTATGCGTAAAATAGATGTATGAATTTCTTAGGACTTTTAATGATGTAGATTGTATCTTTGTTATTTATTTTGTCTTACCCTTACTTCTTCCCTCGTGACCTTAGTTAAAAGCGACCTTTACGCTGATTTGAGCTTTTCATGAGGTGCCTTTTTAATGGCTGAGATACATTCGTCCAAGTATTTGGTGACGTGGCAAGTTGGTCATGTGGTTAGGACTGTTAAAGTAGAATCTAAAGGTTCTGGGTTCGAATCCCTAGAAGGGCCCAGTGTTGGACTGAACATCTCGGAGCAATTTCACGGTACCTTGCACGTCGTCTATACCTACGTCTTTATAGTCCACTCTACAAGTTACATATGCAGAGACTTGTGTGTACAAAACATGCTTCTCACTTTTGTACTATAAGTCCGTTCTACACAGCTTGTACTTACTATACAAAACTGGTGTGTTTCGCCTTTGCAAAAACATAAATAACGTGTTTTTCCGGCACACAATCAAAGTTTGTTTGAGCAGTTGGTCTACGTTTGTGGGAATATTTGGTATAAAATTCATTCTGCTTTAATGAATTCATACAGGTTATGTATAACATTTTCATTTTCACATTATGAAGAAATGATAACACCGCCTTCTGCTATTTTGCTATAGTGTGTTCCGTGCACTGCGATGTCTTCGTAGGTTCTGTGGACCCGACCACCTGCACATGCCAATGCTTCGACGGCTGGGGAGGTCCTACCTGCACAGGTAACGTCTTAAAAAAACTTAAAACTGGCAGATATTGATTATGTAAATGAAGACCTAATGTGCATAATTATTGTTAAATTGCTACAATTTTATAGTGGTAACTGCTGGGAATTTAATTCTTGCCATAATTTAAAGTTCAGTGAACGAAAACATCACTTACATAATTTATCCAAATCAGGACCTCATTTGCATAATTTATGAGGATAAGCTAGAATAGCTTTATTTCTTAAGACAATTCTATCATTGAGTGGAGAATATGATCGACTGATATAATATCTGCAAATAATTGCAAGAGTTTTGCTAATTATAATAATGAGCAGGATTGTAAATCAAAGCCATTTACAGGTGGTCATCACCATGCATTAAAGAGACAAAAGCGCTAAACATGTCATGGAGGTCTGAGATCGCCGAACACTACTTTTCAGATATTTTTCCTCGTGGTAAGTACATGCGTTTGATACCCTGTGTAAATCCTCTACTCCTCACGTAACCCGGTTCATATCACCTTGATACAGTTGACGGCATCTCCTGCCCCGGGCTTTTAAGATCATTGACGGTAACCATTACACTCCGGCGTCACGCTGTCTGATGTTCAGCTCTCTTTCTCGCCTCTGCCCCTAAAGGGAGAATAGCACTAATGGTAAAAGGCGGGGTATTAATTGTAAAGTTTAGATGTCTTGTAACCTTATCGTTCCGCACAGTGACCCTACGCGTAATGGCCACCCACAGACGACGATAAGACAATGAAATGAAGACCGGCGAGAAAATGTTCCTGGACAGCTGTAAATTCCTGGAAACTGGAGATAGGCTATCTTTGGTGATACTGTAGAAGGGTTGATCATTCAAGTCAAGCCTAGAATTTATGAGAAGAAGGAGTGCATTGCATTTTTACTTGGCAATGGATACTAACTTTTTGTGTTTTACGTGAAATTTAGAAGACACGACAAAGAAGCTGGTGGTTTCTAACAGTTTTAGTTTTAGGGTCAGTGATACTGTAGAAGGGTTGATCATTCTAGTGAAGCCTAGAATTTATGAGAAGAAGGAGTGCATTGCACTTTTACTTGGCAATGGATACTAACTTTGTGTTTTACGTGAAATTAAGAAGACACAACAAAAGAAGCTGGTGGTTTCTAACAGTTTTAGTTTTAGTTTTAGGGTTAGTGATACTGTAGAAGGGTTGATCATTCAAGTCAAGCCTAGAATTTATGAGAAGAAGGAGTGCATTGCACTTTTACTTGGCAATGGATACTAACTTTTTGTGTTTTACGTGAAATTTAGAAGACACAACAAAGAAGCTGGTGGTTTCTAATAGTTTTAGTTTTAGGGTCAGTGATACTGTAGAAGGGTAGATCATTCTAGTCAAGCCTAGAATTTATGAGAAGGAGTGCATTGCATTTTTACTTGGCAATGGATACTAACTTTTTGTGTTTTACGTGAAATTTAGAAGACACGACAAAGAAGCTGGTGGTTTCTAACAGTTTAAGTTTTAGTTTTAGGGTCAGTGATACTGTAGAAGGGTTGATCATTCAAGTCAAGCCTAGAATTTATGAGAAGAAGGAGTGCATTGCACTTTTACTTGGCAATGAATACAAACTTAAGAAGACCCGACAAAGAAGCTAGTGACTTCTAACAGTTTTAGGGTAACTTTAACAGTCGTTTCAGGTATATGTGAGTAGCATGTTTTGTCAGGACACGAGAAAACTACGCTACGTCAAGCCTAGAATATAGAATTTATGACTGGATCGAGTGCATTGCATGTAGACTTGGCACTAAATGCTAAATGTTCTTGACGAGATGTTGATATGTTCCCATGCTGTGTGTGTTCTGTATGTGGTGCATGTATGTTACGTACGTCAGTCCGAGTGGAGGTCACAAGGTACATGTAGAACCTCCAGATTTTGGCTGATGAAGTGCCCTAACATATATATGGATCTCATTGACTGTGCAAGCCTATTATTATTATTATTTGGTGGAAACTCGCAGGGAATGTTTGAATGGTAAAACGATTACCTAAAAATGGACCAATACTCTCTGCAAGTTGTCCCGTTCCACTAATTCCTAATCAGGCCTTTTAATCCAATAAGCTAACGATGATTTTTTTTAGAAATGAGCTAAACCTGACTACAAGGATAGTTGTAACTAACCCTAAAGCGACGCCCAACTGGTAGCCTAGCGGCTTTTTAAAAAAGTGCAGGCTATAGCCACTGTTAAACCTGCTGATTCGACACTATATTGCCAAGAAGCTGCATGCTTCAATCTTACCAGTCATGTTTCACACTTGACAAAACGCAATGATTTCTAAAATACGCATGAAATATATAAGCTTGAATCAATCCACAGATATAGGCTTGAAGCGATCCACAACTAGCCCGCTCAGTTTCATACAGGCCTTCATATCACCTGTCCTAAATGTCTACGCATGTGGATCATCAGTCATTACTTTAGGCCACATCGATTTAATTTTATGGATGACATCCTCTGAAGATCCCAAATCTAGTGCGCGCGGGCGAATAAAAAAAATTCCGGCCAAAAATAAAAATGCTACTAATCCACAGGGATACAAAGCAGGTATTGTGAACTCGCGGCAATACATAGTCAACGTATACGACAAGCCGGTACATATGCTGTTTTTTTGCGGAATTTATGAATCAGCATTGTACGTATGTACATGTACTGAGTTATTGAGTCGTGGAGCTTCAGTAGCCTGGGTGTGATCCTCCATATGCCATAGTTACCAACGGCTCAGTATTGTCGCTAACTACCATGGACTACCAAGGCCTAGAGCCAGGCCAGAGCCTCGGAGAACGTGATCTTTTTTTTTTGGACAACAGGCGAAAACCAATGCGAGCGCGGATGTCATCCATAAAATTAAGTCGGTGTAGCCTTAGCATAAACAGAGCAAGACGGGTCTGGGGCAGTGATAGATAGGCTATGTAGGGCACAACGGTTGATCAATTTGCGATGTAAGTTGCTACAAATGACCCCGTTGTTAAAGTAGATGGTTAATTAGGTCAATGGATGAAAGGTGCCAGGGGCAAAGAACGATCGGATTCAAATCTTGCGGTTGATGGATGGCTTGGTGAATTTAAAAAGGTGCATAAAATAGCATTAACTAGAATTAAGAAAGGTAAAGTTGTGAACGAATTCTCTCAATTTTTCATAATTATGTCTTTGTAAGTCACTGGACGCTGTGTGATAAACTCATGGATCAAGGTATGCCTAAAGTTATTTGTACTGGGGTTCGCTGGGTTGTCAAACGTTATACAGAAACTTCAAGTGTTAGTGACATGCTGTGCGACCTCCAGTGGCCCTCACGACAAGAACGCCGGAGGAGACCACGACTGATTAACCTTTACAACTACCAAAATGGCTCGCTGGTTATTAACTGCAGTTCGAAACCCATCCCAGCAGCTCAAAACCAAGGCGCCTCACCCACTCTGCGACACACCAGCTGCCCGAGTACAGAACTCTTTACATAGAAAATCCTTTTCCCCACGTACCATCCGGGAATGTAATAACTTGCCTGCTAAAACTGCCCTCTGCACCAATCTTGAGGACTTAAAGTCCAAACTATAAGCCTCATAATCTCCTCAGTACATATCACCCCCCCCCCCCTTGCGCAGTAAACCGGTCACGGCGACACCTGCTATTCCAGACACTTGTAAGGATCATCAATGGCAACGCCTCAGTACTAGTGACAGACGACTTATTACATGTACATCATGTACGTTGCAACTGCTAAACAGTTTTCTTTCTTTTTCAGACTTTGTTGGACACTAGAATGGAGAACATCGTTTGAACCTTTAAAAGTTCGATGATTCGTCGACTGTCTGTATGCCAGATGCCAGGAGTAAATAACAGCATGGCCCCAAACTTGATAAAGTAATTTTATTGAATGGCTTATTCAGCTCAGATTGTTTAACAAGTTTTACAGCATATTGCTACGCAACGTTAGTATGGTGTACTTTTGTGTGGTAATGAATGTCAAACACTGTTGAAAATTTTCAGGAAGAAATTTTACGAAAATGATGAAAGAAATGTAACAGAGTAAGACAATTGAGAACGGCTACTTGGAGTTTTATAAATGTTGTTATGGTCGTATGTTAAAACATCAAATGACATACGGAGGAATTGTTCCGTGAAACTCTCGCGAGAACACACGAGACTGATCATGAGCGAGAACTTTCAAGAACCCGTTGACAAATGTCCAGAACTCAGTGTGAATTTAGAGCTAGACATGACTTTGTTGGAGACGCCACCGCCATCCCCTCAACACACTTTCGCTCGTTTTAGCTAACCCAGATTTGTTAAGTATTGCTGTCGCATCATGTGAACTGGATTAAAGATGTCACCGCCAAGAGCGCCTCTGTTCGTATTCTTGAATGGATACAATTTACAGAGCATAGGGCAGAAACTTTTTTTTTTGGCACATGGTATTATTCATTGATGCACATTTGAAATAATCCTAATTTGCTTCTTTGTCTAAAAGAATTATTGCCCCCAAATAATTTCTCGAAATAAAGACAATTGTGACATATATAACAGGCATATAACAAAGGCGGACGCAGAGCCACGCCGCCTCACCCACAAGGTAAACGTATGTTTTATCTCGACAGAAAGTGTGCTGAGACGAAGCCAAACACTTTCGAAATGCTTTGCAGGAGACAGTAACGTTGCACAGAAGAAGCTACAGATGGAGAACCACAGTTTACCTTATGCTAGGGTAGAAGTCAAGCAGTACTGAGGCAGCTATGCTGGGCAGAATTGAAATGAATTGCAGGGGAGGGAGCATGGTTGACTGGATATGGACATTCGACATTGGCAGGCAAGCCTGGCCCTCACACATTGCTCTTTCTCAGAGACAAATTAATTAATTCTGTACACAACAATCACCCAATCTACAGACACAAAAACTGTGTTAATAGAAGAAGCAATTCGCGAGGTACACTGTAAAAAAACACAAAGCCGAACTCAAGCCAACAACACCACCCAGCTCCATGTAGCGACGTGCCACTGCCAGGTGCACTGGTGCAAATTTCCAGACGGTAGAAGCGGACTCGTTAGATCAATCCGCATATCGCATCAAACTCTGTCCTGCTTTTAAAATCAAGATTAACCCTAAACAGTACACCTGGGGTCCGCGCGGACCCCAGCACTATATATTCTGTAATATCTTTTTTGTTTCTAAAGATTTTTTTTTCTGAAATTTTAGGTAATTGTCACCCACAAAGTTGTCTCTCAATACAGTGCAGAAAGCTCCGTTTCTACCATTTATAAAAAAAATTATATCTGATTTTCTTTTGGGGTCCGCGTGGACCGCAGCCGGCTTTCGATCATAATGGATACACTGGCGTTCTTATACATTACCTTATTTCCGTTTTTATATGTTTTTATGCACTCATCGTATGTCTACCAAGTTTTCAGAGAATGGTGTAGTAATAGAATTAAATTTTAATAACTTTGGTGTAATTATAACGTCATATGACGTCAGAGCTAATAATATAGTCCGCCATATTGGATGTTGACCAATGACGTCATCAAATTAGCATATTATATGTATATTAAATGATTTAACTTATATTTAATTATGTAAGATGTTATTAATGTTGGAAAAGAAGTGTAATTTAATATAAAACTCAGAAAATTTTTATGTTTAAACCAAAATTACTTCTATTTAAAAAAAACTGCCTGCTAGAAACCCGTTGCCATGGCAACACAAAAAACATAAACTTACCAGTATTAAACTAATATGAACTTTTTTAGAGACATTTTAGGAAAGGTCTCCAAATTTGATACTTCTAGCGCAAGCCGTTTAGCCGCTATCTGAGATCAAAGTTGGGCCTCAAAAGCCCCTTCAGTCTCAAATGGGTTTAAAAATCGGGTATTTCTTCTTGTCTTCTTTTCTTCACCAAAAAATAAAAAAGTTCAAAATGTATGATTCTTGTATGTAATGTGGACACAGAGGTTCCCATATCAGTTTGCAAAACATGTTGAGCTGGTAGCATGTTGATAATTTGTAAAAAGTAGCAAAAAACTGTTCTGGGGTCCGCGCGGACCCCAGGTGTACAGATTAATCAGTCCGGGAAGGTGTACTGTTGAGGGTTAAACAAAAGATACCTTTAGCCATCGAATGGTAAACGTAGTTTATGTATTAAATTACTAGAACCCAAGTCCATAAAGATTACAGAGATATGAATTGTTGGTAGCGGGCTACTATTTGCTGTCGCGGCGTGAAAATGGTCCACGACTGACAGTGACAGTGTCTTCAGTGGAATTTTTCGCAAGTTCGAGCCAGCTGTACACGTAGGCGTCTAGGGCTGAGGGTGACCCCGCGTCTGTCTTTGTGCAACATGATTTACAGCTTTGTCTATCGTCAAAGTGTCACCATACAACTTTGCTTCCTCCCTTCTAGGAAAGGTCCAACCCATCTTTAAAGGCTGTCACAGCCCTCTATTGAGGAAAGCAGTCGTTGTTTTGGCACTGAGTCAAAAGCCTTTCGGAAGTCCAGGTAGACCGGTCTCCTGGGAGACCGTTGTCTACCCACTTAGTCCATTCTAGTATCTGAGTGGTTGTAGATCTGCCTGGAAGAAAACCGTGCTGATGTAAAAAAGAGTTTTTTTTAACTATAAAGTGTCTGATCATTCCCTCGAAGACTTTTCCCATCACTGATATAAGGCTAACGGAGCAATAGTTACCTCCATGAAAAATGGAGGTATTGTTTTTGGCGGGTCTGTGTGTGTGTGTGTCTGTCTGTGTGTGTGTGTGTATTTGTGTTTCCGCACATTTGTAGCCAGCATAACTTCAGCAAGCCTTTGTGGATTCTGATGATATTTGGTACGTTGGTAGGTCTTAGGAAGACAAAGGTCAAGGTCAAATCTGGGCCTCCTGGTGGCCGACCTTGGTACTGTAGCAGAACTTCCGGTTTTATAATCTTTTGTCCTGAACATGCTATGGTCTTGACTTTTAGGTGACAGATAGCTCTTCCTATCAGGAATAAGTGGTGTCGGTTTTGTCCCCCTAGCAGCTCATTTGACCCTTCTCCCCCCTCAGAACTCGAGAACGGTATGTCGTATGACCACCAAATTTTCAGAGGATGGTGTACTAGTAAAAATTTACAGGAGTTGTAATGGAGCTGCCAAGGTGTCCACTAATTTTAAATGTCTTGATATTTTTGAAACACTACCCCCATTTTATCATTTCCTCTACTATCATCACTGAATGTATGTGTCCTGTTGATTCATTTATATTCAAATGGTCCTGTACAAGTAAACTGAGATCGCTTTTACTGGCGCAACCGCTAGATGGCACACAGTACTTATCAGCTTCTGAAAAAGGATACTGAAAGCTATGACTGGATATTGTAGCGCGCATTGCTATGATATAAGCTATGTATCGAAAACCTCTGACAGGGTTTACATAAAAAGAAACATCTACAAAAATCGGTTTGCTTTTTGCTTAGGGTGGATCGAATGTGGGCTAACTGAGTAGTGCGCCGTTTAAACACTAAAGCTCATGTCCCGAATCGGCATTTCTAGTTTGTTCCATTCGATTACTAGACAAGGAATGTGGGACATCACAACTGTTGATGTTTTACAACGACTTGACACTAACACATGGGACATACTACTACTTCTTAGTCTTGTTGGTAAGGCCACAGCAAGTAACTTTTATGGATGACATCAGCGCGCGCATGAATTTTTGCCTGATTTTGAAAAAAAACAAACAATAAATTTTGTTGCCTCCTGACAGTGGTCACCATGCCGAAAATGGGCAAAGATGTCTGTTGCCATGCCGGAAGGTGGATGGCAGATAACTATAAAGAGAGGAGACAAGAAAAGGCTCTGATTTAATGTATTGTTTCTTACTTCGATGTAGTGATATGTGATGCTGGCTGTATATATGTGATGTTGCCACTGAATCAAAACCATTTGTACAATGATTGAGTCAAAATTTCAAAATGTAGGAACCTTGTTTTTTTCGGTCCGCCTTGTTGTTTTTTCGCCTGCTCGCATTAAATTTGGAGTCTGTGGATGATGTCATCCATAAAATTTACTAGCTGTGGCCTAGTGGGCGTTACAAACAGCATGGTATCGATGTCAGCAAGCTATCTCGTGTATGAAAGAGGTATAATATTGAAGTAATGTCCTCTAACCGTGTAGTCAACTTTACAAGCATCGGTATTTGTACTTATAACTTATCCAGTACGATTTTAAGGTCCGGCAATGTTTATAAAGGTAAACGTTACCCGGCTTTGTTGGCATTTTTACTATCGGTAAATTCAACTTTTCGCCCAGTATGCCATATACGATAATACACCGTGCAGACAGGATAGAGCTTTTGAGTGTTTCTCGGTTCACATTATATCATAAAGGGGATCTACTGTGGGGGAGTGATGGCTATACCATATAACCTGAAGATGTCTAGAAGCGATGCTTTACTACATATGCTAGATTTATCATGTAGACGAAGGCATTTTATGCTTGTTTCAAGTTAGAACTTTTTTCCAACACTAAGGATAATTCTTCCCTAGGGTGTTCGACCAGTCACTCTGATCTTCAATAGAATGACCCAGTGAGACTTGTCCCGTGGCTTCTCTGAAGTGTGACGTCAACACTGGTCAAAGGTATCTGGTATTTAACTTTAAATACTTCTGTAACTACCAACACAGATGAACCTTCATGGCATTTTATGTTTATCTAGCCCACATCACTTAGTCGGTCACATTTCCAAGTGGGGCCCGGCCGGGTTGTTTGCGTGAACGAAAAATTAACAATTTTATTTAAAATTAACAATTTGTATTAAGAGTATACACAAATAGTGGTCATGGTTAATTTTCTAAAACTTTTTTGTGTGTTTTGCTGTCTTATATCATAATTTTCATTCCATACGACTGCCCGGCCGGGCCCCGAGTTGGGAAATGCGACCGCGCCTTTAGTCCGACCAGAACCAATACCATTGAAGTGCCACTAAGTGATGGAGAGTCAGATATGCTGTTACAGTGGCTAACAGGCCAACTATTCACACGTCGCAGGCTCTTTCTTCTCTCCACACATGAGAAAAAGGCTCGTTACCGTTAATGAACACAGACACACAAAGACGCCATTATACAGCCCAATGTGGAAAATGACGGCTCATTCCAGCAATGGATGATCAGATCAGAACAGGTCGTAACGGCTGTGAGGGCTTCTCGAGTTAGATATGGTCCAGTCTGGATTCGCACGGGTGGTGTTAAAAAGATAAAGAATACAAGAGTATCTTTTATAAATATGGTGCACGCTAATTGCTAAACTAGTGTACGAAGAGAAACATGAATCAATGAAACAATACTGCACAGTATTCAAAGACAAATCAGACTCTAGTTTGAGTTAGAGCTTGATTTGTCTTTTAATATTGTTTTCCTGGATGTCTCACCTCAACGTAATTCTCTACAGTCATTATTCTACAATTCTTCTGATCTTTCCATTAACAGAAGAAGAATCTCTCACATAACTTTTCTTGCATTTTTATAGAATCGTGTAAATACATTTGCAGTTAAACTTTTAATCCAAAACGAGGTAAATTGTGTTGTTTCAAACGTTTTAAATTTAAACGTGTAACTACCAACGCATATGAACTTTCATAATCATATAATTATATTTTATGATTTATATTTTTTTAATATAATTAAAATAACTTGCCAGTGTATTAATTCTAATGTGCTTGTACTGTATGCTAAAGGACTGCTGAAAGCGTCTTAGGGACTACGTCCCTCACCTACTCTTCTGTCCACCAGCAAGAGTCACGGCATACGGGAGCAGTCTACAGTACTAAGGTCCTTACCTGTGGAACACTCTTCCGCTACAGCAACGACAGCTCCTTAGTCTCAGGACTTTTAAACAGATCATTAGGTGCAGGACTTGACAATGTTGATGTTTAGGATGTTGTAATTAGTAGTAGTTTATGTACTGTGTATTTGTTGTGTGTATTTTTATGTGTATCCAGGATTACCTGAAAAGCAGGCCAAAATGGTCAGAGCTGTAATTACTGGTTAAATAAATAAATTGAAAAAAAGTTCAAATGGTGGTATTACAAAAGAAAGTTTGAAGAAGTTCTATACTATATGCCTTCAGAGTTGAAATCGATTCACACTCGCTTTTACACATTTGTAGAAACTTGTCAGCGTGTTTGCCGATGAAGTGCCGTCTTGGGGGTTCCATCCTTACAGCCGAGATTGCTTTTCTGGCATCCTGCCCAGAAAGGTTGGAGCAAACTACCGGGGAAGCCAGGAATTCTTGACTCATTAGCATGACAGCACAGGCAATGCACACAAGGTGAAGAATTATGTAAGCTAACCATGTTTATTTTTAACATCGTGATCAGTACGTAGACGCTTCGACAGATGTTCAGGTTGCACTGGGACATCAGAACATTAGCGCCAGAAAACCCACATTTTCAAACCCTCTGAGATAATTATTCAGTTACTCTCAAACGTGCTCTTAATCTAATCAAGTAGTATAAAAACCTGTGTGTACTTTGACTTGTTAAAGGTATGCTTAAGTTCTCCCATAACTACTAGAGTACTTAAGCTTACAAGTATTCTTGCTTACAAAGAAGCCTCTGGGCCCTGACTTGAAGTTGCTCTTCAAGGTCCTAAATATCTTTATCTTGCGTGCCTACAAGTACTCTTGTTTGATGCACGGTGCTTTTGGGCTTTACCAGTGGTATATTCGATACTCATGATATCTTGTAGATTACTACATTCACTATATAAAGGCTCTTTTTATAATACATTCGTGCTGAGGGTCGCTTTACCAAATCCATGGTACATTGGGTATTATTCTACATAGTGTTATTTATCTTCGTCTTCTTGCTACTACATAAATATTCAATAAAAGCAAACGGTTTTCTGGAATAGTTGAGTTAAGTTTGGATGGAGGAAGTTGGAGACCTGTGAAAATATTCTTTTTCCAACACAAGAGAAATTGTTCTCATCTACATGTAGTGGCATGAGTAAAGATAGACAAGTTACCAATATGAACAAAATAGTATAGGCTCTATATTAATTTCAAATGGACAAAATAGCAGTCACGTAGGCCCTCACAACACTGACAAAATATGTACTTTATGAAGTTATGATCCATAACGTATATTACATTACAAATCTTCTTCACTGTGGATCAGAGTTCAACTGAAAAATGAATGAAGTATATAATTCTGTTGTGTCCGTAAATAATGTACAGGTTTTGGTCCTACACATGTACGTGAACGCCCAAGGCTTCTGCACTGAAGTTAGCAATTCGTCTCGTGTATTCGCCACGACGTGTATTCGCCATGGTTGAATCGTGATTTGTGGCTTATATTAGATGCCAGGAAAGTTTTCTGGTGTTGAAGTCAGTAAACTATTATGAGACAAACCATATGTTTGCACGCGATCTCTTGTTACCATGAAATAAGATGTAATATAGATAATGCATGGTCTATTAACTATTCGGGTGACTAATGTCCACTTTTAGTATGTGCAATTCAAGATGGTTTCTTAAAAAACTAATTGGGGTCTAAGGGGAAGGCTAACAATCTCAGCATAAAAAAGAAAAAGAATTTACGTACATTACGTACTTCAAAGCAATTCATACCATTATTTGCACAAAGGAATGGGATTCCGATACCTTTTATATGAACACAGAATTGATGTCATGTAAGGTTACACGAATAACAAACATTTCATGCCAGGTTGAACACTGCTCTTAAGGGAACGGCTACGAGCTACATGCTCATAGAACAATATAGCCTGCGGAAGATAAATCAATGGAATATGACAGGAAAAGGCATTGCTTGGACGGCGCTTCCCTTGTTACCGCTGCGTCTGCCATTAACTTGTCACTTCTTTGGTTGTCTTCAATAAAGCATGGAGTCCCAGCAGACTGCCGAGGCATGCCGAAGGGAATTGGATTTTTCCGCGTTTTGCCAGAGGAGCTTTCCACATGTTGCTCATCAACAGCGCCATTTGTTAACGTGAAAACTTTTGTCAGAGACGAATCTACGCCCGTGACTTTGTGAAAACTGAAACCTCAGCGTCTATTTAAAGTAGTAATGAGTTTGCAAAGTAGGATAGATAACGCAGCTAGCTATTATTCCAGATCACTGCAGCTGAAGGGAAGATGCCTTTCTGATACAGGCACGGTGATAAAGGACGTATTCTGATGACTTAGCAAAGCTATCACTTCCTGCGATGTCCTGACTTCTTGATGTACCCTGTACATAATGTTAAACGTAGTCTGCGTCTTGTGATTAAGAAGTGTCTGTTAAAATCTAACCATGGATCCAAATCTATCAGCAAGATAATCCTTCGGTATATCTCCATTGCCTGGTGCTTAAGATTGCAGCCTTGGGGGATGTGGTTACCACGGACGAATTATAAGGTAAAGCCATCCCGAAGGATCCTCAATCTACTTTTAGAGGATTACGTCCAGACGCCTTCTCCCTAATGGTTTCGGTTGCTATTTCAAAGTGCACTTCGTTTTATAAGTTTGTGCGTACTGAGGGCATCAGGAGGAAATTACCAATCCTAGATCCTACCTCAGCTTATCATCGCACCATGTTTCGCACGCTTCGCTGGTCCTGATTATTGAGCGTGAAGGTTTGGCAGCGGTCCTCCCGAAACTGTCCATTCGTTATCTTTTATGTGTGATCTCTTGATCCCATCACTGAAGAGATGCCAGGATCGACAAACACCATCCCCGCCTCACGTGTACGGCAATGCCCGGGCGAATTATCGGATTTCTGCGCTGAGGCAGAACCGCCTGAAGCACCAGAAAAGGTCACAAAGTTGTAGGATTATCAACATCAATTCCAAAGTGGATACTTGTAGGCAGGGAGGATTTGGAAACGCACTTAGCCAGATCTACTGAGTACCTGCTTTGAGCAGCAGAGTTAGAGTAGGGCAATACTTGAGAGCCAAAGTTCTCTTTCGGGAGAAACAGCTTTGGACAGTTTTAGAACAGGCCTGGCTGCTTGAACTGTAGGCATCTATCTTTCGCAAAACAGCTGCAACTCAGATCTATGCAAAAGAAAGTTCTCAATGCATGCTGAAATTATAGCAGGCTTTATACAAGGCGTTGACTTTGTCAGAAGTAATCCACTCTTTCTGATATGCTTTCTAGCCAAAGTTCTCTTTCGGGAGAAACAGCCGCGGACATTTTTAGAACAGGCCTTGCTGCTTGAACTGTAGGCATCTATCTTTCTAAACAGCTGCAACTCAGATCTATACAAAAGAAAGTTCTCAATGCATGTTGAAATTATGGCAGGTTTTATATACTAGGCATTGACCTTATCATAAGTAATCTACTCTTTCTGAGATGCTTTCTAGCCACGTTTCGTGATACATTTCTCTATTTGACTTTTGTCGTGATTCGCTGAAGTGGATCAAGAGAAAACTGATAGCCACCGGCGCCTTCTGGGTTCACTGGTGGTTAGTAGGTTACCGCAGCTCAGATTGTATATTGGAGATAACCTTGGCCGTGACTTTGTGGGAAAGTAAACTCCTAAAGCTATCTGAGAGTCATCTGAGACCGGTGATGAGGCAGACAAACTGCAAATGGGTTCATTATCAAACAAGAACCTTTATCAAGTGGTAGACTCCTGGCTTAATTGGTTTGCTACCGACTGCGATCTCTTTTCATCATCGCTACACACTGCACTTACATACATACAGACATCCAGACATACACACAAGATTTACGTGCAGAACATACCAATTTCTCCAGATGTCTTTCTCGTATTGTCTCATTGTTATATGAGGCGAATAAGGCAGATCGGCGTAACGGTTAGGCGTATTAATGATTATAATAAACACTTATTCCACTCCACAGCATCATATATTTTCTATATGCCTGATTAGGTTCTATCCTTAATTCAAGCGATAAAATACCGAGAGGGTAATTTGAGCGGCATGTTACATAGATTCAGGATTTACTAGTCTTTGTTCTGTAAAGTGAAAACAGATGTGCCTGTATTAGTTTGTCATTAACGCCTTTTAACTCGACATTTAGGGTGATTATAGCATGCAGAGAGTAACCAATCAATGCTCTCTACGGCTTTGTTACATGATTCACTAGGGTGAAGTTGTAGGTAACGCTTAGTGAAAGTCATGTAATAGATAAATGTTGTAGATGTGCTAGTACTTGTTCAAACTATTCAAACAGGCTCTGTCAGTTTTCTTTCTTTCTTTTTTTGTTGTTGAATTTTTAGACAACTGGTTTGGCCCCTCGATTTTGACAAATTAATTTTCAACGGTGCCAAGAACAGAGAAGCAATAAAAGCAATAAGTACAACAAAGAACACAATTTGTGACAAACATGCGTAATTTACATTAGTAACACAAGTAGCCGTAAGTATGCTTAAAAAATGCATCTTATACATGAACGCATATAAACAAATATACAAACAAGACTGACTGCCAATTGTACATTGATATGCAAATTTTCCTTATTTCACTTATTATTTATTTTGATTTCTGTATGATTGATTTGATATTATTTGATGTATGCCTATTTTGGACCTCTTATTCTTCTGTTACTTCAGTCCGTGCTTAAGTTACATTATTTAAATTTGCCCCTTGATTGTATATAAGTTTTCTTCAGTGATTATTTTATGTTGTATTATGTAGTTATTATTTTATTGTGTTTGGGGATTGCCCCCCAGGGTGCATTGAAAACCGCCCTTCAGGGCGATATGTTCTCTGGTTAAATAAACAATAAACAGACAATAAACAAACAAAGCCAAAGAAAACAAAAATCGTTATCCGTTTCTCATAACCATTTAACAGTCCCGGCGAGTTTTATTTGGGAAGTCAGAGGTCAGATGTACAGTTTGCATGTTCTTTTTTAATGGTTTCTAGAACTTTTAAGTGATAAAAGTTGCGTGATATTATTTGGTAGCGTGTTGAAGTAAGTAATTAGCCCCTCTGTATGCAGATTTACGTTGTCCTGCCGTAGTTTGAAAAAAGAGTAAATTTGTGCTGTCTGGTGTTTTATTTGTCCCCCCAAGCGAATTATACGGACACATGGATAAGTGGATCAGATTAAATGTGGCATATATAACCTACGACCTTTTTCATTTTATTTCGTTTATTAAAAAAATATCATATATAAATACACACAAAACCTTGTGGCAAGCCCCCCCCCCTCCCCCAACACGAATATAATAATACATACTTGAGGTGTGACAGGTTACAAAGAATGTTTGTTACGGCCTTGTATGATGCCCAACCTCTGTTACTAACTTGGGGTGGTCTCAAAAGTATCTTCCGACAACCGAGAACTTTTATTAGACCCTTCTGCTGAGCGATATCCGACTGAAAGCCGTCTGGTGTACAAATCAATTCAAATCAGACAGGACAAGTCACCGTCTGATGAGTCAGCATGTCGCCAGGGACAGCTAGGTATGCTAATAAAATCTCAGAAGTACTCCTATCGATGTAAAATCCAATCATGCGAAAGAATCAGATCCCTCAGTGGACAGGCACCAAGCGTATGGATCAATGGAAACGCCGTGTGATAGATTTGTCTGTCAGAGGCGAGATTTTTGCGATCGTGCCAGCCTGGTATTTTAAAACTTTCATATCGAAAGCATCCGCTACGCAATCAAAGTTTGCCAAATCTTGCTGATGAAATCGGTATTTCTAGATGTTTCATGACTTCAAAATGGCTTGCTGACATATTGCTACATGTTGGGGACACGACCGTACTGTACACTATAAAGGTACAAACTGAAGACTACTTTGCATGAGAGATTAAAGAGGCCATCTACATCAGGTCATTATAACCATCCCTCAACAGAGACGGGGGGCGCCACAGACTTTCTCGAACTTATGATCCACTGCTCACGGAGTCACGTGTGTTTATTCCTTGACAAAGACTGGAGTTGTACAGTCGAAAATTTGGCTGAGTCCATTTTGTTGTGTTGGAAATTACAGTTTAAACTTGCTTCATAACAAACTGAAGGCGTTCTTGCACTCTGTTTTAATTCATTTATTTTTCACTCATTGGTCACCACGTGGCAAGACCCGAAGGCCACTCCAAGGTTACGGGTTGCAGTAATCCGACTATAATTCTTCTCCCTAAGTCAGAAACATCTCCCTTTTACTCAATTAATGATGAATTACCTCAGAAAAAAATGAAATTGCATTAGAAATCTGATTTTCTGGTTTTCGTTAAAACCTTTTTTCATGGTTGGGTGGACCAACTTTGTACTTGTTATTGTCAGTGTACTTCAGAAGCTTTTGGGAAAATCAATCATTTGTATTCCGTGAGTAGCGCTGACGTTAATTGAGATGTACGGCTACAATTACGGCAGCCCCCGCACGCCGAGATCGCCCGCGTCTGTATCTAGGATGACCTTTAGATGTCACACAAGCAGATCACGAAACACACGGTAATGTACAATCTATAAGAGAGGATCATAATAAATTGAGCATACACATTACATATCCTTTACATGGAAACTTTCGTCTACGGTAAATGACAAAATAGAGACTCCAGCTGCTTAATGGTTGTCAGAACTTTCAATCAAGATTTTCCAGGATTTGTTGGTACATGACTTGTGCAAATCTGTGATATTTGTCTTTAAGATAATTGGGGGTGGAGAATGTGGAGTTCACCAATGCTTCATATATAACAGCCCAAGTCGTCTTAGGCTGACAGACGGAGCCCAAAGTATAGGATGATCTATTTTTTCTGCATTAAGATAATGTCTTCACATCATTTAACAGAAACTCCAAGAAAACTCGTATTTCAAAAAGTTGTTTCAAGTGTAGGATTTATTATTTTCTCCAAATGTACAAATTCGATTGATAAGTAGTGACACAATTTGCTACAAATATAAAGTATAAAGGCTTGTTTTTGAAGAATTAATAATAATAATGATAATTTTATTTGGCATTGACCTGTACTAAAACGATTAAAGGTACATTTTGTAAAATATGTTGTAAAATATTTGCTGATCGCGTGGCTCGTTGGTCAAGATCTACATGTAAATAATGTCTGGGGTTTTGCTACTGTGACAGTTGTTTCTTGTATTTCGCTCCTTTTTGTTGACGTCTTTCCCAAAACTTCCCAACTTAGCTTTTTGTGCCGATCTTTAAAAACAATAATGGTAGACAAAAACATTTGCAGAGTGTTCCCTGATAACTTAAATCTTATATTCCGAGAGGTATTACGCCACAGGATCCGTAAGTTTGTTCAAGAACATCCAAGAACGCATAACTGCAAAAGACGTTACGCATACCAGTAATGCGTTTCAATTTTCACCTTAAGTAAGTGTTCCGGACTCGCGATGTTTATGACGTACGCTAAAATGATACTCAGGCAATCTTATCGCTCCCTCTCTAAGTACATAATCTCCCCGAATCCATCAATGCCAACAGAGCGTCGTCTATCATGACCCTGAGGGACCGCCCAGAGCTAGGGGGAAAATGCTTACAGTGTTGACCTTTTACTGTGACGTCTGCAACATACAGGCGGTATTGACAAGGGGAAATGGATTTACGAGTGCATTTTTTGCCAAAAATCATCTTGTGCATTCATCATGTATAGAGTATGTCTCACATCTTGAGGCTGATTTTTAGATCTTAGTTCTAAAAGAAGAATGTTTTTGCCAATGGCAAGTAGATGCAGTATTCGTCGGCATAAGTAAGACACTTATTCCAAATAAAACACAGAGTTATTGCTGATGACCTTCCATTTATCAGTTTATAGTTAAGACTTTTAGTATTTATAACAAAGATGCCTGTACCGCCTCCCTATCAAGCGACTTTGACTGCCTCATGAGTTTTAGCCCGTGTCATTTTACATGCTTACGTGCAGGATTCCAGTTAACCGTACTTATAGCAAGAGCCATTAACAACGTTACAAAAACAAAGTTGAACTGCAGTATCATTAAAAATGTAGCCATATATTCTAACGGTATAAGGATGACAATGACAAACCTCCTTTACAACTGCAACTTTTCTCTGCTGTCACCTTGACAGTCATTACAATTTCCACTTTGCTTCTAGTGTTGTACCGTGTACGTTTGTTCGGCATATCACAGATTTTATCGCGAGAATTGAGCGCTTCAATTCAACCGTCTCAGTCAAAGATGGATGGACTAATTATTACTCCTCTCACGGGTCTTCTGGAATTACTTTCAAAATCCTTCTTGAATGAATTTAGTGACTTCCAAATCCGGCGCAGCTGGTCTCGAAAATTGCTCTTCTTTGTTTGACTGCTTTATCGCAATCTCCCAAGCTGCTGCACTGTGGCGAAGATTAGACTTTCATGGTTGAAAAGGATCTCTTCGCCAGGGCAGTATTACCTGCACAGTGTGGCAACGTGTCCTGGAGATAACACTGCTGCCCTTGGCCATAGATAAAGGTTCCGGCTGGTCAATGTCAAGCAGATTCCCATTTCTCCCCTGTGTGCCAGAAGAAAGGGCCCCAACAGACCGCGTAGCTTCATTATGAGCTGACGATAAGGCCCTTTATGGTTTTCCATCAGTACTTTTATAAGGGCTTAGCTTTTTGGGGGTGTCCGATATTGTCCATTAACGGCAGTGAGCCATTTAACGGCGTGGCTTGGTGATGCGCTAATTTGACACGGTGCGTGTCATCAAGACTGTATAAAACTTCGTCAGTCTAAAAGGAACGGCCATGACACGCCTTTCAGGGTGTAAAACCCTTTTAATGAAAAGAAGATCACATTTTATTTCAATCTAATTATTTCTGTGCAAGCGAATCTTTGAAATGCATACATCGCATGTAACTTCATATGCTATATTATAATTTTGTATTTAAAATGATATATTTTTTAATCGTGGTTTAATACACAGTCTAAACTTTATAGCTTTTTATATTTGAAGCTTTATCAGCACCATTATGGTTATCTTTAGTATCGACGTCAGGCTTTAGTGTGCATATATAGATTTCTGGATAGTATTGGACATACATTTCAACATGAAAAGCTGCAAACACTGACTCAACAAATCATGGTTTACCAGATAAAAGGAGTTCAACAGAAAGGTTTTACCAATATGCTCCACACTTTTGTTCATTTCATGAGCAATATAAGTTGTAATTGCATTGTAATTGAGTAAATAACTTACATTATAACAACACAATAGAAGAAGGAATACCATGAAAGTGAACATCTCTAAAATATGAAAGTGGTTACCTTGGTCAATCTATTACTTGGCATTTTGACTGTTGAGAAATCGGAGTTATTTACGCACGAAATCCTCCGAAACTAGAATTGAGCAAAACAAACGTTCCCACTCAGCAGTGATATCCCCACTACAGCTTGTAAGTGGACATGACTGATGAGCATGATAGTCCGGCTGATAATGTCATTTTGAAAGCGTTTGGTACTGGCTGGGCATCGTGCTTTGCAGATGTAATGTGTCAGTTCAACTTTTTCCCAAGGTTATGACCTCTATAGTTGCATGGAAAAAAGGCACTGTTGGGCATGCATTACAAGTACGCAGTTGCCTAGGGGCTTTTCAAACTACGAACTCGGCAATAGAGATGAGAGTACGGAATTCACTTGAGATTGGAGACCAGAACTGACCTAGTTTGAATCAAAGTCTCCACCACCAGCCTTTAATAAGGTTTATATTATCGTCTTAGAAATATTTTCTGATAATTTCTTGAATAGCCCATTGACAGTTCAATGGTCAGTTTCGCCATGGGTATATAAATCATTCTATTAAAATATTGATTTCCAGCACCAGGGGATTCTAGTCAGTTCTGCAAGAGATCAGAATAATGATATAACCTGTTGTAAGACCATGTTTTATGCAGTTACTGATTTGTGTTAACTCCCGCCAGTCCATTGTCCGCTCAACTTTACTTCCACAAGAGCACTTTAGAGAGATGTCTCGCTGACGGTGCATTACTCATAGTAATACTGAAGACTGGTCTGTTCCATTAATCTTTCAATCGTCTCCTTCGACCTTTATCTGCCGGAGCTCTTTTCACGACTCGCCCATCCATACGCATGAGTGGGATCTATAATCTTTTGATGTGTGCTGTACACAGGTTCCCTAGATACGAGGTCATAGCCTTGCGTTCAGTTCCAGCGCAGGATGAAATGTTGTTGAGCTAAAGGGAGCAGTGATTGCGGCAATCAAATGCAGAAAATGCACAGGGCTGTACATTAAGCGTGATCTTTGATACACTCTCGTTTAACACTCAATCAAATGCAGAATGTCCAGAATGCTCGTAATGTTTCACACAATCATTCTAATGGAAGGTCTGTGAAGGTACGCCTCAACCATAGCTAACGGCCAAACAAAACGTTTGGTTTTACACATCTCTAGACTAGTCCTCTGATGAATTACACGTGACCATCTATGAGAAGAGCATACACGCAAGTACTTCTTAAAGAAGTAAAAAGAGCCATCCATCACGAGGTTGTGCTTTTCAAGGAGGTATACAGTAGCTAGCCGAAGCGTGTTGATCTCTTGACTTCTTTGCCGTAATGGACCGTTAAATAGGTTTCCTTTAACAGTCAAGAGATTTTCGGAAATGGATTCATTTTTGCGACCCTTTGCCCTCACACGGGGAAATAAATTCTCCAATGGCAAAGTCAGTTCGAGAAAGGCTTCTAAGAAAGGCAAGCATCCTTGAGGATGTCGATGACACGACCTTGCAGATTTTATTCGGTGTCTTTCACAGTAACTCCACGACCATAACTGTTTACTCTTACACAAGGACGGCTACTATGGTTGATAAAGCTATAAAGAAGGAGATTGCTTTCAAAGCTTTAAAGAAGCCCCTTTACGGTCACTGACTGATTTACCATGGTTGTGAATCTTTTATATTGTCGTGACGAGGGCGACAACGTCCAATCGCAACTCAATGAACATAAAAGCACACAAATTCAAAGTTTCTTGCTTTGTGTTGGTTCAACCCAAAAGATAGTTACTACTTGTCACAACTGTTACTACTTGCTGTAAAAGAAATGAAAACTGTACTGAGAAAGGGTGTCATACAATGATAATATTATGACCACCCATAAAAGAGAGAATACAATATATGGTCGTTGAGGGTTATGATGTACTGGTGGAATGTATGAATACTTCAACTAGCTATCATGCCAACTGTTAACAAAGATAGTAGGTAGATGTGCTTAACACGTGTTTTGACTGAAATACTTTTCTGAACAAAAAAATGAGACCAAAAAAACTACAGCCCACGTACACAAATTGGTATCGTTTGTTTGTTTTTCTCCATAATTTGTTGGCCAATGTAGTCAACATATTCATTCTCGTAGCTCAGGTAATTGTGTTATATGCTTGCTCACTCTGCCACTTTGAGGTTCCAAATATCATAATACTTTCAAATATATATCAGTAAAAGGTAGGTAGCGTATCCTAGAATAAATAAAAATTATGGTGTTCAGGTCAAAACATATCCAGTATCTAAATGCAGGTGTCCTTCGGCTCAGCAAGGTGCCTGGCCAACGAGATAGATAAGCTGTGATAATACGACTGAGCTAATGCTTAAAGTTTTCCCAACTCTTGTATGCCTCAGAAACCGTCCCAGACTGTGGAAGTAGATTCCTAGCCAGTATTTGACATCCCTGCACGTAACAAAGGTGCTAGGCTGTCACAGAGCTGTCAAACATCACAAAGATCCATCCTGCTGCACGTTTTCTCAACTCTTGTATTTCTCATAAAGTGTCCCAGACTGTCGAACTAGATTCCTATCGAGGATTTTGACACCCTTGCACGTATGAAGGTGTTTAAAACTACTTCAAACGTTTCAGAGCTGAACGTTTTTCCCCAACTCTCTAGTGTGTCTCGAAAAGCGTCCCAAACTGTGGGAGTAGAATACTAGCCGGCCATTATTTGACATCCTTGCAAATACGCAACTTACTGGGTTGTTTCAAACGTTTCTTGCTTCCTTAAGTCCAAAACTGCATGTACCATATCTAAATGCAGATGTCCATCAGCTCAGCAATGTGCCTGGCCAACGTTAGATAAGTAGTACTAAGACGACAAAGATCCGTCCTGCTGGAAAGGAAAGTTTCTCCAACAGTTACTTGTTTCTTCTTAGCCAGTTTTTGGCATCTCCCCAAGAACTGCAGACACTGGCCTGTTTCAAATGTTTGCTTGCTGAAGATCTTTGATTACCTGCCTGTCTTTCTTCTCTAGGGTAAACCTACTTGTGTAAAAAATACTTGATCCAACACGAAGAAATTCTCTCACCTAGAGCTTTCGACCAGTCCCTCTGGTCTTCCCCAGTAGACTAGCCGAGTGAAACTTGGCTTCTTTGAACTGTAACGTCAACACTTGGTCAAAGATATCTGGTAGATGATGTCGGCCCCCTTCGCGGTTAAGTGAAGGGTCAAGCTCTCGGTGAGAGAAGATATTTGTGTTGAACCAAACTTTTCATCTTTAAACATATGTAACTACCAACACAGATGGACTTTCATGATAATAGACTTACTGTTAATCAGAAATTAGAAGGATGGACAAACCAAACCTGGATCTAGAAAACAATTCCAATAGCTATTAGTAAACGAAGTGTTAAATTGATAGCTGGTGGTCCTACTCAGATCACGAAAAGAACAGTCATCGCCCTACCCGTGTTCAATTATTTGCCTTAATTTTGGCAGCCTCTGCTGCTGGATTCTACAGGTTAATTATCAGCGGTTTGGACCACCGATTTGGCCACGGAACCAAAGTGATCTGGTTTCTACGTGTTCTGAAACGAACAACACATGTTGTAACCATTTCGTCACAGCTAGCAGAATTGAAAATTGATTTTTAAAGATAAAACAAATGTAAACGTCAACAAATATAATTGAAAGTAGAGCTGTCGACAAGTTGATATTGGGTAGGCGTCACTAACATTTATGGCTCTGCACTACATTACAGGTGTTACAGCTAAGATAGCTCATACCAGAGCAATTTACATGCAGGAAATTGCTTCTGCTGAAGATTACTTCGAGGAATCACAAGTAGATGACACTTGATAGGCTTCAGCGTTCCCCCTCATCACGTACAGGGTACCGACATATTTCCAATCCGTTGTCCGTGTTTCTTTAATACCTTTCCGCTTTTACAGTTGCTTGCTGTAACGCTAGGCAGTACCGGTACCGTGTTTTACGTTGGCACAAATTGTACCATCTTTTCGAGTGGAAATGGTCAACAGCACTGGACCATCTCCATTCTTATATGTATAATGTATTATGTAAGTTGGTGATATAAGAGATTGTTTGGCGGCCCAACCAACGAAGAAGTACTGAGTTAAACATCAGACAAAATTAACACCAATCGCTACCGTAACTTCAACATTATTCGAAACATTCACTTACTAATACTAAGTCACAGGAGCAGGTTAGAAGATTAAGAAAGTCAACACAGCAATCCAACGGGAAGATTTGATAGGTCGGATGCAGCAAATGATTCTTATCTTCTAGAAATACAAAATTATAAGAATAAAGATGATTGTTTTTTCACCAGTTATGTGTACTGAAGAGAAACACAGGAGGTAATTTTTGGGTTAAAAGTTACATCACTCTCTCATGGGCACTGGAATTTCAATCATCGCCCGGCCGTAGCAGCTGCTAAATTGAAATTTCCTCGTAAGGCAAAGGGCTGTGTCTCAATTGATCCATTGCCACGTCTCGATGATCAGAGCTATGTCACAGAAATGGGATGTGACAGCACCGTAAGGTCCAGTATCCAAAGTGCTTTGGATGCATTTTTCCGCCTATAGTCCCATGCATATCTGACGAGATCTTAATTCACATCAGAAATTCCATTTCGTGACTCTACGATATGAAACGTGATTTTTCTTAGAATAAGCTGACAAAAATACATTCCTACCAATTTGTTTTAAAAATCACGTCCAAATTTTTGAAGATAATTGCCAGAAGAATATGCAGTCTGTGCTGATATACGCTTCGTAGACGTCCATGCAAGAAGGAGATTACCAAATTCGTGCCAGAATTATAGATTGTGAGAAATTTGGCTCACGAACAACTGCCCTATCCCATTGTTACAACCTTAAGGACAAGCATTTGGCACATTTGTGATAGATATGCTAACGGTGGCACGGTGGAAAGCCACCTCTGTACATAATCCAATAGAGACTGACACGTTATTAAAATCAATGTAGATTTGTTAGGATGGGCCTGCCGGTATTACGCTTCACCGGAGGTGGGGGCTAGCAATATTCATACATGACTAACACTGCAGTTACTCCGTCTGAGTATCTGTAAATTGTTGAAAGAACGCCTTAGAGAGGTGAGTTCTGCAATTTAGACACATTTAGTCAAGTTCAGTGATATTTGTCAGTAAAGAATCGGTATCAAAACCCAGTTTACTGTTAGAAATTAGCGCCACGCAAAGACAAAGTGATCTGCTGTGACTACCAGATAGTAGAGCATTATTCCTTTGAAAATAGCTTTTGACAGCAGGCCAGGAAACTTATATTAGGGTGTTTCTGATTCAAACACCATTTGAATTACAATAACACACAAGAGAATAACGGCCTCGAGTACAATTGATATTAATGCACTGTTGGGACCGGACAGCACAGATCACCCTAAATCCTCGGTAGAGTGATTGGAAAACGGCCAAATGTTGCATACTGCAGCAGAGTGGGCTGTCCAAGATTTTTTTTGAGCTCAATCCCTGTAAAGAAAAATTACAAATTCGTCATTACATCATGTGGGGCTGTTAAATTTAATTGTTGAACTGTTACAAAGATGTACTCAGGATACGTTCAGGATAAGTTTGCAAAAACGTCGGCATATGACAATAGATATTTTGCTTGAGTAGGAAATAATTTCTTCACTTTCAGTTTATAAAAGCTACTCAGAATAAGTGTCATCAAATATTGCCGGACAAATACAAAAACGTCGGCATATGGCAGCCTCATATTTGGGCTGTGTTGAGAAAATAAATACAATTTCTTCACCTTTTGAGCTTAAAATTTTACAAATATGCAAAAGAATTGTCATCTGAGTTTGTTGAAAATGCAGAAAATTTTGTGAATGACAGTTAATACATATTTGTTTTGATTTAAAATATATTTAACTTCTTCACATTGGTGATTAAAATGTTACAAAAATGAAACCATTGATGATAAATGTCATCTATGTCTGTTTGACATATGGTATAGGAATTTTCTTTTTCACAACCAGGAAAGACTCAAGCATTCCTTACGTTTTTCCTGATTGTAAAAAAGAAAATTCCTATACCCTATGTTCTACCAACCTGATGAATCAATTTTCACAAATCTGTGTATGACAGTTAATGAATATTTGCGTTGATAGAAAAGATACAATTCCTTTATCTGACTGCGTTGTTTTCGCCTGAACGACAGCCGCCAGTGTAGAAGTTGTGGTACTATAATGACATATGCCTGCCGCTCAGCTGTCTCCGGGAAATTGGGATCATGACCTGGGACGTAAGAACCTTTCGCAAAGTACAAATCCTCATCCTGTTGCTCCTTTAATGGAAGCAATTCTTTTCAAATTTGTACATGTGCAAACGTGGCCACCCCAAACAGCTGTACATCACTTATTACACTGTCCTCTTCACATTAACGAACGACTCAATATGTTATCATCCTTAAACAATAGCCTTCTTCTCGACCAAATGCAAAATGTATGTTGGAGCATTTCCACTCGCCTGTAAGCTGTACTTACACCAGGACAGGTTGACGTTTTTTGGCTCTACGCACAAAGTGCAAGAGGATAAGTAAGTGAGTGAGTGAGTGTTTTATTTATTTTATATTTATTTATTTTATTTATTTATTTATGAAGAAATTTATCAATGAAGACCTAATTTGCAAAAAATAATAAGAAAATGCTATATTCAACTAGAAAGGTTAACGTAAGCAAAGCATATGCATAATGTTTACCTTCGCATATGGTCTGCTCTCTAAATTATCACTCAAACACATTCATATATTTTGTGACAGGAGTCTAAATCCCTCCTACTATAAAATTGCGACATTATGTTACCCAACACCAGTTACCATGGTGATAGACCGTCTGGTTCAGGTGATTCACCTGGACAAGGTCAGTGTTTGGAATGGAAGAAGAAGATGAAGAAACAGACCAAAAATAATATGTTTTCCTTTGATAAACATAAATTGTGTTTACTAATAGGAATTTCATACATTTGGAATTTGGAAGTTAAGTGAAGGTGATCATCAATGAAAATAAATTATCAAAATCAGGACCTCATTTGTATGATTTATAAGAATACCCCTCTTTACCTGTCATTGTGAGGATCATATTTCTACAATCAATGCGAAACATTTATAATCCATCAGTCGTAAAGGGTTACATCATTTGGCGAAGGCATGGGATCGTGGAGCTCTAGTTTATTTATCTAATGACGTAGTGGGATGCATGATGGAATAGGTGTTCACGTTTGACCACCTTTTCAACGCCATAATACAAACAAGGTCAAACATAAAATCGTTATGCATTACATAACAATTATATATACATGTAAATACAATTATCGAGGCCTTGTAACACGGCAGGTGCCACAGCCACATTACAATAGCCGGGAAAATGGCTGATATACACTTAACTGTTGGTTGAATCTTTTCAACTTGGTTCAATGGTTGACTTTTACGTTTGGCAACACCTGCTTGATTTAAGGATTCAAGAAGTTGATCTATATTTTACTTTTTACACACCTCAGAAAGTTACAAATGGCAACTTGACACCCAAGTCAGTCGTGTAGATTTCAAAGCCAAACCATAGGATGGGAATTGACAGCGTTAACATCATTTGGCTTGTATAAACGGATTGTTTTTAATCTTGCACGTCCTATTTCTCAAACTTGTTCGAAACGTCCGTGACATTGTACTGTTGAAATGTTCTTAACCACGAGTGAAAAGCGCAGAGCTGTCATTTGGGTCTGTATGATTAATGCCAAGATCTGCAACTAAATTGTCTCGGCTTCATGTATTACAAACTATTAATAAGACACATAGATATTATGAATGCTTGATGAATAAGGTCTTAACCTTAATCACGATAGAAGTTGGCAACTCATTGTGCAGCGGTCGTAGTTGATTGCATGAAACGATAACGAGACGTTTTATGATGATGGGATGTAGAAGATCGTTATGCAGGTACAACTTGACTTTCTGCCAAATGTTAGGGTGAATTCCGCACCAGGGCAGACCTTTACGACTCCCTAAGCAATGCTGTAAGTATACGAATCGTTTGTCTGGTAGAATTGGCATTCATATGTGCTGTGGCTCAACTTATAAAACGGAAATCTATTGAAAAATGTTTTGATAACGACGGGCACTCGTTCACATCTAGATATGCAAGATGTGCAATATAAATTTATACGCTAAATGCAATCGATATTTCAACGATGATTGCAGCTTTGTGAAATAATCATATACATTAAACGGCATCCAAAGCAATTTTAGGGCTGTAAAACTTAATTCTTAAAATCAATTTTCTGGTAATTCTTTCAATGTTGTAGGTGGAAACATTCTGTCCCATTGAATCCTGATATCTGTAAGGCAAACATATGATATCGCTGATGGAAAACGATTGCTTGTTTTATATTGTAGGCTGGTTCTAGCTAGCTATTTATTGGTGGTACCTTAAAAATAAAGAGACGCATCATTATGGACTAGCCCGTTAGAATCATATTTTAGTTTTAGTATTAGTTTGTGTGTATGTGTACATTTGTTGTTTCTTTGTCATGCATTGTACCAGCTACAATATTGTTGAGCAATAAAGTTGATTTGATTTGATTTTGTATCTTGTTTTTAGGCTTCTTCAAACTATTCAAGTATGAAATGACGACAACGAGAAAAAAAATGGCAGTAAAAGTCAAAATTAGACAAATTTGCTGAAATATTTTTTCCAGCCAGATATCACATTGGATGCCTTTAAATGTGATTTATTCTACGCAGTGTACGTTATAACGTATTGCATGGTGAGTAACATGTGATTGGCATAACGTTTTGCCTGTGGTTACTTTTTCCACGGCTGGCAATCGACCGTAGGTCTCAATTAACGTCACACTGTAGTTTCTGCCCTAACTGACTTCTCCGAAAGTGATGAAAGTTTAACACAGTCATTTACTGACACCTCCTTGTTTAAAGTACTGTATCATAAAGCCTATCTCTGGTCTGTTTCACTGCACGGAAATTTGGATTTACCAATGGTAGTAAATGCCAGTTAGGTCGGGTAATGTTTTTAAACAGTACCGGGCGTTACAATTCTAGTAAATAAGTGTCAATTCCAGTAGTTATTTTACAATGGTACACGTAGTAAATGAAACTGCAGGATTTGACGTTTATTCACTAACATTGTACAAAGTAAACATTACCCGACTTTACTTGCATTTAGTATCAATGGTAAATTCAATTTTTCGTGGAGTATTTCATTGTACAGTTTAGCCCCACTGGACTAAATAGAGGTTAAATGTTGACAGTCATATACATCAACGTGCATATAAAAACTTCCAGTATACTCTAGTACATTCCACTTTTTTCAACCTTTATTTAGCCTTGAAAATTTGGCCTGAGCCGCTTTTCAAGAGGTCAAGGGCACTTCCTCTCGCTTCTTAGTAATACTGGAAATATTGCAAGTTGTATTAGTAGTTAAAGTTGGTTTGTCGAAGGCTATACGGAATATAAATTTCTCTGTACTATTCAAATATTTCAAGTGGGGGAATTTACTTAACACATAGCTGAAAAGAATGATTCTATCGCTATCAAACAAACGGCAATCTGCGATAAAATGGACTTCGTATTCTACGTTACCTTGACTACAAAATTGGCAGATTCGTTGCTCTAGAATGAATGAGAAACATGTATATATTCCATCCAAATGGTATCAAGACATTACAATGTATATGCAGGGCCATAGCATCCAGTTGACAGACAAATGTAGTAGACTACACTACCCCGCAATATGATAGCTGCATGATATAGGGGTCAGATCCGCTGGCCTAATTCAAACCACAGATGAAAATCATTCTCATTGAGCCAACCATTCAATCGATAAACATATTTCTCAGGCACGCAAGCATAAAATCAACAAATGTGTTCCCATGCCTACTGCCCATCATTCAACTGTGGCCAAAATGTTGAATGAATGACAACAAAGAAGTTCTCAAAGCAAATTCTTTGATAGCTGCAAGACAGTATCAATTTGGCAGAGCAGTATCCATTTACTATCAGTTAATTAGCGTAAAAATGTATCAGTTCCAAAAACAACGCACCAAATGGCTAAATAAAAAGAATACCGAATCCTAAATCCCTGTTTGGAGAGTCGTACTTTATCAAAGCAGTTAACTAGTAAAAGTTGATATGAACAAAAGTCTCAAAGACATCTGACAATGCCAAAACAATTCTTTTTCTATAAAACTTATTTGTCCATTCTGTATAGAAAGTACAACAGTGGCCCTTTCATTCACAATTTTAGTATGCTTTCTTAAAAAGCATTGAGATTGAGCATTGAGATTAAGCATTGAGTGTTACTTAATCAAAATGATTCGTTCTATACTTAAACTTATAGATGGTGTTCTCCAAGCAGTAACAGTTCTTTGGTGTATTGGAATCGTTTTACATTGGGAGGTTAACACAGGATTCGATCTTGTGTAGTTAGTGTCAGTGTATATCCATACTCAAAAAGTATGGATAAAAACTGCCCAGGGAAGTCTTTACTTTATGCAGTATCACGTAAATCATATACACAGTATCATAAAGGGGAAAATCAATAAAGTGGGAGACTATAACTACTGTTGACCTGACATATGGCTTCGATCATATTGAATTATTCGTCATTTTGGGCCACATTACATACGAAAACTTTCCATTAAAGCTATATTTTCTTTAGTTGCTGATAAAAGCAAATATGAATATTGACTATTATAGAGCTTTACATATTGAATGATACTTCTGAATTAATTCGTTTTCATAGAACGTGCTATCACCAGCATCTTTGGTAGACAGCAAGATTTTATATTATGTATCCCTGGTTAAATGTGATTCGAGATAATGTAATATGTTCAATAATCTTTTGATAATTATTATGTTGTCGTGTTATAATGTATTATGCAATATCTTTAATCATGCTTAATTATGGTTAATTATGTTGTTTTTTGCTGTGTGGTGCATAATGTTGGATTATTTTCAACGATGTATATTTTATGTCCTCTTACTCTACCTGTTTGTGTGTGGAGAATCTAATAAATAAAAGTATGATTTCATGTACACAGCATCATGATGCTGGTATATATACGCTGCTGGTATGATACTATGAAACGTGCATTAATGACGGTTAGATATTCAGGTAGACAATACAAATCAAATTCTACTACTTGATCAACAACGAAGATAATTTCCGGACGTTTCGAGGGATATCTGTCACTCTTCTTCAGCGTCGCTTAATTAACTGAGAGAACATGTCAGTATAGCTTAATTTGTTTTCGAATGCTACTAAAGATCTAAAACAATTAAACGACTGGTAAATGATACAATTCATTCCTTCCTTCTATCTACCCATCTCTCTCTCTCCCTCTGTGATAGAGAGAGAAAGAGAGAGAGAGAGATAGGGGGAGAGACAGATAGATGCGTAGATAGGAAGAAGGAATGAATTATAATATATCATATACCAGTCGTTAAAATGTATGTTTTCTGCGGATGTTGCCAAATCCAGCTCTCCTGATAGTTACACTTGCCACAAGCACCTATGTTTCTTTTACGTTCAACTCCAGACTTACACTTCGTGCCCTTCATTACTCCTTAAGGAGAACGGCCTCGTCTTGAGTTGACTCACGGGCGTAAATAAGGCTATTGTCAGCATCAAGGTTCCTTCCAGATTCCACACAAGTCTTCCCTGAGCATCCCGTTGTTCGTCTTTCCCGTTAGCTGCATGGAAATTGTGTAATTAAATTTTCGTCCCCGTGTCTGCAGCATCCAAGTTTGCGACTCAAGCATTATCAACGCCGATCGATCAATGTCTGTCGCACACAATAACCATGAAGACCAATTTTACCCGCGACCTTCTTCTCTTGGTCACGACACAATAAGATTTGGCTGGTGCTCTGCAGCCCCTGTGGTGTAACAAGACTGGTTACACGATGTAGTCTGTGCTACATTAAGTGAAGGGGTCAGGACAGGGGGGCTTCTCGTTCAATCGGATATTGGCTTGTGGACGTCTCTTGTGGGTGTTCGTCGTATATTTTATTGCCATCCTGGACGTGCGTTGCGCCTAAAACAGTCCAGAGTCTGAAGACATGACAGCACTTGGCATTTTGCCTTAGACAAGGACGAAAAATATAATCTTAGGCTGTACCAAACACGAAAATCATTTAGAATAGGATCACTGCTATTTTTTGTGGATTCAATAAGCAAATCTCAATTATATTCATGGTATTATTGTTTTCTTGTCATCATGTGTTCCTATACCTCTAGGCGTTTTTACGATTAATCTTCTTCCTCAGTCTTTGTTATGAACAGCAATTAGATATTATATCCAAAATTTATAGGCAATCTTTGTAATTATACTTATAGCCTATCGGGGCCTATTACTGGATTACTAGATTGTTACCCACTGATTACACCCGATTGTTTTCGATTATGGATGGATTCATCGGCCTCATTAAAAATATTCTACTAATCTGCCATAAACATAGCACGTGGGGATGTAGACGACTGATAAAAATTTATAGTGATGTTTTTTTCCGTTTGCTTTACGTGTACGTCGCTGAAACATGTAATCAATGCACTGGCAATATTCAATGCATAAGCTGTAACTTATGTTACCAATTTTCTCCGTGAAAAAAAAACAACCTTCAACTTCTTTTGAAATAATTTGACAGTTTCGAGATCCCCCTACTTTTTGCAATTTTTTGTTAGGTGGCACTCTTATGATTTGAGACAATTTACTTCATCAAGGGTCCTGAAAATGGAATAGTCCAAAGGTTAATAAAAGTGTCACCAGAATCTATCGATCTTTTGACAGCATGCAAGACTTACACGCACCTGCCACCAAATTATGCAAGACCTGTTCTGATGCCCAAGCTACCAAATACCCCTTATCTTAGGAAACGTCTAAGGCTTAAAAGCTTAGGTTGAGTTCTTCCCTAGATGGTTTCAAAGAAATAAACAATCCATTATCGCCTTAGCGAAGTTCGTCAGAGAGTACCTGGACTCACCGAATGCAGTCAAGCGGGAACGTGTAAATGATGCCCAAGTGATAAGGAAAACTGCTGACGTGTTTCATAATTTCCATATTGACTCTAATATCGACGGGCATATGGGGTCAAATATAACATTGTGTTCTCTGTCGAATTGTTTGGTATTTTTTTATTCATATATATTTATTGAGTAGTAGGTAAAAAGCAAATGTTGATTATATAACACCTTCTACTCAACTGCTTGGTATCTGTCGTCTTTTGTTTGTTCTTAGAGTTGTGGAGAAAATGCTTATCACACCCATCTATTTTTTTGCTTAGCATTATATATATGTTCACTGACTGGGCAACACCAACCTTGATATCACCCACTAGACTGATTTATGTGAGTGCTGTAGGGGGAGCAGGGACCTATTTGGAACTTGACGCGGAGAAATACGTCAAGGTCTGCCGGCACGATTGGTCTTCAGGTCCCTAACGGATATGCATCCCTCCTTCAGATGGTCCTACAATGTGCCGCTTATGAGGCAATAACGAGGTTCCAAATCCCATGAAATTTGTCCAAACTAGTTTCAAATGTCCCTTATTCCCCGTTACGCCTCGTTATTTTGTTACCACCTGGCTAGGACATCCTACTGGGACAATAGCACGTCCTGTTACTACTTACGGGAACTAAGTCTGCGGATTTTACTCGCAGATTCAGAAAGGGTCAGGGTTGTCTGGCAATCCAGTTGATAATCTGCCTGAACTGAGATGACATCTTGAGAGGCTCCACAGAATTGAGTGCGGTGTGGCTTCCCTGTGTCATATACTGCATAATCAACTTCCGAACTGTACCAACGCCAAGGAGTGGCTTATTTCTGATTCTGTTTTTAGTCGTTTCTATATGGTTTTCTTCTTTGTGCTTTCTTCTATACAGCAGGTAAACGGATAGAAAATATATACTGCCCTGTGAATTTGATACTTTCTTACAGCAGCCACGAGATTTGTGTGAGATTACCAGCAGCAAAGCTAGCTGAAGTCGACTTTATTACTGGAGTAAAAAAGACGTAGACGTAGAGCGTAGAGCATCTATTTTTCAATATGATGGAACTGTACTTTTTTTAGCTAGACCACACCGACTTAATTTTATGGATGACATCCTCTGAAGACCCACAAACTAAAGCGCGCGGGCGAATAAAAAAGAAATTCCGGTCAAAAAAATGCTACTAATTTACCAAAGGAATACAAACCTGGCATTGTGAATTAGCGGCAGTACATAGCGACGTATACGACAAGCCGACACATGCTGGCTTTTTGCGGAATGTATGAATCGTCACGAGTTCTTGCCGTCGTTCGGTAGCCTGGGTGCCATCCGATCCAGAGTTACAACCGGCTCCGTATTGTCACTAACTACCATGGAAGAGAGTCCTAGTCTAGAGGCCTAGAGCCTCGAAGGACGTAATGTTTTTGAGAACAGGCGAAAATCAATGTGCGCGCGGATGTCATCCATAAAATTAAGTCGGTGTGGCCTTACAGTATAAATCTTACCGTTATATATACATAAGTTAATTTCTCCGGGAAATAAATTTCAAACTTAAGTTAAATGAAATATTCAGCTCTGACATACCGTGGCTGATTATCTAAGAAAACCATCTAGTCTGCACGTATCAGTAACAAGAGCATTAATGTTCATTTATTCTCGCATCTGACCTTTCAAATAAGTTCTGCTTCTGATGCCTCCATCGCCTTTTGAACGAAATGAGGCTCAGAAGAATTTGCCATGTTATAAAATAAGATTGCGAAAAGTGTTGCGAATGAATTTGTCCCATTGTGGTTGTGTAGACAAAGGTTAAGAATATAATTAGAACATTTTCAACAAGTAATCTCTTGAGCCTTGTTTACTTTATAATCAACATTAGGCCATGTTGATTTGATTATATGGATGACATCCACGCACGCATGAATTTTCGGCCGTTTCCAAAAAAAAGTTTTCAACCATACTGTAAATCGTACAAAACAGTTGCAAAATGAGCAAAAATATACCATCAATTACAAAAAAAAAATTAATAAAAACTATACCAATGTCGAAAAATGCCAAAATCAAACGAAAAAAGACGAAATTGTAAAGAAATGAACTTGAAGACTAGATTATTCGCCAAACCATATTCTGTGCCATTTGTTCAACCCTCATGACCACGTAGATTTCATAATGAAAAGAACTTTTTTTATTCGCACGCGCGCATCAGTTTTGGGGCTTCCGGAGGATGTCATCCATATAATCAAATCAACATGGCCTTAGAGTAGAATACACAAAAATGTTATGAATCTTAGTATAGAATATTTGTAGTATATTCTGCGTATTTTTTTTTAAATATCTTGGGCCAAACGCGGTCACATTACATAGTTTTGCGTTATGTTTAATGCGAACATTCTAGACACGTTTACCAATGCTTGCAGACAGGCTTGGAACCGAAATTGGTGTTGATTATGTTTCAAAGTTTGGCATCGTCTGATGGAGATAAACTAAATCACATCCGTCGTCTCAGCACCAATTTCTGTATCAGAATACTAAATAGGAAATCCTCACATCATTTCAGCATTTTTGGCGTAACGTACTGTGCAGTGGCACAGTATATCATTTTGACTGGGGAGTCAAGGGGACAACCAATCTGAAAAAAGACAGCAGTTCCAGCAAAGGCAAACTGTATTTTATAAAATAGATATCTATACCTTCTTCCAAGCTAGAGAGTACTTTTAAATGTTTTGGAATGCCCTTTTCCAAAACATGATGTGAAATAGTTCCAAGCGGAATGTATCTATATTCCAGCACATGGTCCATTCCAAACTATGTTTTGGAATAAGACGAAGCGAATTCCCTGTTTTATTCCAAAACGTGAGATTTTGGATCGAACCTATACCCTAGTCTAAATACAAACATACATATGCACAGGCAGAAAGAAAGGCAAACAAGGTTTACTTGACAGGTACAAGACGGGGTCCCTGGTGACCCATTTTACACATGACTCCTGATGCTTGCAATTGGTAGCGTGGTCGGTCACGGTATGGAACATCCCAAATCGTGGTCCAGCCGTGCCATCATTCGGAAGTGGAAGTCTGTTATATTTCAAAACGTGGTCCATTCAAAAAAATATGTTTTGCAACAGCAATCAAAGTCTGGATATCTAGCATCACAGAAAATGGACGAGGGACACAGACTGGAAGTGGAATGTTGTTTTATTATCTTCATCATTCAATTTCTCGGTTACGACGGACGGGGTAATGTAAGGATGAGTTCAAAGGAACCATTAGAGAAAATTGTCTGCCATACAATGCGATAAATCCAGGATTGGTTAAACGTACTCTGGTCTTTACTACAACCGTGGCGCCAATTCGTTGAGACTTCATTTCTTTCATAACGATAAAATGTTTGGGAATATACCATTGCAAACCTTGAAATGAGTTGGGCAACTTTCCTATTTTGGAAGAATTTACCAATGATCTTTTTTAATACAGAGAAAGTACAGATTAGTGAGCTTGTTATAAAGCAGCCCTAGGCCTGCCCATATTAGCACTCATATTTTCCTCTTAACCTTGTTGAAACCCACTCTACACACGTCTTGTACAACATAAGAATGAATTATAATTGATGCGAGTATAGGGGCTGAAGGATTGCTACTATGGCTAGGAAAGAAATACGTCCTTTTACTGTGCCATTTGTTTTCATAGTTCTAGTTCCTAAGACTAATTTCTGTGCAAATGTGGGTAATGTCGGTTCCGTGAGTAGACTCTCCCTTCAAGACGTCCATTTAGGAGGCACGATAACACATCACCCCAGCTGCGCGAAGCAATATTCTTCTGCTGTGCGTATTGCCTGCTGCGATGTAATGTTCAGCCAGTGGAGTCATAAACATAAAAGGGAGAAGGCTCTGTAAAATGTTTGGGAGCAACATTATTCTTCTCATAGATATGTATTTTCTTGTCATTTTTTTATCCAGTGAAAGTCATAAACATAAAAGGGAGAAAGCTCTGTAAAATGTTTGGGACCAACATTATTCTTCTCATAGATATGTATTTTCTTGTCATTTTTTGTTTATCCACTGATAGTCATAAACATAAAAGGAGAAGGTTATGTACATTTTTTGGGTTGTTTGGGTCCAACACTATTTTTTTTCATAGATATGTATTTTCTTGTCATTTTGTTTAGTTTAGCGAGTGGAAGTCATAAACATAAAAGCCATAAACATAAAATGGTGAATGTTGCTTAAAATGTGTGGGACTGTTTTGAGCCAACAATACTCATTTCATAGATATGTATTTTCTTGTCAGTTTTTTGTTTAGCGAGTGGAAGTCATAAACATAAAAGCCAGTGGAAGTTATAAACATGAAAGCCATAAACATTAAATGGTGCAAGGTTGTATAAAATGTTTGTCACTGTTTTGAGCCAACATTACTCATTTCATAGATGTGTATTTTCTTGTCAGTTGTTTTGTTTAGCCAGTGGGACATAAACATAGACATAAAAGCCAGTGGAAGTTATAAACCTCAAAGCTTGCGAAAGGTATAAATATTAGAGGGAGAAGGCTGTGTAAAATGTTTGGGACTGTATTGCAGCAACATTATTCGGTTCATAGATATGTATTTTACTGTCAGTTGAATTATTTGTTCTTTTACAAAACCTTACGATGCGTTTCTTGTCAATTTTAATAATTCCTGCTAAAACACGGCCCTCTCTATTTTTACCTTTTAGTTATTTTTCTTTCAGAAACCCTTACGATGCATTTCTTTTCAATTTTAATACTTCCTCCTAATCTATAATTTCTGTGTAAAGTTTTGGAAACAATTAGCTTGGGTGATGTAATTGATGGTAGTACTACTCAGATGTAGAAAATTATTAAATGGCAAATGCAATACGAAAACACATTGACTCATGGTATATTGCTCTGTGATTTTTTGTATTATTCACATGTGCCATTGAGGCTATTCCCGGTCCCCTGTCCTTATAGTATTAAAACAAACAAACTAATCGAGTGTTGCACCCACCTTCACCTTTTAATAGTTACAGATACAAGTGCCCTCGAAAACGGGGTTGGAAGTTCATGCTTTAACCTTTTGGTATTTGAGATATCGTACAGAAGGCGGTGCCGAGTGATTTATCCCGCTTACAGAAGGGAAGTCGTTCGCTTCGCACCAGGCTTCATCTAGGGCATTCGGAATTAGAAATTCCTATTTCAAGGCTTAGTTCAGCCTTTGAAAAACGCTTTTCATTCCCCAACAAGGCGACAAATCTTATTTCCTGTTGTGTTGGGATCAAATATATGGGGGCAATTGCTTTTGTGAATGTGTTCGTGTGCTTGGCCCCTGGCAGAATATTCCCGGGCTATTATACCACAACTCGACGCCGCCAAGCTGGCACTGCAGGTGGCGTCAGGCAAATTCTAATTACTGACTTTAAATTCAGGTCGGGGTTAACTGGGAACGCGTCGTTTTGTGGGGCAGACTGCTAATGTTCTACACGCTTTCTGGGTCATTTGTGGTGGAGATTACAAAGAACTACATTATGCTTCGTCCCTTTTTTGTTGTAATCCCACAAAAGCTGGCTTTCGTTATTTGTCACCATATGTACCAATACCAGCTTGAGTAGTGGACTCAAATGGCCGCATTACTGGTCCACTGTCTACCGCCAAATTCGTCCGAAATGTCCTTGCCGATAAGCGCCCAATCTCATTCCTTGAGGTTTTTGACATCCGAAATAAGCCGTTGATGCTGCGCAATGTGCAAGAGGTTGATCCAATTCTGTCCCAGCTTACAGAAACCCGTGCTACTGCATTTCGTAGGTCTTCCAGGGAGACCTGCTCCTCGGAGGGAAACGACATTATGGCAGCCCGGTCCAATGTGGAATCTCCATAAAAGCTTCGGTAGCACAGACGTGACACGAATAGAAACTGGTTCCAGAGAGTCCCTCTGTACTCTCTGTCGTCCTACGTTGGATGGCAGTACATGTGTTTCCATCTTTAGGTTCGCTTACATGTAGACGATATCTTTGCCACGTTACCACACCCGTCATGCAACGCTCAAGGAGAAGTAGACGCATAAGGTAGTAAGCGATGATGCCATCTTCCGGTTTCCGTCCAATGGGAAAGTGGTACATGCCAAGGGCTTACGGATACAAGCAACCACCCCTGCACTGCTAACCAGTTGCTGATTGACGCTTGTGGAGGCGACTGTTGCTACAACGCTTCGAGTAGGGAAGGATGCAGAGGACCAACATGGAATGGGCAAGCTCGTTGCGATATTCTCTGCTACTTCTGACAATGCTGCGCATCGCCAGCGCTGCCTTCTACCGAATACGTCCACAATCTACCGGGGTACTGGTGAATCAAACCGTCACGCTGTATTGTGCTTTTAACGGCCTGACCCCTTCGGAAGTGGTGAACTGGTACTGGTACAACCCCGAAACGGACGACAAACTGTACCACATTTCTGCCAGAGGCCGAGTTGCCTCCGAGTTCTCCCGACATTCTATCGTGGGGAGTTCACGGCGGGGTGAGTACAACCTGAGGATACGTGATGTCCAGCCTGGCGATGAGGGGAACTACCGGTGTAGCGTCTTCACAGTACGGGACGCCGGCGATGCCAGGCTCACTGTTGTAGGTAAGCACTGGCGCTACCATGAAGAAACACACAATTCTCCATTTGCTTTGTTTTATTTACTAAGGAATTCTACTGTTCATTCGTACCGCGTGATTCTCATTGATTGCAGGCTTGCCCTGGTACGTTAACCGAATTGTTAATTCATTTCACTAATCCATCAATTATGAGAACCGCCAGGGTTTATTGCAGTCACAGATCGGCAAACATCTTCGTTTGCTCTGTTCACCTCCCTCTTTAGTCTTATCGACATTCTGTTCGGGTTTCTACTCTTCGCCGTACCTCAGTTATTGATATGCCACTTAAACACAAGCAAAGAACTGGCTTTCACCGATTGCTTTGACTTTAGTCTGCTGTGGCAATGGATATATGAAGAGTGACTTTTATCCTTCTCTGCGATGCTTTGGAGAGATAACTGCTTGTAGAAATATACCATCATACGGTAACTATGCCTTGGGGGCTGAACCACATGTTATCTATACGCTTGGGAGCAATGTATTGTAGCGTGGCTAAGGCAGCTAGATAGCTCGAAGCTGGACCTGCTATTTAACTGTGAAAAGCAGCTGCGGGGTTAACTTTTCAGGGCGGCCGTTATGGGCTCAAAAAGAGCTGCGGTGAAAGAAGCAGGTGGAGAGGTGGGCCGCAGATTGTGCGGCGATTTTAACGATGCCTGCCATCTCAGGATTGCTGGTTATTGGGGCGGATGATGACGTTACACGCAGCAATTATTGTTACCCATGCCGAAAAACTCGATGGATACTTACGAGAGTGGAGCTTTCAATCTCGACTCAGCTACAATATTTCAAGAATCTCCATCGTGACATTCACGTAGATTACGTTCTAGATAGGTTTAGCCTGCTGCCGGCATTCGTGTGTGTTACTGATCACGGTATTTACTACACATACTTGCAGCTTTGTGTAATGAATGTACAATATTATCAAATTTTGTGTTAAGACAACACCTATTAAGTCTTTAATGCTTGCTTGGATGGTTCCTCCCAAGACGGCAGCTGGCGCCACGGTTCCACAATTTCTCAGGCATTAAGTCCAGACCTGTGAGGAATGGAGCCTTGGGCGCCGGGTAGAGCCCTAATGATCGTTATTTTAACGCTTCATAAGGCCCGTGGACTAAAAGGTCATACATATTGAAATTTACGGAGGCAAAGGTCAAGGTGACTGTAATTGTCTTCTTGTATTAAGGGCATCCGAGCTGTTTAAAAGTCAAAGTTTACTGAGAGGAAGTCAGTGTAGTCTGGCAAACGAGTTCACAGCCTTGGTCGGCGAGCTCTCGCATTCCCCAAATCGTCATTCCAACACAGGGTTTGGAATGGACCAAGTTTTGGAATACAAAACATTCTGGAATGCAGATGCATTCCACTTCACAGTACTCTAAATCATGTTTTGGAATGGGGCACTTTTTAGAATACCACATGTTTTGAAATACAAATGCGTTCCACTTAATGTTCTTCAAAAATATGTTTTGGAATGAAACACGTTTTGGAATACAGCATAGTCTATTTAAAGTATTTGAGTGATCGCTGTTTTTTTACATCAGTTACATGCAAATTATTTGAAGGCATATGCAAATTATCGGTATGCAAATCAACCAACCGCCGCCCTATTTTACCTACCACTATAGCTGGCCGTGACGTCATGGCGGCCACTTATATTGGAACCAGTTTGATGATGGCCTCCATTCCTTGCGCAAGGGAATCTCATATAATAGAAAACACTGCGTTTTTCTGTTAGATTGACGATGCAATTGGCTTCAACTAGAAGTTCGTCGGTTTTATGCCACCGCCAGGACTACATTTTACGGAAAGCAACTTTATCGAGTAATAAGATCAACACGACTTTCGTTATCCGGCGGAGTCCCGGGATAAGTATGGTTAGATGAGTAATTTCATTAAACAGGAAGTTATTGGTAGGGTATCGACATAACGCAGGCAGGTCGTCACCAAGAGTGCAGTATGTCTTCGTGTCAGACGACATATAATCGCTTTGGCTTTGGTACTTTGATCAATAAAGTTATCCTGCAAGTTTGAGGCCCAGATATGAAGGGGATTTTTGTAATTTTCGCTTATCGCGGCCTCATATGAATGAACAATACCCAGATAGCTTAGTCACTCATTCAACGCTGTCAATTTTTATAGGAATATCCTCTTATATCTAAATGATATAGATCTCATTCCACAGCACTATAGAAATTATTTATCTGTAAAAAATAGCAATTATTCTTCAGATGGCTGTCTCGTGGTTGACAGAAACAGATTGATTGATATTTCTTTCACAGACAAGAATGGTCACAGTGAATGGATGTGCCTCAAATAATCACTCCAACACAATTTGGATTTAGAAAACTGGCCGGCCATATAGCTGGGGTGTCCTTGGATGTACAATAAATAAGGATAACTTTTGATGCTTTAAGAAATTGTTACGCAGAAACCAGAACGGTGCATTTATCATTCCAGGATATGTATCACCATCATCTTTTGCAAGTTACTGCGTATCATATGAAATCAATCAATGACATGTGGTGAAGTTATCGCTGTGCGTGGGCCTAGATCGATATGAAATATTCTCCTTGGCTGCTAGAATATAAGTTGTACCTAACTTGAGTTCGCAGTCACTTAGTCCATGTCCTTTTATTTTGTATTCATCACTGTGCTTCTGAATAAAAAAAAATCTTCAGAAGATGAGTCGAACTTTGAAACTGCCAAAATGTCTACTGATCTGGGGAATATTTCATATTCCGTCACTAACACACTCTCGATGTATAGAATGCAATGAGACGGTAAAGAATTACATCACCCAAAAAGCGTAAGAAAGGCAGTAGTGATGTTCGCCTAACCGTACACGTAGAAAGAGCAGCACATCATCTAATTTGCTGCTAGCAACTTGTTCAGAAGGTATTAAATGTCAGACAGATTTTAACTTCACAGCTAGGAAGCAAATGAGTTGAGGATTAATTCATAGAGTGCTCTAAAAAGAAAACGACAACAGCAAGCACTGGTAACAACATCTGGCGCCATAATGATACTGGTCTATTGTTCTTCGTGCACTTGTTACATCTCGCAGGGCATGGGCCTTGAATTGGTTGCAACTGCAGAATGTGCTAATTAGTTAAAACATAATTACCCTTGTCCAAAATAACAAAAAGCGGTCACCGTCGGACGGTACACACGACGACACACCAGGGGAATTACTGATTTACACATTAAAATTACTATATTACACATACAGTGGTTAAAATGCGACACGAATCATTAAAAATGTTTTAGAGCGTAGTAATGCATGTATTCTATAAAGCTACATATACGTACAAACGTACAAGTTGCTACTAACAATTAGTAAGAAAAAAAAACAATAATGAGGAATAATAAACAAAGCGGCTATTCTACTCGCTGTGAAGACGCGATATCAATATTAATAACATACTATATTGTTGTTCATTGTCCATCCTTTATTTTCATGTAACATATACTTGCAATTAGGCAACGGGCAAGTACTTGCAATAAAATTTCTTATCATTTATATTCTGATCCTTAATTCAAACATAACACATATAGCTACAAAGAATCATTTATTAGTGTACATCATTTCGAGCAATGTACCTTTCAATTTAAAATATTACACGACAACTCCAACATCTGACAAAAATGTGTTATTCATAGAATATTTTTTAAGTAGGCGACACTAAGTCTGCTATGATCTAACACCTAAACCCTAGCGGATAAACAAAAAAGAATGAATGATGACAGGGACTAGTTATCGCTTGCTCACATCAGGCTCTTCCGTGTTCATTTCAATTACAGCTACATTCATCAGATATCAATGACAGTACAAATGTTTTTGCCGCGGCGCATTTTCCATTAACTTCAGATAAAGAAGGTCCCCAAGTGCTTTTCAAACTAGTGCCAAACTTAGCAGTCGTGATTAACCGAGCCGATCGGCCAATTCGCCCTGAGTGGTTTTCCCATAGCTAAATTGTGAACATAACCATTACGTGACCAAACTGACTATAGACTTGTCATACTTGTGGGGTCGTGCGGGGTAGCGGTAGCGTCTTTGGCCCAAACTCGAGAGGGCGAGGGTTCGAATCCTGCCCGATGCCACCGATCTTTGTGGCCTTGGGAAAGGCACTTTACACGACTTTCCTCACTTCACTCAGGTGTAAATGAGTACCTAGCTTCGGCTAGGGACGTCCCTCGAATCGGACGTTAAATGGACTTCCCGTGTTTGGGAGAGCCACACCCCACGCACGTTAAAGAACCCACCACACTTACCGAAAAGCGTAGGAGACCTTCCCTGTGTGAGTTGTTCAAACCTTACAGTCTGGTCTTGGGGTTGACATATTTGAAGAGGTGATAGTCACCTGTTATGTCAGTCCTTCCCACAAATGTGGTAAATCGTCATAAACTAAAAATATAATCATACAGGGGCTTGAAATACATTTTTCGCTACACACCTGTCACCTATTAATCATCTTGCACTGGTGCAGGTAACATTGAAAATTATCACCTGCACAACTTTATACCAAAGTAGATTTTATGAAATGTGAATCAAACTAGAAATCCTAGCAAATGTTAAGTTTATTGGGACACACACTTAGCATATATTACACTAGATTTACTGACACACAAGATACATTGACACATAATGTACATTGACACACAATCTAACACACAACTTAACTCATGGCAATTTACATCAGCTTAAAATAATTACAACTTTAGATCATTCAAAGTTCTAAAAAACGCCTTTTCTGTGTAAAAAAGCCTATTGAATTCCTTGTGTACCATCTTATAGGTGGTAACAAACAGTACAGAATACGATAGTTCACAGTAATTCAAAGTACCTAATACAGGTATTTTGCAGATTTAGTGCAGTTAGGCCTCCGAAATACCTGCACAGATCCAGTTTTATCTACCATCTGCACAAATCTGCAAATTTTATGCAAAGTTATCAACCAAGATTTGAGGTGTTCAAAAACTTTTAAATTTTTAAAAGAACTATCGTTGAGTGGAACTCGTTGCCACCAAGCTCAGTTTGGGCATCATCACTATATGTACTACAAAGTTTCAAACAACTCCTGCAATTAAATGTGCAAAGATTGGGTGTAACAAGTCGTTCTATATTTCCTTCCAGGTCAGTTGCTAAGGGTCCCGTCACATTCGTAGTTTGATTTGTTTGCGACAATCTTGGTCTTGTGAGGGAGGTCATAAATCCTTGTCGACAATACATTCCGCCATGACCTGAATTAAAATCCCACAACAAAACATTCCACGACTTAGATCATAGAAGATAACTTAATTGCACCACAACTGTACATGGTACAACGTATGGCAATAGCTGTTGACCATGGCACACACAAAAAAGTATAGTAAAAATAAGCCAACTACTAAAACAACAAGGGCCGGCATAAGTTTTAGATATGGTGTTACAATCGGGTAGGGCTAATCGTAAGAGACCGCTTACGTGGATACTTTATTATCCAATTAGCTTTCATACGATTCATATACGAATGCTATTTCCTGGAATTTTTAAAAGAAACATATAGTAAAAATACATAGCAGATCAATTACAACTATTTACGATATACATAGAAGACTTAATACATATGCAAGAAGCTCCCTATTCCGGCTAATAATCTTTATCATCCTGCTTAATTATAATATGTATGTATGCCTTATTGCTAAGATTATCACCTATGATTTTAGAATAATTCCATTCACACGACTTGTAATAAGACATAATGCTGATGAGGACGCGGCTGTCACATACAGTATGTCATCGTCGATATCATCTGTAGAGAGTGATGATTTTCTTCTACCAAGGAGGTTCAATCACACTGCTTTAGATATTTGCTGACAAATTTGTATTGAAACCAGTAATAAGCCCCAGCCCTAATTTGCGAGTACTGACATTTGGATGGGTGACAACGTAGTTCTCTAGGCACTAGGTTGAAACCTTGCCATTAGGTGAATTTTGCCCTAGTGCATTGCCTCCTTCGATCATTCTGTATCAGTATAGCCGGTATAACCGCCCTTCGGCGTAACACACCAGCTTCGCAGGCACGCGGCGCGGCGGCAGCTAGCTATATCATACCGAACGACTTGTTTCACTCAATCTTTGCACATTTAATTGCAGTTGTTTAAAGCTTTCTAGTGATGATGCCCCTACTGTACTTCGTGGCAACGAGTTCCATTCTACGATAGTTGCGGGAAAATACGAGTTTTTGAACACCTCAATTCTTGGTTGATAACTCTGATATTTGAAGGCATGACTGTTTCTCGTTCTTTTCTGGGCCGGTATCAGATACGTAGTAAACAAAACATAGTAAAATCCTAATTGTTATAAGAACCTCACCTATGGCTGAACAGTCCTGTATAAGAATGAAAGTCTCTGTCACATAGGGATACTTTTGATACTTTATCATGTCCGTTAGCTGACATTACAATACACCTGTTGTTAATTGAAACTGAAACAGGCTTGGAGGGCCTGGAACTTATTTCAGAAATTCACGACAAGGAGTTCTGGAGATCAAACTTTGTCTGCTCCACCTCTTTGGAGGATGAATGATGATAATGATGATGACAACACACCTGTAAGCTGACCCATTTCTTTTGCAGAGATCTTTTTTTTTCTCGCTTCTCTTCTGCGCAGTGCATCAGTCTGTGTGGACAATGTTAACCTCCAGCTGGGTCAGTCATTGGCAGGGTCCTTCCACTGCTCTATGTCAATGTCGAAAGCCATCAGGTCGCATCTTTGAACCGCCCGCAACTCTGTCTATTCAGGCGCCCGACTTCTCCCACAGCTAGACTTGAGGAAGTGGGTACAGGACTAAGCAGTAGGATGTCTGGGCCTGTGCCACATGGCGCCAAGTCTGACTCCTATAAGACTATTTTATATTAAATATACAAACGCGGCTGTTGGGGCAGACGAGGACATATAGCGTGCTAGTGTACGCGCGTAAGGAAAGCTTTGATCTTATCTTAAAGATAACATGTTTTGTTATTCAACGTAACTAACACTTCTATATTCGTAGAGGGGCTAGCATATGTTATATTTGACACGCAATGGGCAATGGTAAATGAACGCATTAGATCTGGCAAGAGGTACCTGAGCTTTACAATCTCTAATATATATATATATATATATATATATATATATATTGCTATTACCTCTTTGTCAATTAGCATGTAACGTTGTTTTCCATAAGGTAAAAATTTCCCTTGAAACAGACGGTTTCGTTAATACTAATCCAAATTAGAAGAGCAACACAAGATAAATGAAGATAAGGAAGACTTAGTGGATTCCACCAAAATTACATGGAGTAAACAGTAACGGCAACTTGTAAGTCATCACTAACAAAACAACAATGACAATACTAACAGTAATAGCAACGATAATGAAATAAATATCTATGAAGGTTAGCCACCCAGGTAATGAGACACACTAGGAAACTGTTACTCAAGCAACTGGATAGATTTTGAAAGTTTAAGACGTTTCGAGTAGAATCCACTACTTTTCGTCATGACGTCAGCGACTAGCGTAATCTACTGTACATAAATTACGTCATCTTGTAGATTACGTTAGTCACTGACAATAAGTTGGGGATGCTACGTCTGACAGGTTTTCAATATCTATCCAGTTGCTCAAGTCCTTGGATAAGACAATTTCTCGGATATTCGAAAGAATTATCAAAATATTATCCAAAGAAGAACTCCAGGCATTACTAATGCTAGACGAACAGCCATTCAGTGGAACACAGAATTCGAACTCAGGCAGGAATGTGGACAGTTTTCCGTTATCTCTGCTTATACAGGCATGTCAGTCTCTCTATGTTGTACGACCCGCTGCCCACCTGGCCTTAAACGAACCCCTATCAACGAGCTCCTTATTGGACCCAGGTGCCAATCACGAAAATGTTGAGTTTGTCAGGAAAGATTAATGATACAAAAATTGATTTTCTTTTGAGATTTAGACTTCAAACGTTACAGTAAGCCTAGCATAACATCGCTCTGTCAATTAATAGAACAGTATATGTCCTTCACATTCTTATTCCAATACTACTTTTTTGGACCTATTTCAACATATCTACTCTTTTGCTTTCATCTTATAGGGATAGCAATTTTGACTTACTATTTGAACCTAGCATAGCAGCTGCACGTAGCTAGCAGCGTATATGTAGTAAGTTAGGTTTTTAACTGTTTAAATAGTTATAAAAATAGCTACTTATAACTACATCGTCCTGTATTCGTCTTCTGTGTTGGTGGCGGCATATATAAAATTGTTGATATAATTTGAGTGTGCTGTCACCATGTCTAGTCATGAAATGTTGGAATATAAAAAAAATACATTTAGCAACAGCCCTCAGAATGAGCCATTTCGCATCCAGCTTGCTAGATATACGTGTTGGTGGTCTCGTCTCCTATGACTGAAAGATAGTTAGTATCAATTCACGAAACATTGGATTTACCAATGGTAATAAATGCCAGTAAAGTCGGGTAATGTTTACTTCGTGAGCGGTACCCTACCGGACTTTACAATGGTAGTAAATAAAAGTCAAACCCGGCAGTTTCATTTACTACAATTTCTAAACATCTGGAAATTACGTATTTTTACTAGAATTGCAAAGTCTATTACTGTTTAAAAGTAAACATTACCCGACTTTACTGGCATTTAATACCATTGATAACTCCAGTTTGTTGTGCAGTGTATCGCTGCAACCTCGTCCATGTAGGTAGCCAGAAGTCCTATACCTTAATCTTGTACACGACAGCGTCACCTGGAGGGTTTTCAGGCTTTGTCATGAGGGTGAAACGCCGATAAAACATCTGCAACCACCGCTGCCTAAGCCCCAGAGCCTCGCCGGAGGATTGACATAATACCCGAAGGATCGTCTCTATGCGAGTGATTTGCTGCTTCTCCAACTTTACTTTAGCGCTCGGAGCTATTCTGTCCCAGACATCATTTTTTGACACTTTTTACTGCCATTTCCCTTTATTTATGAGAGAATTTCCTACCACAACTTTAATACTTTTTGGCCGTTTGATTTGTTCATGTGATTTATTACTCCTATATTCGATTATTTAATAATATATCATTGTATTCTGTTTATCATGGGCTCCTCTGGAAATCAGCCCTTTTTGGCTAAAGGGACCAACTATGCGCTCAAAATATAAATAAAAATTAGTTTATGGATTATATTTTTGCACACTTACACACTGAATCTTTGTACATTTCTTTCCAGTTCTTTTTTGTCCATTAATGAATTTGCCATGAATTAAAATCATTTTTGTTAGTGTTACACAGTTCCTTAACAGTTGCTGGTAACATTTCACATAAAAACGTGTAACTGAATTTTTAAAATCATATCAATAATTGTAAATTAAGACCCTCGAAAAACTTACATTGTAAAACTTTCTAAGATTAGCAACTTGCTTATAAGGTAGATTCAGGTCATCCTCTCCAGAGTTATTACTGAGGAGCTTAATCAGACATCATTAAAATTTACTTCCCGAATATGTAATCAAGAAACTTTTCTGGAAGACATTCATCATCATTGTATGACCCACATAACCACATTCTTCATATTTATCACTGTCAAGAACGGGGTCATTCTAAATACCATTACCGTACTTGAGACATATGGGGTTATCGGTTGATAAAGCCGTATCTATAGATGCCTTCGCCGCTAGCTAAGCCAGAGGGCTTCGTCAAAAGATTGATATTACGCCTATGGACAGGTGAGGTCTCTGATGATTTATTGACCGAAGACCTTTCGGTTGGTAGTTCGTGTTTTTTTCTCTTCTAACTAAAAGAATTCTCTGCAACTGCACCTCTATGTCGTTTGTTGCTGGGAGGGCAACCTCCGTAGAATTTCATTCCACGCCATTTCATTGCACTTTTAAAGTCTCCCGGAATAGACATCCCATCTCCTTGTGGTGTGCTCTAAGTATTACCATTTTTCCGGCACGGTACCCATATGATGAACCAATCTAAGAGAGTGCCTATATGTCGCCAGGTAAATGGACCGAGAAGATTTTAGAGCCCGGGCTTCTGGATCGTTGCCCTTTTTCACACACACAAAAAGAAATCTTGTTCTTTCATTCACTACTTTTTTTGCTACAATTACGCTTATTATTTATCGCAATTCTCTTTTTGCAATTGCAACATTTTCTCAATTTGCAATATATCTTGAAACATAGCCCTTGCTCATATCAATTAAAGCATACCTCTATGGGATTGCGTTGGGCAAAGAAATATTTGGTGGCAGATGTCACATTCGACCTTTTTACACGTTCCAGGTATTTTAAGCATATATCCTTGCTTTTACCATGCTCTCAAATTGATAATTTACAAAACAGTGCTAGAAACAACTCCGTGCATGTTCCGGATTCATAGGTACTTTATTTTACAACATCTTCATCAAATTGATGGCAAGGCCGGATTGGTTGAGTTCAAGAAAATGCCATCTCTACCAATAAGAGCTCTGGGACGAAATGGGAGACATGTGTGATATAGACCAGCTAGTATCCGCTGTGTAAATTGTGGCAGCATTTTGTGTGGAATCAAACAAAGGTTCTAGAACTCAAAAGGATAAAAAGGATACTTCTTTGTAAACTTGTCCATTACTGATGTTAGTAATAAGTAGATAAATTAGTTTTATCTTTCTTTATTTGTTCAGATAGATGATTTGTATTGTTTCATTAGTTCTGCGAATTATTTCCTATTATTTCCTATTATTTTTATCTTCTTCGTTTGAATTATGTTTTATTCGGTATCAATGGTAACTTTTAATATTATAGTATTGGGAAGGGCCAAAATCTAAACCACCGGGTTTCCAGCCCTCCCATGCATGTCTACTTAACATCAATTGTTATATTTCATTTTATTTTGTGAGTACAAAACAAACAATAGACAAAATTAAAAAATCATAAATTGTATTTCATTTCATCTTTATGTTTATATTCTTTATAACAGTGGCTGTGGAATATTTGAATGATGAGTTATCCAAACGAAGCCTGATTGGTTCACGGCAATACGGCAATACAATGTCTATGAAAAATAATTGCACGGATGAAGGCTATCCAATACGGTATGAGGGCAGGTGTTCAATTTATTCTCTTTCAATAAAAGGGCTCATGATTGATCATTTGGTAATATAGAATATATTCCATCAATAACATTACTAATTGTTCTCAATGACAGCTTAGGCCACACTAAGTAAATTTTATGGATAATATCCTCCACCGACTCAAAATTTGATGCGATAGGGGGAAAAACAAGGCGAGCCAAAAAATGTTGACATCATAAACCTTGTCAAACAACAAATGATACCAATATTGTGCTAAGTTTGCTGCCAACCATTACGACATTTCTTTCTCAACGAAACAACTTTGAAAAGTAAAAGTTTTTTAATCATTGTGCAAATGGTTTTTGATTCAGGGAATAAAATACATCATTGAATCAAAGTAAAAGACAAAACAATAAATCAGGGCCTTGTCTCGTCTACTCTATTCATATTTATCTGCCATCCACGTTCCAGCATGGCGACAGACATCTTTGTTCATTTTTTGGCATGTTGACCACTGTCAGGGGGCAACAAAATTTCATTTTTTTCCAAAATCAGTGTGGCCTTATGGAGAATAAAAAGAAATGCAATAGGTATTGGGGAATATCGAATATTATTCAGACTCGGCCACATCCATACTCTAAAAGATAAGCATGGCATACATATTTCACAAGGTATAGTTTCCCATGGGAAGTAGTAAAAATCTGCTTCCTGAGTTACGGACTTGATAGCGGTGTGGGCCTACAGTTGGCATTCCGTGACGTCACGGGCGGCAGGAGTGATGCCAAGACTAACTACGTTATCACATGTAATCCCTGGTTTCTCTTACTGTATCCACACTCGTATGTCAAACACATGGGATTCTCCATCTTTTAGGAAAACAAGCGGGGCACTAATCCCACTGTACAGCCTGACAAATGGTCGACTTTGTCAGGGGATCATTTCATCCACTTGGGCAGTGACAAGCTATTTATTACGTCCCAGGCTATAAGACACCGCTTAGTTTTGATAATGATTAAAACCGTGGAAGGTTGTCTATTTTGAGTCTACGGATCCACAGTGGTCAATAGCTATTAAGACGCTTCTAGAGCATTTAATTTCATATTTTGAAAATGTCAACAATCCCACTTTTCTCACCTGAACAATAAGTGATATAGAAACTAAAGGTAACATTTGCAATGCAAATGAATATTAATGTTTACTATGATAAAAGTTCATCTTTGTTGGTAGTTAAATGTTTAAAGTTAAACCTTTTGTTCTAACACAAGGGATTGTTCTCACCTATAGCTTTTGACCAGTCACTCTGGTCTTCTTCAATTGATTGACCCAGTGAGACTTGTCACGTGGCCTCTCTGAAGTGTGACGTCAACACTAAGTCATAGGTATCTGGTAAACTCCGAAAAAAATTATTATTATCATTATAGAAAACTACTGCTCTGTTTATTCTTACTAAAGCACATTTATACAGTGGCGCTTGTCCTTCACCTTGCAACAGGATGTAATCCAACACCACAGGGTGTCAGCTACAGCACCAGTTACCATGGTGACAGGCGTCTGCTTCAAGCTATTGATCTTATTTGATTGGAACGGAAGAAGTCCAAGAAACAATATGTTTCCTTCTGCGAAGGTTAACAAAATAAAGGGCAATGACGTTATCGGACATAATTTCTTAAAGGAATAGTGACGTGTTTAGACACAGAGCAAGCTACTGAAATTTGAAACAACATTTCGCAAATAAAGTCTGATAGATTACTGACGTCAATACAATGGTATTCACATGTAAATCCTATAACCCGGCCGATACACTGGGGTTTAGACTTTCAATTCATGCAGTTAGGTATGGATGAGATTCAGCTGAACACCTCGACGTAGTGTCAAAGGAAATAGGATTTTCTCGGTCAAAACTAGCCTGAAATTGTTCTAACACGTCAGTTGCCCAGGAAAATTGAGGTGTGACCCGCGACTGCCCTGGTCTCAGCTATCATGGCAGCGGCTTCGTGCCTTGTACATATGAGGAATACGGCGACAGAATATCTCGGACTGGGAGTATGTAAATCTCTAAAAAAAACCGCTTCGTCTCGCATCATCAATCTTCTTACTGCAGGATAACCAGAGAAAATTGATTTCTCGAGCATCTCTAAAAGCCTTGTCGTCTTGTGGGTTGAATGTATGAAGTGAAGATCGACAATACTATTTCTTTTCATTAAATTGTAAATGAGATGCTGTATCTTGTTTCTGGTATAAAGTACTTTGATTCCAAACAGAAACAATCCAATAACGTAAATGAAAAACAGGATATTAGCGTGGGTGTTAGGATTTACTATACGAGCTCTCTAGATTATTTTAGCTAAAGCTGTGTGATATTAAAAAGAAAAGTTAAAATCCCTATGAATATTACTACAAAAAAAGATGAAACAGATTATTGACGATCTCGATGCTGGTCGAAACAATACACCCTGAAATGATGACTGTACAGAAATTGTCGATAAGCTGTTGACATTGCAATAATGGTTAAGCTACAAAATCACTCCGAAGAGTTACGGGTATTTATTTATTTATTCATTCATCGTTTGATTCAGGCAGAGCGCATAGACAACATAGACAACACAAAATACATAAATTTAAAAATACAATGTCTAGGATAAAAGAAACTTAGCGAGATTTATTGAGCGAGCGAGGGTATATTGAGTAAGCTATTGATAGTTACATATCTCACGTTTCCTATGTCCTGAAACGTTAGCTAGTTACGATACAGACAGAAACTATACCAAATCAGATATATGGGAGTGCCTTTTGGATAGGGCGCCGGGGACGATCGGTTATTCCAGCAGCTCTGTAAAGGTAATAGGCTTGCCATCTCATGCAGGAATGATTGAACACTCTTTGGGCAACTTCTTGAACCTTTAGTTACCTTATATAGTATTACATGTACAGCGTATTTCAACAACGAGATGTTGTTGTAAAGGGACCTACGTTTCTAATGTCGAAGTGGCAATTTTGATTAATATTGCCGTTATTTATGACTCAAGAGCTTGGTACACGTCTATACGTATGTCTTTGTCTGAAGTTACGGGTGTATCAATGTAAGGGATGACTCGACAGGACTGCTGTTAAAATTATTTCACTCCATAGTATAGTATTCTCTCAGACCGTGAAGTTAGTAGTAGTTACAATCTCATTAGTAGTATTTAGATACCTGCAATACATGTATATAACTTATACGATTGAGATAAGTTTTAAGTAAAGCTGTCGAGATTTAAAGTGCTTGTCCTTGTATTTTTGTAAAAATAAAAGGAAGATAATAGCCAAGTGCCATTTTTGTAAAGAAAGCTGTCGGGATTCAAAAAGCTTGTCTTTGTATAACTGCAGTATGATTTATTCAGAATCTTTTATTTTTGTTTGGGGAGGGAAATGGAGTAAAATATTACATTTGCTACGAAGCAAATGTTGGCCTTTCTAGTTATACTTGGTGTAGCTATTTCGTAGTCTGGTATGAACCACATAACTTTGAGATTCACCGAGTAATGGCTATAATCCATCTAAAGGTCTAAAATATTCTAAACTTGCCGCCAAGCATAACAATAGAGTCCCATCACATATGGACAGTATATAACAAAGAGGCAACCACTTAATCACATTTACCCTGTCAACACATAATGGAAAATGACATGCTTTTGATGACAACAAAGAATTTAATTTCGTTTACATACACGTTGTGAATTCGAAATACGTGTATTTTAAACAAAACACTTTTTTTCGTCAATATAAACACAATTAATCCTCATGGTCTCAGGATTTGAAAAAAAAAAGATCTAGCAGATGACTAAAACATCAACTGCCTCAGCATGAGTTTTGTGTGTTCCAATACGATAAAGAATATCTTTGGAAAAACAGTCGCTGTGAAACTGGATTTCGCTGGCCAAACACAAAAACGGGGAGCTAGATTGTGAGGATTAGACAACTTTCTATTGTAAGCCACTTAGATATTGGCTCAGTGGGGAACACGTCTGTTTGCATGTGAGTGATGGATGGTCTAGGTTCTCATAATTCCTATTTGTTCAGCTCCGAGCGGGCAGAGATTACACCAGTCTGTGGAGGGGGGCTGTAGGAGAGTGTAATAACAAGATAGACTTCTTATCATTATTTCACTCTTCAAAGTCTTACGAAGATGTATGACTTGCAGCAACGTTTTGAAAATATGTGATACTTTTAGTTAGCGGCGTCTGGCTCCTACCAGGGCAGATACATGACATTTACATGTCTGGATTCTGCACCAAAGAAATTCATCCTGATTTCAAAGAGATGATATTGCAGACACAAAGCTTTGGAATTCTACCACTTTACAAGAACGTTGTATTGATTATACTATAGTGCCTATAGGTCTGGAATTGAGGTATCCGATGTGGCAAATTGTAGCCAAAATCTGTTATCTAACGTTCGAAACACACGCTGTATTGTCTTTGGGTGTTTCAATTTTGCGATATTTGGATGCTTTATTAACTCATTACCTTTCACACGATTCAAATACAGATGCTTTTCTTCTTAATTTTTTTTTACAAAACCATATAGTAAAATTACCTAGCTGATCAATTACAACTATTTACAAATGTACACAAAAGAACTCCAAAAAGAATAGTGTGAGGTGTAATAGTAAAACAAACAAACAAACAGGCAAACAAACATATACCAGGAGCTCCTGGCGAAGTTTGTTTTAAGATACAGATTATACATGGTATGACAAACTGTTCCCACTGGATGTGAATCTATAAATAAAGGTATTTTCATTTAGCGTTTGTTTTTTGGTTATATTTCCTTGTATGCGTCTGTCATTACATGTCTTGTAGCTGTGCTGGTGTGTCACAGGAGACGGTTGTAGAGAATTCAAACTGCTGGTTGTTGTGTGGCAAGGATCTTCTGGATTTGGCAGATAGTGAAATCTTTTCTTTGCTGTCCGCGATGACGAGCCGAGTGGGTTTGTTTTATGGAGGTCTTAAGCAGCTTCCTGTCCTAGGCAGTTTAAAGCTACCGTCAGACATAGCCGAAGATGGCCTCCTGAACACTAGCCGAACTCCCTTCAACCATTGTTAGGAGTAAGTCTGGAGCAATGTCGACTGGTCTTCGGCCATGCTGGCTACTATTCGGCTGTGCAGACCGAATGTTTTAAAATGTTTAAACATTTGGGTGTGGTCAACCATGGTTAGCTGATTTAGAAGTGGATAGGGGAGTGGGATGCTGTCAAATTTGACCAGAGTTTAATAAAGTATTTTTGTTATTTGTAGAAAGATAGACATGGCCTGAATCTGGCCAGACAGCTCAGGGACATGGAAGGAAGGTGCTGAATGTGTGATATGGGTTCAGCCATTGGTTTCTTATCAATAACAATATACATAAGAAGAAATGAATTTTTTGCAAGATGTGTACCAATGTTTATCAATGATTAATATTGTGGCAATTCCTATCTCGAAGAAGAACACGTTTTTTGTAATACTTATAGCATACTAAATTAAAACCATGGACGTGCATACTGTGCTCATGCACATGTTATTACTTTGCCATCGGGTTCAGACAGCATATTACAGTTTTATTACAATCTATTTGCAATGCGTTGTTTTCGTTTCAGATGCGTTGGCTTCTCCACCAAGCATAACGGGGAACCGTAAATTATACAACGTCGGCGAGGAGCTCCGACTTAAGTGCCGCTCGGAGGGAGGGAAGCCATTAGCCAAGCTGAAGTGGTACAATGGGACCGAGTTGTTGAAGCCGACGGAGGAAGTCAAGCGGACAGGACCCACAGGAGACACCGTGGAGATAGAGCTGCATCTCCTGTTCCTGACGAGATGGGAGAACGGGGCTAACATCACGTGTCTGGCGGATCAGGGCGTGCCGAGAGTCTCCCCATCACAAACCACCTCCGTACAGCTACAAGTTTTATGTAAGGCCACACCAAGTAAATTGTATGGATGACGTCCTTTGGAGACCCTAAATCTAATGCGAGATGGCGAAAAAAACAAGAAGGGCCCAAAAAACCAAGATGCCTAGATTAGAAATATACTAAGAGACGACAACTGTTAGGACACAAATTGAATGAGTTGACACAGTGTAACAAGCAAGAAGTCTTTTATTCATCATCAAAACAGCAATAAATTAGGTGGAACAGTGGACAGTGAAAAATTTTCTGTTATTGACAGGATGGTCCTGTCAATAGTGCAAATGTTTTGTTATTGACAGGATGGTCCTGTCAATAGACACTTTCTTTGCGTTACGGGTTTCACATCAATCTGGTGATTTGCGGCACTGTCGTGACTCTTTGGTCATAGTTACAGGAAGCGGAATCTCTTGGGTTTTTTTTCTAGGAACAGGCCAAAATCAATGCACGCGCGGACGTCATCCATAAAATTTACTTGGTGTGGCCTAAGCAGCACTCTGAAGATAAGGCCACACCAATTTAATTTGTTGGTTCTCGGCTTCGCCTCTTCATTTTTTCTGATTTGCAAAAAAAATTGCTTCTGAATCAACTGAAAAATTATCATATTTTGCCTACAGTTAAGAAAAGTCCTATTCATCCTAGTTGTTACAGTTTTTGTTTTATTACCTTCGCCAAGAAGGTTATGTTTTCAGGGGCGTTCGTGTATGTGTGTGTGTGTGTGTGTGTCTGTCTGTCTGTCTGTCTGTCTGTAAACACGATAACTTGAGAAGGCCTTGATGGATTGTCTTGATACTTGGTAGGTGGGTAGGTCTTGATGAGACCTCAAAATGATTAGATTTTGGGCCCCCTAGCGGCTTGTTATGGTACTGCAGCTGAACTTCCGGTTTTGATATCTCATGATCTAGACATGCTATGGTGATGAAATTTGGATGGTAGGTAGCTCTTGTGCTGGGGAAGAAGTGACGTGAGTTTGGGCCCCCTAGCGGCTTGCTCTAGAACTGCAGGGATATATTCTTGAAAATATTCAAAAGGGGATAACTCAAGAACCGATTGACGGATCGTCGTGATTTTTGGTATGTAGGTAGCTTACGCGATGTTTAATATAATTATGTGACAATTATGCAAATATGGATGTAATTTGCATAATTTATGGGGAAATTCTATAAATCAGCTGCATTCCATGATAGGACAATTGAAGCTTGTGACATTGGTAATTGACAATGAGAGAAACACAGGAAGATATTGATTATGTTAATAATGACTTAATTTGCATAATTAATGAGAAAATTTTATAATTATGTAATGATAACTGCCTGGAATTTCATACTTGTGGTATTTGAAAGTTTAGTTGACGTGAACATCATTAAACACAATTTATTCAAATCAGGACCTCATTTGCATAATTTATTAGGAAATGCTAGAATGCATTGTTTGTTAACATATATAAGACTGTCTTTTGGTTGAGATTATGATAGAATGATTAATTCATGAAAATTAGGTTCCTATTTCTTAAATCAGGGGGGAATAATCTAATCTATAATTTGTCAGTCATAAAGTTTAACATCATTTGGCGAAGGTATGAGATCGGGGAACTCTAGTCTATCAATGCAGTGGTTTGATTAAAAGTTAAAAATTCATTTTTTAAATACTAACCCAACCTTTTGTGTTCACTTCATGGCTCCTATCGTAGCATTTGAGGCTATAATAGGATGCCTAGACCTGCAGTTTTTTTAAATTATTTTTTCCGCCCTGTCGCTTTATATATTTTTTTTTAAATCCGAGAATCAACAAATTAAATTGCTATGGCCATGTTTGTTTGGATGACATCCGCCCGCTTGAATTTTCGTGCGTTACCAAAAATGTTTTCCACCCTACCATAAATTAGGCAAAGTAAAGAGACTCTTTTTACACGAATAAGTGTTTTATTTACAGCCGTACTATAGATTAATATACACAGCAGCTATACAAAGAGCAAATATATGCCATAAATTGCAAAATAAAATATTGGAAAACGATACTAATGTCGTAGAATGCCCAAAGCTTTTTCAAAGGAAAAGGATAAAAATGTGAAGATCTAGAAATGAAAATGAAGAGTCTATTATTCCCCATGACATACTATGTGTGGTAGGCATTTGTTCCACCTCCATAAGCAAGTAGATTTCATAATGAAAGCAACTTTTTTGGCCAACCTTTTTATTCACACGCTCGCATCAGTTTTGGGTTGCCCAGTGGATGTCATCCATATAATCAAATCAACATGGCCTTATTTACGCACTTTTATTTCTGGAACTGGAAAGAGCCGTAAGAAATGTGCAAAATATCTTCTGATGGCCAAAAAAATTACTCAAACTCTTTACCTGACAAGAATGTGTGCAGCCTTCAGACGGAATATTGATCATCTTTCGTCACTTATTGGCTGCCCCCATTTATATACACTTAGGGGCTTACTACTACCTTGATCATAAATTGTGTCCTGGAAGCGGACATACGGTGGGTACAAATTGCATGTAGCACGAATTAAATATTTTCGTTGACCTAAACCGGGTTGAATAAAGAACATTTGGTAGAAAAAAAAAACTTGACCCAAACTTTAATATCTGTAATTGATAAACTAAGACAAACTTACACATAAACCTGATAACGACTTTTTTCTAAATGAAAATAAGATATATTCTGTTCGTGCAAAAATTTTAGACTGCAAATCTAAGTCTATTTGCCAACAATTTGCCAACCCCTGAGGTAAAATGGCGTCAACCACTTCATTTCTTTCTGCCAGCTCAACATCACAGTTACAGGCATGTCGCTTTTTATTGAGAACTCTTACCTGAATAAATACGATGGATTACTTCTTGACATCGTCTCAGTGAAATGGGAAGATAAGCTATCGTTTCAGGACACATTTCGTAAGTACTGAGCGGCTGTGGCAGCTGGCTGTCATTTTGCGGAGGCAGACGCTGTTATTCCTGTCATGAGATAAAACACGCTTGACTGTAACAAGGTATTGATGTGCTTCTGTAGATCCTCCAGCCGTCAGTGTGCCAGAGAGGTCTGTGGTTGCCCTGGAGGGGAGAAACGTGAGTCTGAGTTGTCTCTCCGACGGAAACCCGCCCGCTGATGTCACATGGAGCAGAGACGGAACAGTACTTCCGCAGTACGCGATAATAAGGTGTGGTGTGGACTGCAAAGTACGCTCTGTATCATCACCAGTACCCGGTATTAATCAAAGTTTTCAAAGTCAAGGACGGGCATTGAAAATAGCTCGCTGTTCAAAATATGTCTTCAGATTAGAATATACCTTTTTTTTACAATGAAGATGTTTCTTGCAAATTCATGCCCGAGGGCTAATTGCAAAGCGACATTGACAAAAAATGTGGTGATATAAGACTATTTGCTAACATGAAGTTCTACGTGTACGATATACTTATGAAACCTACTATCTCTATAATTGTCACATTGAAGTCAAATAAAACAAACTGTCGGTGTTTACACTAATGCCTATCCTTAATGCCACGGAGATAGCAAGTAATAATATAACGCTGTATGGCCGTCTATCGTTATAACGCTTGAAAGTGAAGGACATGTTCTGCATTAAACAGGGATGGCTTCCATCTGCACATATCATCTTCAGCACATCTATACCTACAATGGTTGAGGACATACTTAGAATAATTCGCAATGTTTACATAGTACATCGAACAACTGCATTATCTAGTAGAATCTATGATTGTATGGGCAGTATATGATCCTCGTAAGATGCTTTTTCTTGGCAGTGTTAAATAACGAACCACGACTTTCATTTAATCTCTTCAAGCAACTTTTTTTGGGGGCTCAAAAGCCCTAGCAGACAGTGTTTTGTGAATCATTACAGATTTATTTCTGTTAGCGCAAAGCCTTTTATTTGTTCCTGTCTTGTCCAACCATGCAGAAACTCGTCGTTGCTGATACCGAGAGTGTCCCAAGCAGACAGCGGTTCTTACGTGTGTGAAGCCGATAATGGGATCGGGCCTATCGGGACGGGACAAATCACTATGGAGGTCATATGTAAGGCAGACATCCATTCCATCGATGCCTCCCTATCTTTGCCATCAAAGACACTAAAAGCTAACGCTGACCAGAAGGGGGCTTTGTGATGTTAATGGTTTCACCGCATGGCAACTATAGAAGTACCCATTAGACTAACGTGATGCATGGTTTGTCTCATTCTATAAGATTGTCGCGTATCGGGGGAATTGTGGATCGTTTGAAAATATCCATTAGCTCTTTCCTGGTGAGGGTCAGTGGGCCCTTGTCTTAAGACTTGAATACTGGCTAATTTCCATCAAAAAGTGTTAATGTGACAACTGCTTGATGCAAGAACAAATCATCGGCTTACGGGGCTTTAGTATCTAATGTACCTAGTTTGTATGCAATTGAAACGTGTATGCCATGGCTTGTCGTATATTACCTTCAACACACAGCTTGCCTGAAAACTATTCATTAATAGATTGTGTAGATATTCTGCACAAGGCGTTACGGCAATCTTGCAAATCCTGCAATCGTTTTTTTTTTGGCAAACGATAGTTATTACCGTATATCTTAGTACATAAGATCAAATTCAAATAGCGTGTTCCCAAATAAGTATCAATGGAATAGGATGTACATATGTATCAATGGGGCACGAGTAGACCGGCACCCTTGTTTTAGCCATTAACACTAGAGCTTATCACAATGACCGTTAGTTGTTGCATCTCCATCGAATAATTTATTTTTATGAACTTTCATGCCTCTCTATTAGTTCCACCAAAGATAAAGCCAACCTTTGACCAGGAGATAAGTGTTCTGTACGGACAGGACGTCTTCACGGTGGAGTGTTTGGCGGAGGGAAATCCCAAACCGGATGTGAGTTGGCGGCGGAGGGATACATTTCAGCCATATGACAACCCTTTGACCTTGTCACCTTTGAACTATCAGACGGAAGGAGTGTATACTTGCGTTGCAAGAAGTAAAGGATTTTCTGAGATTACGAGAGAAACATATATAAACGTTATAGGTAAGCTTTAGATATTTTAATATTTTAAACATACGTTATAGGTAAGCATTAAATATTTTATATTTAAAACATACGTAGACAAATAAAGATTTGTCCATGTATGTTTTAAAAGAGAGGAACGACCATGTAGACATAGACGTAATATATAGAGTAATTATTTACTCCAGTTACATAACCTAGTGTATTTGACCGATGTAGGACGTGAATGTGCAATTAAGTTCATTGTCATTATATCATCGTCACTTTAACGTTAGAAAATGAAATAAATAGCACGGACAAACGACTTAGGGTAGATTCAAATACGAGAGATGGCTGTTTTTATGTAAATTGAAGACTTGCAAGTTACTGGTATGGTATGGTAAACTGAAATTATGAGTTGCAATAGATACCAATAATTGCCATAATGAGTGACGCGTTTTTTTAAACATAGATACTGACATAATACTGTGATCTAAAAAGAATTGAAGATGAGCAGCATTTTGCAATAAAATGTAAAAGACACTATATACTACCGCAAATTTACAATATCAGCTTTGTATTCCTGTGTTTTAGCAGCATTTTGTTTCTGACCTGAAATTCACTTAGTTGCAGTTAATTGAGAATGCATAAATGTAACGTTATCTGTAGTCTATTCTTCCGTTGTGACCTGTACATAAACCAGTGGGTACATGTGTACAATAAAGGTCTTCATTATTTCCCAAAACTTACACACAAAGAAAAAACTATTCTTCTTTTAACTTTCCAAAATTTTAGAACATTTTAGAAAATGGTTTACAAAAGAGAAGTCAAACCCTTCAGGCATAGTATTAGACATAGCAATAGTTTTAGACAATTAGATTTCATTATGTTCATTTTGAAGTTACTTTATACTCTGTTTCATAGTTATTATTTTATGTTTGTAACTTACAATTAGCCTTCGGGCATGGATTTTCAATAAACATCTCATTAATTTTAACCCCAGGCCGACCAGAAGTTGTGAGTGAGCCGGCGTCAGTGTCAGCTACTGCGGGAGACACGGTAAAACTCACCTGCACGATAGCCTCCGACCCTCTGCCTGACGATGTCATCTGGGAGATGTCTGAGGACGGTGGAAAAAAGCTGGAGTTCCGAACCGGGAAAACTGGAGGAATCTTCGTGACGAAAACCGTGATTACGGCGAACAGAGTACACAGTGCCTTGGTTATCAGATCGGCAGAGTCTGTGCATGCGGGGGAGTACGCCTGTACAGCTGCCAACATGTTCGGAAAGGATAGGCAGCAGTTTACTGTATACGTCACTGAAGGTGAATAGTGGAGACTGTAACAGGATATTATCGGCATCCAATGCAATTTTAGGGTTTCAAAGTCAATTTTCTGGTCATTTTTAATGTAGCAAGTTAAATCAATGCCATTCCCTGGTACATGTGATGTCACTGACGGAAAACTGCTGGTTTGTTTGTATTGAAGGGTGGTTATAGCTATTTTTTCCTGAAATAAAGTCCTTCATTCATTCATTCATTCATTCATTATATGTGGTACTCAGAAGAAAAAAAAGCTACGTCCCACGTAGATTGTTGGTCTATTTCAAACGATTCAAGTATGAAATGGTAGCATGGATGTGCTAACAAGTAGCAGTTGATATCAATATCAAGAATATTTCCTGATCCATATTTTTATTTTGTATTACGCCCAGAAACTGCAGTGGATGCCTTTAACAGAAACTAACAAGAAACTAAACATAACATTTCCAATATGGAGACCGTATCAGAATTGCTAAAAAAATCATTATCTCCTTGAATCACAGATGACGAAATTATGAATGAAATTGATAACTCTGCAACACGGTAAACTTACATTGTACTGTGTAGCTAACCTAGAAGAGGGTTGTTGTATGTAAATGTATGTTATTGTTATCATGAAAGTTCGTCTGTGTTAGTAGTAACCATAGTAAAACGTTGAACTTTATTCCAACACAATGGTACACAGAGATAAAATTTTCAGCGACCACTGTCGCCTTCATCAGGATAATTAATGACCAATCACCAATATTAGGGCACTCCAAACATCACCTGATAGAGACGGTGGACGATATAAACTCCCTGGCATGTTTGATCAATTGCTGGCGTCATGTATCTGTAGAGTCTCGTGTGAATATGGTAACGTGTCTGTAACCGTAACTCGAGATGACGTCGTGAAGTGATTGGTCATTAATTATCCTGATGAAGTCGCCAGTGTTCGTTGAAAATTTAAATCTCTCTTTACCCGTCGTGCTGGAATAAAGTTCATCATTTTAGTATGCTATTGTTTTTTTTTTATATCAAAACTACATACATACAATGTACAATGCAATGAACCATCCCTTACACAATAATTCAAATCAACAAATCACTGATCATAATAACAACAATACTTTGTATAGTAAATAATAATAATAATCAAATAATCATAATATCAAAATGATTCATAACAAGTCATTGATCAGAACAAAATCATAAACAATGATTTAAATAATACCAAATCAATGAGCATAACAATAATCAACAATATTTCAATCATAACAAATAATTGATCATAACAATAATCATATAATATATATCATAACAAATCGATATTTTGTATTATTATAATCATTGATCATTACAATAGTATGCTATTGTTGACGTGTGTCATTTGTCTCTTACGCAGGCAGTTCTGATGTCCTACTGGTTGCTGCAGTCACCATTGGTGTCGTGCTGGGAATTGTATTTGCCGTACTTATAGTGCTGTGCCTTAGAGCGAGAAAAATACCTATCTGTTGTTTCTGTAAGTAACCTTTATCAAAATTAATAATACGTATCTTGACAAGAATATATGACCTATAATTGTGTGTTTGGTAGTGAATATGCTAAAATTTTTATCAGTCAGTCAATTGCATGTCCTGTTTTGCGGTAATGCAATTCTAATGTGTTTTGTTAATCATAATGCATCTGCTAAAACCTATCTATTAGCCAATTGCACTTCGTGGTTTGCGATATTGCAGTTGTGTTTTGTTCACGATAGCGAATATGCTAAAAAAACTAGCAATTGATTGCACTTCCTGGTTTATGACATTGCAATCTGGTTTGATTTTGGTCACCGTAGCAAATCTGATATTCCTTTCTAGCAGTCAATTGCACTTCATGGTTCTTGATGTTGCAAGTCTTAGTTTCCATATCTGCTAAAACCTCTCTGGCAGTCAACTGCACTTCTTGGTTTGCGATATTGCAATTCTGATATGTTTTTCTAGTCATAAGGAATCTGCTATAAAAACCTATAGAAGACAATGGCAATGGCAATTCTTGATTTTTAATATTGCAGCGTTCGCTATCGTGCCCTATCGTATCGCTCAGGGGGTGCTCTAAAAGATTTCAAGGCTACGTTGTGAACAATCTGTTTTCTTTAAAGCTTCCACTAGGGGATGTGACAAACGATTTGTGAATGTGTAATTGGTTTTCCAGCTGACAGGGATACAAGGACGTGCGCGCTGAGTCCTTGTTGTTCCCGATCTAATGACGGTTTTACTGCCAAGCCACCTCTCGACTCAAGGTAACGTCAACATAGCTATCAAAGGCACTCCCTCATTACCTCCATGAAAAATGGAGGTATTGTTTTTGGTGCGTCTGTGTGTGTGTGTGTGTGTCTGTCTGTCTGTCTGTGTGTTTGTGTTTCCGCACATTTGTAGTCAGCATAACTTCAGAACGCCTTTATGGATTGTGATATTTGGTATGCTGATAGGTCAAGGTCAAATATGGGCCTCCTGGTGGCTGACCTTGGTATTGCAGCAGAACTTTTGTATTTTGTTTATCGGCGTTTTGCTTATTATACTCAAAAGTGTATTACCGTAATCCCTCCTGAAATACAGGTACACAAATATTTAACGTCAAAACGGGATACCAAAGGCCCCCTTTTTTTCGGTGCAATACTGTAACACTTCACTGTGTATTGCACCCTCTACTAAAACAGTCAGGTACATAAATATTTGTAAAATCAGCAACCTATGTTTAATTGCGAAACGTTGCGGATGCCATCAAACTGAAGAATTTTACTCTTTCTACACAAGTTAGACTATTTGACAGTGTTTGAATTGATTTTGAGATTGCGTTTGACAACAGATATGTCAAAGGTCGTTATTGGTGTCATTTCAGCTTGAAGATGTCACAAGATCTAACATCCACCCTCGAGCTGCATAAGCTGAATGGTGTATCGAAACAACGGTCTACTATCAGTCTGGATACAGTCGGTCTATCCAGCCAATGTGAGTCATTTATTGTCGTCACAATATCTGATAGGTGCGTTTTCTCGTTATCTAAATCTGCTATGTAATATTGCCTGGAAATTCATCAGATGGGTTTCATCGATCGGCAGTTTAACTTGTCACACATGACAAGCTGCAGGATTCGCGATTTTATCCCTTTTCCAATGCGGCACGGAGTAGTTTCCTTATATCAAAACAGTTTCGCTTAATGGAGTAACATTTCCTGCATGTCTGCAAGGACGTTCACGACACACAGCGCACGGTAGCACTTCTTCATGGTTAAGCAAGATATACAGTGTAGAGGGAGTATGGAGACATCGCCTATTACGGATGACATTTACACGGGGTATAGGACGAGGTGGGGGAACAATCGAAAAGACATATTGAATAGGTTTTCTTAGAATAGAGCCCTGCAATTTAGAGACGCAATTCTGGTAAAGTATCAGTATATTTCGATCGAGCCATATAGCGTCTCTTCTAAGCTGAGCTTATCCAACTGTTTAATGACTTTTAGTGTCTTATAGATTTTCGTTGTACAGGGTGAGAGCTAACAAGAGTGTATTTTATGGGACTACTGTGTGTATTTTATCAGTTCCAGAGGCGAAGAAGTTCGAGTATGGAAGTCTTAACACACACAGAAGAGGCTACACAGAGGATACAAAGTACCAGAGACACTGTCCATACTACATTGGCGAACTTACACTCAGACAGGAGAGTAAGGTATGTAGGGCAGTCTGACACACATTCACAAATTTAGCCTCCCAACCATGGTTAGGTGTAGGTCGGCACAAAGTCGCCTGGTCTTCGGTGTATTCACTTTTAGTCGGCTGCAAAATGCTTAAAACATTCAGGGGTTGGTCGGCAGGTTTGACCATGGTTTGCTGGTATCCGACTGTTAGTCAGCAGAATAACAGCCAACCATTCGGTAGTAATTATAAGTCAGCAGTTTTGGGGGGCGTGTCGGGGGTCGAGTTTGATTCAAATTTAACTCAAATTCGCTTCAATTCTTATAGCAAGGTAGGCGTGGCCTAAATCTGGCCAGAGTGCTCTCGATCTCAAACGCCCTGGTCGTCTAGTGTTCTGAAACATATTCGGATGAAGGTCGTGAATATGTGACAGACAGGGCCTTAACGTCTCTAAAGTAACGAAGACATAGAAAAGAACGCGGAACGGAAAATATGCAGTTATGCCAGAGCATAGTTTAGTGATGAGCGGAGAACATCTGTACATTCAGTAATGGTGTTCAATCTGTGCGTGCGATTAGAACGCCTACGCCAAGCCTACACAGCTGGTACATTTATGAGACTAGAAAAATTGGTTCTCGCCCACAATTGACAAGTATTCGCCAGGCTGTTCGAACAAGCACGCAATCAGAATTTCCGATTCATATCGGACATAAACTAGGTTGGCTGGTCCTATGAGCGTTTTGTGATAAACTGTATTTCAGACGTCTGCGTCAATATTGCCTTTTCTATATAATATCAAACGCCATCTACGCAGCACTATTTCCTACCACGCATGTAGCATAATGATTTTGGATACCTTAGTGCACATCAGTTATTTAGGAACAAAAACAGGCAGGGGCATGAAATATTTTTGGTTAACCTCAGATCTTCCTATTCGTAACCCCAGTATTGTGATGTCTGGATCTAGGTTTTCGCGATTTTAACACTATGTTGCTAAGAGTACACTTAAATGAAGACATTCAACAGCTTGAATAGATTTTGTAGTGGAAAGGCTAATGGAATTCACTAAGTCCAGTTTAACCCTACCTAGACCGGGCTTTTTTTGACATGGGGGGACCGGGGGGGGGCTCTTTTGACCCCCCTAAGAACTCGCGAACGGTATGTCGTATGACCACCAAATTTTCAGAGAATGGTGTACTAGTGAAAATTTATCATATCTACAATTTTTATGTCGTTATGACGTAATATGACGTCATTATGACGTCATTAATGTGATTTTATTGGCCAAAACCGTCTAAATAGGGTTTTCCCTGAAAAACCTCCCTGGTATACAACATAACTTTACCAAAAGTGTTTATGACAGAATATTAGTGTGTACGAAGTCTTATGTTGCCCATAGCAACACCGGTGACGTCATAAAATGACGTCATGCATATTTAAGATATCCGCCATCTTGGATCATCAATCTTGAATTTTCAAAAATAGTTTTTTTTCATGATAAAGCCTAAAATACATTGTAAACATACTAAAAACCTTCATTCAAACCTTTTTGTAAAAAGAAATGGAAATATTGATGAAATTTTAATGAAAATAACCCGTATATACCTGTTCTAATGATATGGTCCGCCATCTTGGATTTTGGCCAATGACGTCATCAAATTAGCATCAATTATGCATATTTAATGATAAAATTTACATAAAATTATATGGGATGTTATTAATATTAGAAACCATGAGTAACTTGTCATAAAACCCATAAAATTCTATTGTTGAAACAAAAAGTACTAAATTTAGCAAAAAATGCCTGTCAGAAACCCGTTGCCATGGCAACACAAAAAATTATTATCTTATTCCAATGATGGAGAATTGTTGCCAACAATATTTTAGGAAAAGTCACCAAGTTTGGTCGTTTTACGGCTAGCCGTTCAGACGCTAGGTGACATCAAAGTTGCCGCGGGCACTTTTAGCCCCCCCGGTCTAGGTAGGGTTAATACTCTGGCACGAAAACAGCAACAAACTGTGCATGAAAAGTTTGACCCAAACAAGACAACAACCAGGAATATACTTTATCATAAAAAATATCTCTCTCTGCTATGCAAAATGAACTCTCCAAGTCATTTACTCCTTCTTTCTGTGAGATCACCTCGAAGATTCTGTCATCGAAATGGATTTACTGCGCGAAGGGTTGGTGGGGTGACGAGCAGATGGAGATAAGGAGACTTATATGATGGATTTAATTTGTCGGTCCATTTTAGTTACGTTGAAGAAGATTGTCGGATGTCATTTGAAACGTTCGGAAGTTTTTTTGGAAAATATCTAAAATTGAAAAATTATCAATTTGTGTATAGTATACTAAAGCTGTAAATACAGTCTAGTTGGCCTTTTCAGGCACATCCATATATCCAGAGTCGATCGTTATCTACCGAAACTGCTCCATATACCATGGCAAAGAACTCAACATATACCTTTTAGCTTAGAAATAGAAAACAAAACCCCAACAAATGATTTTCNGTCAAATGATGCCGCGTATACCAAGTGTTAATAACCGAGGTGCATATATTT